>NC_090709.1:54610398-54915986 GCF_040954835.1 Lepisosteus oculatus | reverse complement strand
CTCCGTCTCAGGCTGTAGATCACCCTCTTTTTCTGGGCTTCTCGGACCTGATTGAAGAAATAAGAGGAACAGGTTTTATTATTTTCATAATGCTCCCTTTGTGCCTTGACCAGGAAAGCCTTGGCTTTCTTGGTGTGCAGCTTGCGGATCCTTTCCTTCAGGTCCCATGCCCAGGCTGAATTGAAGGCTCCTCCCCTGTTAGCCAAGCTGTACTCCTCCTCTAGTTGTTTCGGGAGTTGCGCAGCTTCCTTCCTCTCCCTGGCTGCCTTCCGTCTGCAGTACGTCTGCGCCAGCGTTCGGGTCCTGTCCTTCATGAACTCCCACCATTCCACCACGGAGCTGTAGCCATCCTTCATGTCGACCCAGCTTGCGTAGTCTTTACTGAACAGTGCCCTGAAGTCGTCTTCCTCCAGTATCTCCCGGTTCAGCTTCCAGTACCCACGACCGAATGCAGGCAGGTTGGTGTTAGCCACCACTGTCACGCACTCATGGTCGGAATACCACTCCGGGGACACCATCGCCGACTCCAGGGAGCAGGTCGTGTGCAGAAAGATGTAGTCCAGGTGGCTGCACACTCCCCGGGAGTATTTCCCGTCGTTAGGGCGGCACCGTCTGAAACCGTCTACCAGGGAGAACTGCTTGAGTAGCGACTCCAGCTCTGCTGAGCTAGCGTCGCTCCCCTTCTCCCGGTCGACGTTGAAGTCCCCGCCAAGCACCACCTGTCTGTTGGTGGTGCAGCAGCTGGCCAGGTCAGCAAACACTTCCTTCCGGAGAGAGGGTTCCGTCGGAGCATAGACGTTAATTGCTCTCAACTTCTGCCCCCTCCAGTCGATGTCTGCGACCAGGATCCGGCCCTGCACCACCGAGAAGGAGGAAACCAGCGTCATCTCTGGGTTTCCGAGGAGGATTCCCACTCCGGAAGAGTGGACCCCTCCTACGCTCCAGCATGATTCTCCCTTCGTCCATTCCCTGGTGAATGTCAGCTTGTCGCTTTCATCCTTCAGGTGGACCTCCTGTAAGAAACAAACTGAGAAAGACTTTGAGGCCAGATCATGAAAGACTCCCCGTCTTTTCACCGGGTCTCTTAGGCCTCTCACGTTAGTTGTTAGAAAGATAAGTTTCATAGTCATGATTAAACAAGTGAAAGTTGAACCTCCTCTCTTTGTGCTTACAGTGGAAAACTTGGGAGTCTACATCTGGGCACTGTTTAGCCTAGATGTAACTCCTCTCGTTCGGGTCCTGGGGGGAATATGCTGGGCTCCCTCCAGGTCTCGCTGGGGACTGAAAGGTAAACATGCTGGACAGGTCCAGCCCTTCCATCAGTCCCGGCTCCAGGGCGGCTTCAAAGTAATCCTAGTCTTCCTCGAGGATACTCTCCGCCACCGCTTCGGGAAGGCTCTTTTCTTCCCTTTCTCCAGGAGTTTCGTGAACCTCCAGTTGCTCCTTGGCCTAGGGGGAGGGGGGGCTCCATTTCCTGGGCTGCCTCTTCCTGTTGTTCCTGGGCCTCGGGGAAGGGGGTTCCGACTTCCTGTGTTGCCTCTTCCTGTTGTCCCTGGGACTCGGGGGAGGGGGTTACCTCTTCCTGGGCTGCCTCCTCCTGTTGTCCGTGGGACTCAGGGGAGGGGGGTTCCGTTTGCTGGGTTGTTACTTGTCGTCTTTGGGCCTCGGGGGGGAGGGTTTCCATTTCCTAGGGTGCCTCCTCCGGTTGTTCCTGGGCCTCGAGGGAAGAAAGTTCCATTTCCTCCAGGACGAGGAAACGGTTCTCCCTTACCATTCTTTTTTTCTGTCCTTCCAAAGGTGGATCCGCCCTGCCTCTCTTCTCCCACTTTCGCTTTCCCTTCTTGCTGGGAGTTATCCAGGGCCCTTCCTCCGGTCGTCCATTTTGTCCGTCGTCCTGGCAGCCATCTTGTGGCACTGGTGCGGCTGGGGGTGTGGCCTCAGCAGTTTCGGTTCTCTGCGGGGGAGGTGCGGGTTCTTTGTACTCACTTCTCTCCCTTTGTCTTGAGACCGGTTTCTGCCGGCCGGCTTCCACCACCTGCGCAAAGGAAGGTTTGCTTACCTTGCATTGGCGAAGGAGGTGTCCCTCGGCGCCGCATCCGTCGCACTTTTTGGCTGCCCGGCAGGTTTTTGCCAGGTGCCCCTCTTCATTGCAGTTGTGACATCTGACGATGTCACACGTGTTTGCCTTGTGGCCGGACTGTCTGCACTTCTTGCAGAAATCCGGCATCCTGGGGTAATAAAGATATCCCCTGTCGGATCCGATGTTGAAACCTTCTCATAAGATATGAAGGACAAGTACTAAAAGAACAATAAATCCTGTAAAGAAAGTTTACTGAAACTGACATACCCTGCCTAACACAAGATTTCAGGCCAGTTGAATGTAAGAGCATTTCAAATTGAACACAAAACGTGTAAAATGGCTTTCAAACTAACCTGCTCATAAAGAAGATGTAGAAGAATGTGGTTGTAACGTTTAGTGCATATAAGAAAGAGACCACATGGTTATGTTTCAAATGTTGTATGCAAATATGATATCTGGCTAACCAATCAGAAAGTACTTTGCTTATCCAGCATCCTATCAAACAACATTTGCAGATTTACACACAGTAGTTCATTTAACAGTTTCAGAAATATACATGAACAAATGCAACTGTTTGTTAGGTTTTACATCTTGAAATTAAAGGCACAAGAAAATTCTGTGCAGGTGCTGAGGAAAGAGCTTCACTAAAAGTCAGCTGACAACAGCAGTGTTCTTGAAACTATCATACAAGCTCTTTTTATTAATAAAAATACCAATTAAATCATTTGAAAATTATTGTTAAACACATCTATTTTTTTACCAGAAAACAGACTTTCTGACTTCAGAAAGCCTTCTAGACAAATACTAAAAGAGCAAAAATTCCATTTGGTAAATGAAATGAAAACACATACCCTACCAAACCTTAAGTATAGGCCATTCAGGGTGATAAAACAAAACCATTTATAATTCAACAAATAAAAGCTGTCAACTGGTAATCACAGCTACTCATAAAAAAACTGAAGTGGCAATACACAGTAGGTGACTCTTGAGTGCAAGTTAAATCCATGCAAGAAGGGGGTTTAGTGTTACATTTCCAAATCAGATATGCAAATGAGAGATCTGGCCCAGCCAATCTCAAAGCTCCCTTGGTCTGGAATGGAGCTGCTCCCCTCTTCTAGTTATTCACACTGGTGTTAGGTTACATATTAGCACACTTCATCTAATTCAGTTGTTTCAGAAAAAAAAGTAAACAAATAAACTGGATTTATTTGTTGGAGCTTCACCAATCTGTTTTTCCACCAAATAAATTGGCTTTCTGACTTCAGAAAAACCTTCCATTTATTTTTTAAGAACTATTTTAATTTCACAAACAAATACAAAGAATCACAAAATAGGAAACTTTAATAAATATACCCAAAACAATATATATGAAACCATCTCTTTAGGTTATAGTGCTCTAATAATGGACAGGGCCAGGCTACCTGCTCCCTTGACTGAAACCTCAATGCCTTTGAACACCCCCGTGTTCCTCAACCTCCTGTTTTTATTTCATCAGCACCTCTGAACTCAGTTCCATGAAGGACTATAGAGTACTGGCTTAGCCAGGTGCGAATGTCCTCCATCTTTGCAAACTCTGAGAACAAAACAACATGCTTGAATATGGATCTTCCCATGGGCCTGAACTATCACTCTTTTTGACTCAAAAAACTCCACACATTGTTCAAAGCGAGGGGAGGTAGCAGTTACAACTTCAAACGTTTTCTCCACATTCTACAGATCTCTAGAAATAGAGGAGGTCAGGCTGCAATAGTGGGGGAATGGAAAAAATCTCCTCTCCAGAATGTGGAAAAACTTTCCTGGATTGAGTCCTTTTCTCTGCAAGTCACTCCTCCCTGCCTCGTGCAGTGTAGTGATTGTCACATTCTCTTAACACACCGAAGGGTTTCAGTTCGAAAGCAGGAGGAGACAAGCTATCTCTTTTATCAAAATTTTAGCTCTCCCTACAGTGCTTAATGGGGCTCTTTTCTACACTGAGCTGCTTATTTGGAAAACATAAGGGAAGAGAAAAGTTCCCCTTATTGGGAGTTTAACCCAGGCCACCTGGGTGAAAACCCAGAATCCTAACCACTAGACTATACAGGAGCACACAGCCTCACAAACAATGTGTAATTTCTGTCTTTATAGCGCACTTGTTACATAGCTAGCTGGCACTCAGAGTACTGCAAGATCTATTTACTGAGAAGTATAACGTCAGGACTATAACCCCAGCTTTCAGGGGGACTGCAACCTTAACACAGAGCCTTAGACCACTCAGAAAAGGTTTGTTGGCTTTTATAAGTAATTACATGTGTGAAATCTATGTCTCTCAGGCCTGTGAGACTACATCACAGAAGTGCAAACTTGGAGGAAGGGCTTAGTAAATAGGGCAACAATTGCGACACGCGCCAAGCCTCTTATGTCCACTGCACATGCAGACTTCGAAAGGGGTCTCAGATTTTATGGGTACTCAATTCTATACAACACTGGCAAGATGGAGTAAAGGAGCAGACCCTTTAAGAGACAAAAACAACACATTGTTACAGCCAATGTTAATTAAAAGGGCAGCACAGCGTTGGAACTACTGTCGCGGATGTTATAAGGCCATGCCGTGGAATGGCCAGGAGAGCAAAATAGGCCCTATGTGTAATGAAGCATTATATTTTTGTAATACGTTTAGTGGCTATAAAAAGTATTCACCCCCCTTGGCCTTTTCACATTTTATTGTGTTACGATAAACCATGATGTATTTAACTGAGAATTGTTGCCACTCATCAACACAAAGTGCTCTATAATATCAAAGTGAAAAAATTCCAGACATTTTACTAAGTCATTAAAATAAAAAACACTAACCCTAACACTCAATACCCACTTTATAAGGTGAAAAATTATGCTTGAAGCACAGCAAAGTTCTAAAACCAGCATTTGAAAAGCATCCAGAAACATAAAATGTCCATTTCTCAAAAGTAAAATCTTTAGCTTTGAAAGATTGTTATCCATGTTTTCATTTTTTATTTTTTTACATAACATGCTTTCGAGAAATAAACTGCCTATTACAATGAAGGCAGCATTAGCAAATGTGCATCTAGCTTTGTTAAATAAAATCAGGACGTTTACCTGTCTCAAATTGATCACTCTTTGCAGGCACACTACGGAAACCCGCGGATGTGAGCTGGGAGAATTGACTCTTACAAAGAGTGTTGACCTAAGAGAAAAGGACTCCTCCTCTCAGTAATACATTTCCACATGTTGAAGAGTCGATTTTCCCCATTGCTTTCCCATATTTTTCGGTGTGGTTATTGATCACCAGTTATCTGCCAAGTCACAGTGAAACTGTTACAGTGAAAAGATTAATAATATTTATTTTATTGGAATACATGTGTAATGTCTCATTCTTACAAGCAATTTTTAAGGAAACACTAGTGTAAATTATAGTGTAAATAGACAGGAGCTATTATAATGTTAAATACTAGTTGTGATAAGTGAAGCTGCATCCAAGTGCTTGGTATGAATAGGTTATCTACAGAGTCTTTGACTTATCTACTCAGATGAGGAGCTAGATCAGTTCTTTTTTTCTCAATTTGAGTCACCATCAAGACGTAACATGGTCAAAGATGAACAGGAAACCTAATTAATGAGAACACCTGTATCACCCAAAATTGAATTCATAAACCTGAGATTAAGAGTTCCATGCTCTACTGACTGAGCCAATCAGGCACTGGTTAAAGTGCCAATCTAGTCCCTGCTGACGTCAATTTGAAAAGGTATACTTGCTGGCTTTTAATCCTGTTTGGACCGGAGTCTAGTGAAGCACATTGTATTCTTACTTGATTACTTAAAGCAGAGCAAAAGTCAGTGTAGCGGCGAAGCTTATTAATAAGAAAGAATTAAGTGTTCTGAGCTTTCCCAAATGGTCCCATCTCTGTTCATCTCTGTGGTGCAGCCACAGAGAAACTATTCATGCAGGCTGATTTAAGGTTTCCTTTGATAAGGGACAGCTCCCAAAGGGGGATGCACTTAGCTAAGCCTGGCTATCATGATCAATGGTCATCCATTGGCGCCTATCTGTCTAGGGAGTGCCAGATGGACATCTGGACTGCATTCCTAAGTGTCAGGAGTAAGTGACTCATATCTCACCTTGATCAGCCAATCAGAAACTGGTAGGGCCGAGTAACCCACGTGGGACTCTGATGCCCATGGAAGTTTCAGCCAATCAACGAGCTGAAGATCCTCCAGGTAAAAACAGGCAACACAGAGGGCCTGAGAAGATTCAGTGGAGAATTCTGTGGACTTTTCTAAAGGGAATTCAAAGGAGAATTCCAGGGGAGGACGGCCCAGGAGCAGAAGGCTCCCAAGGGCAGGACATTCTCGCAGAGCGCCTCCTGACCATCCTGAGACTCAGCCCGGACAACCACGGAACGGCCACTGTGTCCGAGTGCCAGAACTTTCCTTTGTTCTAAGAGTCTAGAGTGGAGGTTGCCAGAGAGTAACCAGAGGATCCACCCGAGGTTAGCACCAGCAGCAGGTCTCATGAACAGGTCAGAACTGTGGACAGCTGAATCACTATTCAGAACTAGCTCTTCATCAGTAACGAACCGGTCCTCTTCCTGACTTGCTGGGACCCACAGTCATCTTTTCTCCTGTGCACAAACTTTGCTAGTTAAAGCCAACACTAACTAGCCGGTCAGTGAGCATCAGCAGCGCACCGGTCTAAATGAATGATATACTGAACGTATGTCCTCTTGATATATGTAACTCTTTGTAACTGAATGAATATATATCTTTTGTATTCTGATAACCCTCTCGATAAGATCTGTTAGGTTTACATGCATATTTTATGTATTAATAAATGTATCCTCGTGTATTAGTACCTGTGTGTGCGCGTTTGAGTTATGTCGCATGGTTGGATTCTAAAGCCATCAAAAGAATCAACTTTGTGATTTACTGTTACAATTAATAATTGTCCCCGTAAATGCCCAAACCCTACAGAACTGGTGCCTTCAGAGAGCCACTACATTACATACAGTGCCTTGCGAAAGTATTCGGCCCCCTTGAACTTTTCAACCTTTTGCCACATTTCAGGCTTCAAACATAAAGATATAAATTTTTTATTTTATGTGAAGAATCACCAACAAGTGGGACACAATTGTGAAGTGGAACGAAATCTATTGGATTTTTGAAACTTTTTTAACTAATAAAAAAATGAAAAGTGGGGCGTGCAAAATTATTCGGCCCCTTTACTTTCAGTGCAGCAAACTCACTCCAGAAGTTCAGCGAGGATCTCTGAATGATCCAATGTTGTCCTAAATGACTGATGGTGATAAATAGAATCCACCTGTGTGTAATCAAGTCTCTGTATAAATGTACCTGCTCTGTGATAGTCTCAAGGTTCTGTTGAAAGCGCAGAGAGCATCATGAAGACCAAGGAACACACCAGGCAGGTCCGTAATACTGTTGTGGAGAAGTTTAAAGCCGGATTTGGATACAAAAAGATTTCCCAAGCTTCAAACATCCAAAGGAGCACTGTGCAAGCGATCATCTTGAAATGGAAGGAGTATCAGACCACTGCAAATCTACCAAGACCTGGCCGTCCCTCTAAACTTTCAGCTCAGACAAGGAGAAGACTGATCAGAGATGCAGCCAAGAGGCCCATGATCACTCTGGATGAACTGCAGAGAAATACAGCTGAGGTGGGAGAGTCTGTCCATAGGACAACAATCAGTCTTACACTGCACAAATCTGGCCTTTATGGAAGAGTGGCAAGAAGAAAGCCATTTCTCAAAGATATCCATAAAAAGTCTCGTCTAAAGTTTGCCACAAGCCACCTGGGAGACACCCCAAACATGTGGAAGAAGGTGCTCTGGTCAGATGAAACCAAAATCGAACTTTTTGGCCACAATGCAAAACGATATGTTTGGCGTAAAAGCAACACAGCTCATCACCCTCAACACACCATCCCCACTGTCAAACATGGTGGTGGCAGCATCATGGTTTGGGCCTGCTTTTCTTCAGCAGGGACATGGAAGATGGTTAAAATTGAGGGGAAGATGGATGCAGCCAAATACAGGACCATTCTGGATGAAAACCTGTTGGAGTCTGCAAAAGACCTGAAACTGGGACGGAGATTTATCTTCCAACAAGACAATGATCCCAAACATACAGCAAAATCTACAAAGGAATGGTTCACAAATAAACGTATCCAGGTGTTTGAATGGCCAAGTCAAAGTCCAGACCTGAATCCAATCGAGAATCTGTGGAAAGAGCTGAAAACTGCTGTTTACAAACGCTCTCCATCCAACCTCACTGAGCTCGAGCTGTTTTGCAAGGAAGAATGGGCAAGAATTTCAGTCTCTCGATGTGCAAAACTGATAGAGACATACCCCAAGCGACTTGCAGCTGTAATCGCAGCAAAAGGTGGCTCTACAAAGTATTAACGCAAGGGGGCCGAATAATTTTGCACGCCCCACTTTTCATTTTTTTATTAGTTAAAAAAGTTTCAAAAATCCAATAGATTTCGTTCCACTTCACAATTGTGTCCCACTTGTTGGTGATTCTTCACATAAAATAAAAAATTTATATCTTTATGTTTGAAGCCTGAAATGTGGCAAAAGGTTGAAAAGTTCAAGGGGGCCGAATACTTTCGCAAGGCACTGTATTTGGCGTCCCTGGGCCGGCTATGATTACATATTTGGCGTCCCTGAGCCAGTTTTCTTACATATTTGGCGTCCCTGAACGGGCGTGGCAAGACTGAAATGAGTCAACCAAGCGAAATAATTCATATAAAACGCCGTGGGTTTCATACACAACAATACAGTGTGCTGAAAGCTGAAAGAAAAAGTTCCCCTTGCTCTTTAAGCAGTGCTTGATTGTTTTGTGATCTTTTGCGATCTACCGGGTTGATTGCATACTTGATCTTGTGGTTTTCTGTGGTAAAACTGTGATTTCGTACTTAAAAGTAATACTCTTTAAGTTTAACGATGGTTGCTAAAAGGTCTGAATTCGAGTCGCTATTAAGCACTCTCTCTAGCAGCGACAGGTCTGACCACAATCTCTTCCATATCTCCGTCAGCGGAGAAGCTAGAATAAATCTCCATTCTCTGAGAGAGCTAGCGAAGGACATAAAGAGATTTGACCCCGCAGTGTCAGAGAATAATATCGAGAGTTATATTCAAGACCTCAGGTATACCCTGCAGTACTTGCCAAACGCCACAGAACAGGAGAAAGTGTTTCTGGTTAGAAAAACTACCAGCAGAGCTGTACATGAGTGGATGGCTAGGCAGATGAAGAAAGTCTGTAATGACTTTGTGCAGCTATGTCAAGCACTTATCGAAGAATACAGTGCGTTTATTGACCTGACTGCCGTGATAGCCGCCGCACTTAATATTAAGCACGAGAGAGCAGAGTCCCCTCGCGAATATTACGAGAGACTTAGACGAACTTATTTTGCAGGGCGAAATGATGAGGGTTGCGAAGAGAACACACATTTCAAGGGTTTATTCATTGCGAATCTCCACCGTCAGTCAGAAAGATGATCTTAATGCATACAGATGCACAGACCATGAAAATGACTGATATTAAGAGATTCGTGCAGAAAGCCTGGGAGTATGATGTCCAAAGTTGCTCTGAGCAAAAAGCTGTTAAAGCGACTGTGTTCGCCGTCAGAGCCAGCAGGGTTAATTCCCTCCAGCTCGAAGGAGCACAGGCACCTGAGCTGGCTAAGCCCCGTTCCAAAGCACTCACACAGGACCGCACCCAGCGTCCTAAGTGCCATGAGAACACCGGGGGAGGGAAAGGGTTAGAAAAGGCTGAACAAAAGGATTCAGTAGCCGCCCGCCTGGCCAGGCTTGAACAAGCTTTATTAGGACAGGGACAACTGCTCCCCAAGGCTGCCGGAAGCGTGAATGAGCTGATACTCTCCACTGGAGGAGGCGGAGACCTGCCCCTTCTCCCTCCCTCAGTCTATCTGTTTAAACGGAAGGGTTCCTGCCTGAATGAGGTCAGCCACTCCCAAGTGAGTGCTGACTCCACCCCTGAAGTCACAGAGCAGGCAGTAAAACACAGAAGAAAAGCAGGAAGCTTTTACCTCAAGGCTGCCATGGGAGATGTCTTACCTAGTGAGACACTGAGTGACACTGAGGTTGAGAGGTGTTTGATGTCACACGGCAAGCTCAAACGGGTAGAAAAAGAAAAGGGCATGCGACTCAGAGAGGAACTGGATGGATCACCAGAAAGGCAAAGTGTGGAAACAGGTCAAGGCTCCTAAGCCTTCTGTACAGAAGGAAAGGGGGGCCAAGAGGCAGACTGTGCTCACACAGTGCCCACCGAACACAGAAGCCTATGTGAAGATTCCTTCTGTTCCCTCTGGACAAGAAATAAAAATATTTTCTTGTTCCCCGGATATACAGGGAAGTCGTGTCCTGGCCGAGATCCCAGCAGCCTCCATGGCACAGGAGCGGTGCTCCAAGCAGCCGCCTGATCCACCAGGTAAAGCACACACCTTTTACATCCCTAAAGAGGAGCAGATCTCCCCACCTGGCGATGAAAAGGAGCTTTCCCTGTGCACCCTGGCACCCAAGAGGGGTCAGGAACACCACCCTGCAGGGGTGGAAGGGATCCAGATGGCAGGAGAGCAGGTTGGTGATGTAGCTCTCACCCTTAGCCCTGAGAGGTCCTCTGTTAGTGAGGATCTGCTTGAGGAGCTGTCACAGGGCCACCGCCAGGTGCCCCTGGTGCAACATTCACAGGTTAGACAGGAGGTCCAGCTGGACGCTGAGACTACTGCACTGTGGACACACCTGATCCCAGATGCTGATTCCCTCTGCTGTGACCCAGGGAACCTGCAGTCTGGTAACATTATTTCTCACAACTACCAGGTAGTGAGTGAGACTGACCTGATTGTTCCT
The DNA here is from genome assembly GCF_040954835.1 of Lepisosteus oculatus. NCBI lineage: Eukaryota > Metazoa > Chordata > Actinopteri > Semionotiformes > Lepisosteidae > Lepisosteus > Lepisosteus oculatus. The sequence goes on along the minus strand of NC_090709.1, from coordinate 54,905,027 downwards.
GCCTCAACGGCAGGGTTGCCAACACACCCAGTCCCCCAGAAGGGACAGGGAATGAAAGCCGAGCCGGTTTTCTTACAGCCACCAGCTCAGTCTGTCAGTCTGAGTCTGACCAACAGTGGTTCACCCAGACTGGAGCTGGATGGTCAAGTCACCCGCCTGCCAGTGCAGGATATCGCAAAGAGGGGTGTCAGAATCCCTGCCTGCACTGACATGGGCCTGGTGGGTGATAGCGAGTTCAAAGACAGTGAACTAGCTATCCCAGTGCTGGGGCAGCTCCCTGAACCCCTAGAGAGGGAAGGGGGGAGCGAGCAGGTGTCCTACACCTACCCCCAGCGAACGATTGTAAACATGCCGATAGAGGGATTCCTCAATCAGGAAGTGTGCAGGGTGGACCTGAACAGTGAGAATGGGATAACAATCCCAGATCACTCAGGTGCTCTAGATGACCACTCAGCCGAGGGTCAGGCATGCTCCACCGCTGCACCGCCCCCTGCAGGGTTCCTAGAGCACAGGCATGAACAAATCGAAAAAGCAGATGCCCTGGAAAAGGAGGAACAGCATCAGCAGCTGTGTCAGATCTCCCCAGATTTCCAGGATGTTGGTGCCCAAGATGCCACAGGGCATACTGAGAAAGACACCATGTACACGCTGCGCCAGCTTAGAAAGGCAACAGTCACTCAGAAGGAGATGACTGGGATCAGCCACCCGAAAAGACTTTTGGGAGGACTGATTGCTGCCGCCACTGTTGCTCATTTGCTTTTTCTGGTAGGTTTGTGTGCTACTGGCACTCTCACCCTGACTGCCCCAAGAAGGCTGGTGTCAGAGATGCCAGAGGGTAGTGACAGACTGTATCAACAGCAGCAAAAGTTGGAAAGCTTAGGGAAAACCCTAAAGGCAACTTCCTATGCAACAGGGTTAAACCTTATTCCCCAACCAGTGGAAATGATTGTTGGTGTTATACAGTGGGTTTATGCTTGTGTGCAACAGGCCAGAATGTTGACACAAGACCTGTTAACCAGTCTAACCACGGCACAATTCCCAACCCACTTGATTCCACTCTTCTCAGTAGAGGAGTATGTGACATTAACCCCATCGCTCATAGCTCACCCTGGTAGGGCCGAGTAACCCACGTGGGACTCTGATGTCCAAGGAACTTTCAGCCAATCAACGAGCTGAAGTTCCTCCAGGTAAAAACAGGCAACACAGAGATTCAACAAGATTCAGTAAGATTCAGGAGAGAACTCTGTGGACTTTTCTAAAGGGAATTCAAAGGAGAATTCCAGGGCAGGACGGCCCAGGAGCAGAAGGCTCCCAAGGGCAGGACATTCTCGCAGCGCGCCTCCTGACCATCCTGAAACTCAGCCCGGACAACCACGGAACGGCCAGTGTGTCCGAGTGCCTGAACTTTCCTTTGTTCTAAGAGTCTAGAGTGGAGGTTGCCAGAGAGTAAGCAGCAGCAGGCCTCGTGAACAGGTCAGAACTGTGGACAGCTGAATCACTATTCAGAACTAGCTCTTCACCAGGAACGAACCGGTCCTCTTCCTGACTTGCTGGGACCCACAGTAATCTTTTCTCCTGTGTGCAAACTTTGCTAGTTAAAGCCAACGCTAACTAGCAGGCCAGTGAGCATCAGCAGCGCACCGTCGCAAGCCACACAGCACAGCCTGGCTCCGAGCCAGAGAGCGCGGATTGGACAGCAACAAGCCTGCAACTGTTTCTTTGTGCCTGCAGGAGATCTGAATCCCCAGAGATTGGATGAGTATTTAACTTCAATGCTTTACAGCTCGAGAATTCAATTGTTATCCCAACCAGTTGATATCAATTTAATTCCTAAGAGTTATGTACTTGTTTTGAGTATCTAATGTAGAAGTTATAACCAAGTTCATTTATGAAACGGTCTTAATGAATGATATACTGAACGTATGTCCTCTTGATGTGTTACACTTCATAACTGACTGAATATATACCTTTTGTATTCTGATAACCCTCTCGATAAGATCTGTTAGGTTAATATGCATATTTTATGTATTAATAAATGTATCCTCGTGTATTAGTACCTGTGTGTGTGCGTTGTTTGAGTTATGTCGCATGGTTGGATTCTAAAGCCATCAAAAGAATCAACTTTGTGATTTACTGCTACAATTAATAAGTGTCTCAGTAAAGCCCAAACCCTACAGAACTGGTGCCTTCAGAGAGCCACTACATTTAATTTTGCTACGGCTATGATTACATATTTGGCGTCCCTGAGCTGGTTTTACTACACAAGCAATGGTCCCCTCTAACTTTTAATGGCCTGTGTGCAAAGAGAAATTTATAATAATAATAATAATAATAATAATAATAATAATAATAATAATAATAATAATAAACTGTATTTTATATAACGCCTTAAAAGGTGGCTTCTCAAAGCTCTTTACAGAATGATGAAGAAAGATGTGAAGACGGGGGTTTGAATTTAATCCTTTCTGTAGGGGGTTTAGACTTTTAAGTCACAAGCTGGGGTTTATGGCAGGAAAGGGGGTTAACTGATAAGGATTGCAGATGCAAGCTAGGAACCCCCCTGGGTGTAATCTTAAATTGACCATTTGTCCAGAACATCGTAAACTGGCCAAATACCATGAACCCCCCTCTTTACCATCAGACCGAGTGACGTCAGAAACGGAGAAGAAAACACTATATAACCCAAAAGTTTGTACCAGTATGGTGAACAATACTTTGGTTTTGTTGTTTCTTGCGGGAAACAAGACTTCGGCTTTATTGTTCCTTGCATGCAATAAACTCATCTGTTTTACTTCATCTCGGGAACAAGAACCTTATTTCTTCTGTTACAACAATGACAACAACAATAAATAAAAATACACAAGATAAAACATAATGACAATATATAGAGGAGACCGTGGATGATGGTACTAAGAAAAGCAGAGGGGTGAAGAATGGAGCCAGTTCAGTAAAGGCTTTTCTAAAGAAGAGGGTTTAGAGTCTGGATTTGAAGGAGAAGGTTTAGAGAAGGTGACTCTCTGATATCCTTGGGCACAGAGTTCCAGGGCTTGGGGGCATAACAGGAGAAGGCCCTGTCACCCACAGAATGTAGATGGGCTTGGGGAATAGTTAGGAGAGCAGAATTAGAAGAGTGGAGGTTGTGAGGTGGGGAGTAGGGCGATAATAGTTCAGACAGGTACTGAGGTGCCAAGCCATGCAGAGCCTTATAGGTGAGCATGAGCAGGAGAAATTTCATGTTGTGCATTCTTCCCCTCTGTAACAAGAAAGTGTGCACACTAAATTGAATGGGTGTCAAATTTGTAAAACCGAAATTATTTTTTGTTCATAGTCATTCTCAGAGCCGCATAAAGATCTAAAAGACCGGGACAGCGATTCAATGAGCCCAGGCATAGACACTGAGTATCAGGCAAGCAGGAGCGGTGAGGAAGGAGACTGCGAGAGCATAGATATAGATACTTTATTAATCCCGTGAGGGAAATTGCCATGCAACAGCAGCTTAGCACACTCAACAGAGCCCAGTGTAACGAAATGATACAGTAAGACAACAATATGATACATACAATACAGTCAGGGAGAAGTGCAGTAAAAAGTAAAAATGGATTACACAGAGTTGTTCACACTACACAATATACAAAAACAGACTCGAAAGTCCAGTACACCAAAAGTTGTATTGCACATTATAAATATATTGTACAAATCCCAGCATATATTGCACCAAAAAACAGTTGTAAACAGGAAAAAAACAGATGTAAGCAGAGAGTTTTATGTTTAGTCCAGAAACAGATCAATGTTGCCCTTGCCCAGAGACACAGCGGATGAACTTAAACTTCTTGCCATATGTAACCGGCACATGTGCTGGTACAATGGAATTCTTACTGACAGGAAGTCAGTAACAATTGTTTAAAAAAGTGTAAAAACACAAAGTACAGACAGTACATCAAGACAATATACTGTACAGACAGTAGGCAATGTACAAGTAAACAATGCAGACATGTAAACAGTGACTGCAGATGTGCGAAATAAGAAATTATAATAAGGTAGATGGTGTATGTGTGGTCCGAGGTGCATGGCCAAATGTTTTCACCAATCACACTGCTTGTGGGTAGAAGCTATTGTGGAATCTGCTGGTAATGTCTGTATGCTCTTGTATCTCTTGTACAGTCTTATTGCAGAAGGCACGAAGGGTCTTTGTAGACGGGAACGAGAGTGACTGCTCAGTTAATGATTGTTACGTTTGATTATATGTGTTATAGCAGCCTATACTAGTGTTTATTTAGTGTTGGTTTGGAATGTTGTAGTCGTGTTTTAAGGATTGTTATAGTTCTGGTTCTTGGAAAACTCAGTAATTTAGCTAATCTTAGAGCTACTTACCTGCTTTAGTGCATGTCTTTTTCTATTGATTATTTTAAATTAACGGTATTCGAAAAGAAAAGCGATTTGTTTTGTAAAATTTTTATTTTATACAGGAAAGGCATGTGCGTTAAGTTGACCTTTTCGGAATGCACCGTTTGAAAATATAAATTGGGAGTTTGTATGGACAACTCCTGATGGATATTATATTACAAATAAAGTTAAAGAGATATCGTTTAAAATTGTTTATAGGTTTTATCCAGTCAAATTAGTACTATCTAAATTTAAGCATGAGTAGGATGATTTGTGCGTTTTTTGTCGGGCTGAAAGGGAACCTTTGGTACATTTACTTGTAAGGTGTGTGTTTGTGAAGTTGTTTTGGACGGACTTGCAGAGTTTTGTTTGTAGGCATTTAAAGGTGTTTTTTTTAGATTTGAGGACTTTGATATTGTACTGTGTAAGAGAACTTTTTTAAAAAAAGAATTTATTTATAGCAAATTTATTAGTCATTCTGATTAAATTTCACATTCATAAATCAAAATGGTCCAATAATACTCCCCTTTTTAAAACTTTTCAGATGGAGTTTAAATATTATTTAAATTCTATAAAATGAAAAAAATGCTAAAGCAAGGAAAACATTTGATATATGTAAAAAATATAATTTACTTCGTTACCTCTGCCAGTTATTTTTTTTTCTGTTCGTGTTTTTTTCTCTTGTATCTGTTTCTGCTCCTCTAGTTGTATTTGTAAATTATTTACACATTTAATAAAAGTAAAAAATGTCGACCGTATACGTTACACTATAATATAACGCAAACATCTATTCTGGACTATTTTTTTCAGATTTTTATTATTCGAATAATATTTTTGTGGTTTATAGCAACGGTCACTAAGGAAGTTCATCTGATAACCCGGAAGTCCTCTCTTTGACCACATTTCGCTTTCTGTGTTCAAGCCCACGTGTTTGCAGCCGCGGCAGCTGCAGGACTTGTCTGTGTCTTCCAGATCGACTCTGGAAAAAATGGAGAATCTGTTGCTTAATCTGAATACTGAGGCGCACTCTTTCGTGGAGACTGTGCTTAAATCGATCGTGCATGAAGTTTCGGAAGTTTTCCGAAACCGGACAGATGATTCCGAGAAGTCGATTGAACAAAAACTCCGCCGGATCTCTCAGGTTCTGGCGAGACGGGTCGTGATTAAAATCACGTCTGTCGACAACGGTTTCGGGGTCGAAATCGCGCAAATGAAGCAGGAAAACGAGCTTCACTGTTTCGTGGAGGTTTTGCTCAAATCGTTCGTGTATGAAGTTTCAGAAGTTTTCCGAAACAAGATGTCTGACTCTGAGAACGAGTTTCAAGACAAACTCCGCAGCGTCTCCCAGATCCTGGTGAGTCGGGCCGTGATTAATATCACACAGCGTGTGGAGGACAGTTTCGGGACAGAAATAACGCGAATGAAGGAAAACGAGACCTTTAAAGTGCGACTGCAGCTGTGGGAGAAGGAGTCGGGAGCAGGAAGAGATCAGGGACAGACGGATCATGTTGGACTCATGCCTCCCTGTGAAATCACTGCAGAAACAAATGAAGAAACGGAGCCGTCGGGTAAGTGCGATGACTTATGTAGTAATGTCTGTGTTTAAAAACGGTGTTTTTAACTTCCTCACTGTTGAATCTGTAGTGGAGAGATGCAGAGCGAAGTAGGAAAGGTTTGTGATGTTGCCGAGGGATTCTTTTCTGCGAACTAAACTAGTTGTGGTCTGGTTATATTCTCATTAATGTTATTGCTGTTCTTTGAATGTGGCCAGAAACTCGGTTTTGTCTAAGTATTATTGAATTTGTCATCAACTGATACACTTTATTTATGTGAAAACCAATTTAGGAGACTTTGGAGTCTTGGAAATATGTTTGTGGGCAGATTATTTATCGACGTGGCGGTAAATATCTCTTCTGTGCAGTGTTAATGTACCTTATTGTACATTAAAGCAGTGTCCAGTCAGCCAGTGTGTCTGTATGAACCCCTCTCTCTCTCAGTGCAGTGTTAATGTACTGTAGTGTCCAGTCAGTGTGTCTGTATGAACCCCCCTCTCTCTCATTGAGGTGTTAATGTACTGGAGTGTCCAGTCAGTGTGTTAAATACTGGCAATTTAGACAGAACAAATGTTTTCGTGAAATTACATCCCCGACTGTCCTCTGCTGCCCTTTTCAATCTTCTGCTGAGCACAAAAGAGTCTTAAGAAAATGATTACAACTTTGTTCGGTCAGCTTCCCCTCCTAGACCCTGTTAATTGCTGCGATGAGTTATTGCTTTGTGCTCTGTTTTGCCGTCTTCTGAATATAGTCTGAGGAATACCCAGCGAAGAAGTGATGTAGCTGGTGTAGTAAAGCAGGCTTAATTATTATAGAACCACTAATGTCAAGACAGCGCTTGCTTTTCCCCCACAATTGGACACTAAAATATAATTTTTTATGGTTTTAATATGTGCATATTTTATGTAAAACAAAATTACATAAATTGGACTACCTTCAGTTCAGGAGCAAGTAAAAGGTTTATTCCCTGCCGGAAAGAGAAGAAACAACATTTCAGCTGTTGAAGAAGGTTTTGACGCCTGAAGAAGGCTCCACAGCCGAAATGTTTCTTTTTTTCTCTTTTCAGCACAGGAATAAACCTCTACTTGTTCCTTTGCAGCCTACGCATGCTGACGGAACTCCCCACCTGAACTACTTTAAGTATTCATGCTGTATATATTATTTACATCTGTAGATTATGTGTTACTTTCAGATTCATCCTGTTTGTGTTCTAGGTTTTGATGTACAGATTTGATTTCGTCACCCCATTTTGATAAATATAATATTGGTTTACCTGCAGTATATTTTGTAGATGGAATATTTAATAGTAGATGTATTCAGTAGTACAAAGCTTTGAGGTCCTGCCTAGTTTGTGTTGAAAGAAAGCGAATGAATGAGTTATTTTCCCCAGACTGTGATTTGTGTACCGGGATAGTCGAGTTGAAATGTATTTAGTTACGCAAAAATGGCGGTATCACCACGTTTTCCTTTGTTAACTTCGCCCGTTTGGAGTTCAGTCTGCTAAAGACGAATGAACACAACGTGTCACTCCCTTTTGGTTCGGGGACATACGCGATGAGATTCAATTTCAACAGCCTGCGAATGGAGAAAGGAAAACAAAAACATATTTAAGAAATTCTGTCCACATGCACTGAAGTCCACACTTCTTACGCTGCGTCATGGAGGTGTGGACCTGGAGGAAGGGCTTAGGGTACAGTTTGGAAATTGGGACGTGGTCTTATAATGTTAGTGAATAGGGAGGACAAGTTACGCCATGAATCAATAAATGTGTGTTGAATGTCTTATAAACCCTCTTCACATTGACACTGGAGCAGGATTTGTGGCTGCTGCGGTTCGGAGCCTCGCATTGTCTTGCAAATGTGCTCATATGTGTGACAATGAACCCTTTCTCAGTCTGTCTGGGGGGTGGGGCTCAATCTCCTGTCTCCCTTCCTCGATTTAACAACTGATTCGTCCTCACTACCACTACGGGCTTAAGAGCTCATGAATTTAAAGTGAATATTTAACAGGCTGTGATATGTATATATAACCAATATAAATGTCAATATAATATACATATTACTGAGAAGTTATCATCAGGGAATGATTTTAAGATTTTAATGATAAATATCTATTGTACGTAGTGACTTTAAAATCTTTGTATATAAAATTTCAGATTAAAACAAAGTTTTTGCATATTCTTTGCATATTCTTGTGTGTATATATATGGTTCAGCCACAGAACCAGGAGAACATGTCTCCTTCTTCTTATAATATTATTGTGGTTTTGTTTTTGTTACTGAGAGGTCTTGGTACATAGTATATATATAAAACCATTTTCCATTGTAATTCAAGGTTGTGGATCGCTGAAAGTCTAACACACAAGAGAGAATGGTGATATACATAGAAACATTGGAATGCAATCCACTCACCTTTACTGGGGGCAGGTCTCTGCTGCTTCCATTCCTCATCAGAGCCACTACAGCCTTTTTCACAGGAACTGAACAATCTATGTTGTAACCACTCAGAACAAGGCACAAGATAAAAAGATGGTTTCCGTTTTTTAGGAGTGCTGGATGTCTCTGCCTCAGAGGTGGTAGCACTGACAATGGCCCTCTGGGAAACACTATGAGCACCCATTGATATTCTCATACCTCCTATGTGTGCTAGGTGCTTCATAAGGAACCTGTCATCTCGCATTGGCAGAGTGTCATGCTTCAGCACTGATTGTATTAGGTTTTTGAAATCCGCCTCCTCATTGGCTGAACTTGCACTAATGTTCACACTTTTGAAAAGTGGAACCATTAAGCCTATCCAGAGTGGGAGATAGCAAGCAAGCCTCGTGAGATGAGGAACAATCTCCGGTAGGAAATGCAGGTTATCTCTATCACCACTGTCTACAGCAAGGAACCTGCATTCTTCACAGATTTCTGTTACCCAGTCTTTCAATGCTGTCGGGCATGCATCAGGGGTACAACTTGGCTCTTGGTCCCCAGCTACACCTATTTTTTCTAGAACTTCATCAGAAGGAAAAGCATTGTATCCTTCTGCTATTTTTTTGTTCTAAGTGTGAGGTTTTAAGTGTGATCTTATCTGTTATGCATGTATACATTTATTCTTTGTTACCTTTGCAGTCCTGCAGCACTTGGGTATATTCTTTTGTCAGGTTATGTCTGGCAGCACAGCCTGAATGTTAGTACTGTTAAGCTCCTACCATCACAGTGCCTGTAGGTGATGAATCCTGGAATGAAGGGCAAATATGTAGAATGAGTACTATGGTGCAACAACATACATTGTTTAAAATACAAAAAACAAATCCTGTCCTGACATCGACTTTCGTAACCAAACAATGTGTAAAATGTTTAACAATGTCAGAATAAAAATGAACAATGCAGAGCTTTAATCCAGTACATTTCCTTGGTCTCTTAAGTGTGGTAACAGTGTAACACACCAAATGATGCAATTTTATACCAACTCTGTACTTCCTTAATATACTCTGTTGTGTGAGGCTATAACTTAATAAAGCTCACAAAACTCATTTTATCCTGTTCTATGCTCTGTGAAGGCAGACTTTAATCTATTGTCAAATGGTTAACTCTACTACATTTACTACAATAGTGGAATCACCAGTTTCGTGCCTGCTGCTTCTGGGACATGATACAAACAACATAAACCGTGCAAACATTCCCAAAGATGCTCAGAACTTCAAAGAGGCAGGTACTTCAATGTACATTATAAACCCCTCTCCTCCTCTACAGGTAATGGAACAATAGAAAGGCAACAGGTCCTTAATAAGCTATTGCATGCAGTAGGTCTGATATCTACTTTTCATACACAATTAAGAATTAACAATCAAAAATCACAAATATGTACAGATGCAGCCATTCAAAATGCACGGTAAAAACCCGCGGTACAGTAACCTACCCACAAGCCACCGCGGGGCACCGGAGGGGACCGCAGGGCAAGTGATTGGCTGGCCAAAATGACCTACAGGGGCACTCGTGGTGCATTGGTTGGTAGTGCAAAGATTTAATCATTTAATGTCTTTACTGTGCACATTTTAATCTGCTTAGTTTTGAATATTTATATGGATTTTACCACTAAAGGGAAATTTTAGTAGCTGAGCATAAAAAGAAGAGGAGCATAACGCATCTGAAGGTCATAAACGATATTAATTTAGGAACATAAACATTACTGTATGTATGTAAACTGTACTGTGTATGGCTGGTCTTGGTAGTTTAAAGAAAAAATACACACCAGTCTTCCATTTCTCCCTAAACATTTTAAGCATGAAAGTTTTATGAAATGGTACCCAAATATGCGATTGCTGTATAGAATGAATTTTAATTTTAAAAAATTATTTAACACGAAGATTAAGCTGTTTACATCTTCCGCCTGAGAACAGTCACCCGTTGCTACCCAACGCAGAATGGTGATTGGCTGACACCATCTGACACCCCTCTGATTGGAGAAAAAAGACGTGCTGGTTTGCTATACATACTGTACCAAGAAGAGGATTTCTTTCTATTCAAAACGTGTATTTTAAAAGTTTAAGAAGTAAAAACCTTACAGCGTACACAGATTTCTAAACTGATCAGGATCGTTATCTTTGTCTTATGCATAATAATGTTCACCGCTCTGTCCAGCAAATTAATAATAAACTTTATTTTATATAGCTTTTTAAACGAGATTGCTCATAAACCTAATCACTTGCTTTTTCTTTTTATTTAGGCTCAGATTTCAACTATAGATCGTATTATTAATAACCATAATAACAACCAACCAACAAAAACAACCATATAAACATAATACCAACCAAAAACATAGATAACAACCACAATACAAAATCAAATAATCAAACCATTTTACTCTCGCAAAGTCCTCCAATTATCATAATCCCGCCCCTTATGCAAAACCAAACCTTCCTCCCATCCCAGTTTATCCTGTTTATCATAAACAAAATCCACCTCAATTTTCAACATAAAGCATTACACAAAATCAATACCTCAACACTCCATACTCAACAACGATATTTCACAAACAGCCAGAACATGTAACTACACATTCCCAAACAGACCTAATTTCCATAGCCCCACCCCTTATGCAAAACCAACATCCCTCCCCTGTTCTCTCTCTCCCCTGGCAGTTGTAATTGTTTTTATTTCCAAATAAATTTTAGCAAAGTCATGTATTTTAAAAATCTCAACTTTCTTGGAAAAATGTCTTTTATGTAAACCATGTTTGCTATTAATTCATTCAGGGCTAAAATATGTCCATTGTCTTCTAATGAAAGAAGGGTTCCTTTCGCCGTAGTCGGGAGCCTAGCATTTAACTAGTAAGTACTGTACTTACTGGGTTTTTGAGGGGAGGGGGGGTGTCTTTTGCTGGAAATCTTGCCTCTTACTTTGAAAATACCCGTGAAACCGGTTCAATTCGTCACAGCCAGCACTCCTGCAGAGAGTTGGGTATACAGTACACGCGTTATGCGTTATGTCTGTGAAGTTTTATTTAATCTCTGAGCCATACTGATTCTTCTGGAAGCCAGTTTCTGCCAGGGAGTAAAAAAAAACACACTATGGTATTCTCTCCAATGCAGTGCAGTTAAAAACATACCTCTGATGCTGCTCCTAAATGAATATCGTTTATGACCATCAGAAGCTTTATGCTCCTTTTCTTTTTCCCAGTGGATTGAACAGGGAGAGGCATTTCATGATGTACTTTTCACTGATGAAACAACAGTGGCTCTGGAACAGTTTTCAACCAAGTCGTTATATAAAAAGGGGAGATATGTACACGTTACTGAAGCTAAAAGTTTAGCTTTTGTCACTAATGTAAACACTAAATAAAGACATATAGAAATCCCTACGTTACAGACTGTATATGGCTGGTATTGGTAGTTTAAAGAAAAAATACACACCAGTATTCCACTTTCTCCCTAAACATTTTAAGCATCAGAGTCTTACATGTGGTTATTTCGAAAACGTTTGTACGTGCTCCTTCTTACCATGTACTGTTTACTGTTACTGACCATATTAAGTTTAAGTGCCTGTGGGCACTTTTCCTGTCCGTGGGGGGTGGACCGTCTTTCATTAGAAGGTTAGTCTGTTCTACTCTGAGAATGTAGAGGGGATGGAAAGTGCCCGCGGTCATTTAATTAGTATTAAAATCTTAGTTATCTTTCTAGTTCACAGGTTTGCATGCATAATTTAATTTTGAAAGCCACTGAGACATCAGGTACTACTGTTGTATTTATGAAAAAGAAACAAAACAAAAAACATACTAACAACTGTGCCATCCTACTCCTTAGTTAATACATTTTATTATTCATAAACAGTTAACATTGTTAGCAAAATATTTTGAATTATATTTAACCTTATTTTTTCTTTAGTTTTGTATTTAACTTATTATATGATAGTCAGACTTAATGTATATTTGAACAATGAAAATATATTTTTACAAGATTTTACATTAAGCACTTAAAATTAATATGGTTAATAATAGTAAACTGTAACATGCTGTAACAAGATCGGTTAAACTGTGAAGAAAATGCTTTCAGAGAAAATGTTTCAGGTGTGAAGAACATAGATCTCCAATGCAATTTCAACCAAACCTGTTCCCACACACCCTGCCCCCACTACCATTAGAATATACACAAACATTTTAGCGTTTCATTCTGAGCAGAAGACCCTCACACCTGAAGAGTGCTGGCTGTGACGAATTAAACCGGTTTTACAGGTTTCAATCACAGACAATGTGACATGGGACTCAGTAAAGTAACACACAGCGCCACTGGATTTGATAATACTGTACCTAACCAAAATCCGCAATATGGAAACAGAACCTGTGTAATTGTTGATAGATGATGTACTCGTAACATTTTTTCAAGACGAACTACAACATTTAAAAAATGACTTGTATGTACTTGATATCTCTAATCAATCCACGGGTTCCAGCACAAAACGAAAGTAAAACACATACCGTTTCGCGCTTCTTATTAGTTGCTCAAAAGTAATTTGACCGTATGAAATGCATAATATAAACCTAGAAACATATAGGTGAGCAGTACTTAAGCACTGTAGTATCGGTGTTAAGACATACCTCTCAAATACTGTAAATCAAGTTAAAAATATCTCAAGACCGATTCTGGTCGTAATGAAACCATGTTTCGTGTATGTTTTCTTTTTCATCTTGAAATAACTCATTTCTAAATACCTTTTTCACTGTTAACATCTTGTAGCAACTTTGCAACAAAATATACACTCTGACAGTTCATCCTGCTACCAACATTAAATAAAACAAATTTTAAGATTTCTATATTTATGTCTTTATTTAGTGGTTTCATTCGAAGCTTGTTTAGGGAGAAATGGAATACTGGTGTGTATTTTGTTCTTTAAAGTACCAAGACCAGCCATATACTGTATGTTTATGTTAAGATTTCCCTTCAGTGGTAAAATTAGATATGAATATTCAATACTTAAACGGGCACAGTTAAGACATTAAATATACATATACATATTGTATACAGTACAGTTTGCATACGGTAATGTGTTTATGTTACGCGATTAAAAAATAAATAAATAAAAAAAACTGAAAGGTCCAGCACCAGCTGGATTCGAACACACAACCTGCCAGTTGGTAGTCACGCACCTAGACCAGTAGGCTACAAGACAGCTCGCGTAAGCAGGCAGGCGAAACAGCCCTACACAGCCCTGCCGCAGTACACGGATATAATCATACCGTTATTAATTTCTTTAGATACGCGATTCCATATTATATTCCCTTTTAATCAAATTCTAAAAGTATGCTTGTTGACTCCGGTATCACGTTAGTTAAAGACTTCGAAGCTTACAATGTTTAGGGAGAAATGGAATACTGGTGTGTATTTTTTTCTTTTCATGATAGGTGTCGCATTTTAAATCATTTTCGTAGTTAGAAATTATGAAACGCCCTGTTAAAAGCAAGGAAGTTTTTATGCCCGTTGAAGTAAAACAAAATGCCTGACAAAGTATGGCTTGGACAGATTCCAAGTGCTTGTACAAATGTGCTAAAGAAAGTATACTTTGAGTATACAGCTTGTCCAAAGTCATCCATTATTAATACTATTAGTAATATCTTCAGTAAAGGCTTTGATGCATAAATATTTCTGATAAAGGTAGGTTGTGTACTTTTGTCCAACTGAGCAATCTTGCTTTCATAAAATATACCAACATTTTAATGACTGATGATTAACATGCTATAATACACAGTTCAAAATTAAAGGCTCAAATGCTGTACATGAGAGGTTAAGCTCCCCCTGGCGGTTTTACAAGGCGACGCCGGATAGTTAGTCACGTGACACACGTGAACCGCGTGATACCCCGGTGGGCATGTCGCGGTATGCCGCGAAATACCTCACCCATTTTGAATGGCTGCATCTGTAGTGCAGTACGTGGAATATGACCGCTCAAGGTTTAAAAAAAATCAAGCAATTGATGAGTAGTTTAAATCCCCAGAAAGAAATAAGGATGAATGCAAAACACTGTATATTGCTTAGAACTGAAATCTTAAACAACAAATCGTGGCGAGCTTTACACTTCTCTTTTGTTAGCTCCATGATGTCACCCTTTAATCTTAGTGTTCATGTGATGGCCGAATCCCTAGCTAGACCCATGGCCCAGGTATTATGGGAAATGTTTAATGCAAAGTATAGAGAAGTCCGATTAACACTCAAAAAAGTAACAAAAAATGAATTTCACCAAACCTGGCTTAAACTGTGCTTCTTCCCAATTTTTACGTGATTATAATAATATCCTTTCAGTTACATAGTGCTTCTCTGGAAACCCCAGTGAAAGCATTCTACAGGTAATGGGGACTTCCCTCCACCGCGTAAATGAAAATAATTTTTACATTGTTATGGATTACAGTTTAAGTGCACATCAAAAAGTCTCTGTATATGTAGATAGAAATTGATAGATTAATATTTTTAAGACCTGCCTACTCACGTTAACTGCAATACCAAGGCCCATCACCACTTCTTTCGTTTATGATATGTTTTTAAAGCATTGCATTCACCACTTAATCATTTCTGCTTTCACATCAGCAATTTCTAACATGTCAGAGATTTTTGGGGGTTCAGTTCTCCTTGTAACACTTACAGAAACAAAACATTATAATTTAAATTCAGAAGTGTGACAAATCCTTTCAAGTTTCACTTGCATGTGTAGAAATATCATGATAACGGCAAATGCAGCTTACTAATTTTTGTAGTATTTCCCGCTATATAAAAAGTTTCTCAAATATCTTTACTTTAAAATAAATTCATGGGAACGTCAACGTAGCATCATAATTACAGTATAGCATTTCAAGTTTGTAAAGTAACTTACGATTTGGAAGAAGAGGTCTTCGCCAGAGATGCAGATAATAAATCAAACATCAACTGCAAAGGCTGGGGTCAGCTGATCAAGAGATCACAATTGAAAGATCTGGTGGTCGTGAACTTGCGGTTTTGTGTGGTGCCGACGGCACAGAGTGACGTCACGGCCAGAAAAAGAAGGCGCTTTATTAAAATGTAAAACATCCACCCCCACCCGACCAGACAGAGTCGGAAAACAAATTGCATTCATTGTTTTCATCACATCCAGTAATTTAAGTACTGAGTGTGTTGGTACCTGTAAACGTCCTTGTAGTCATATCTGTGTATTCAGAGGTCAAGGTGTGCCCTCATGCTGTATTCTACACTGACTGACCAGAAACACATATAAAAGAACTGTGAGCTAATCGGTTCATGTTTGCGCATAAGAACCCCTGTAAATACAAACACGTGGATAATGCCAGTTTTTCAGAGAACCTAGATATATGTTCACTTCTGTTCTGTGAAAATAAAAATATTTTCCAATATTGCCACGGTGTTCATGTGTGAGATGGTAAGACTCTTGTTTCTCGGATGTGTTATGAACTTGTGTAAACTTTGTACGTAGTGCCCCTTAAAAATAAAAGTCCTGAAGTCCTGGTTCCTTTTCACTTTGGCTTTGCATAAAAAAGAGCAACAATGGTTCAGAAAGTTGCAAATTCAAGTCTTTTTAAATACGTGGCTCGACAGACAGGTTGAATCTTCACACGTCCCTTGATGCCTGTTTATTTAAGAAGGAGACAATGCGAAACTGATTACTTCTTCAGATTTTTAAAAAAGGTCACCGCTATGAGGTATTAAGACTTGTTTGTTAAAGCCTCTTTGTAAGAATATACAATTTTGCTAATGTTCGCTTTTTAAGTCTACACCCGCAACTCTTCTAATTGGGGTATGATATTGGAGACAAATGTAATTTTCTTGTTCACGCAAACGCATAGAAGATAATGATATTAAATGCAAAATCCACCACCGCCCCCCGTACCTGGGCAAACAGAGGAACAAAGTTGTAGAATTGTTACTCTCGCGCTGGTAACAGAGTGCTTGAACTCGGCAGACGGGGTTACTTGAGGTCCAAGTCACCGTGCATGGTCATGTGATCATCAGAAAAACAAGGCGCTATATCACGGGAATGAAAGCAGCACAAACGCTATTTTTAACAACACAAACCGACACAAACATAGCACTAACAAATGAGGTAAGTTTCATTGTTTGTGCTGTCTGTAGGGGGGCAACTTTACAGAGCTAATTAACCCCCCTCTCAGTACAGTATTAATGTACTGTAGTGTCCAGTCAGTGTGTCTGTATTAACCCCTCTCTCTCTCTCTCAGTGCAGTGTTAATGTACTGTAGTGTCCAGTCAGTGTGTCTGTATTAACCCCTCTCTCTCAGTGCAGTGTTAATGTACTGTAGTGTCCAGTCAGTGTGTCTGTATTAACCCTTCTCTCTCAGTGCAGTGTTAATGTACTGCAGTGTCCAGTCGGTGTGTCTGTATTAACCCCTCTCTCTCTTTCAGTGCAGTGTTAATGTACTGGAGTGTCCAGTCAGTATGTCTGTATTTACCTCTCTCTCTCAGTGCAGTGTTAATGTACTGGAGTGTCCAGTCAGTGTGTCTGCATGAACCCCTCTCTTTCTCAGTGCAGTGTTAATGTAAATGTAATGTATTATTATTATTTCTGTAGTCTTACTTTTTACATGGTAGTTAGGTTTCTGACAAAGCTTGTATATCTAAAATCACATAATATTAGAAACCCCCTTAAACCCTCGTATTCCTCTATGCTTAAACAACCCAAATTGATTGCGAGTATACTAGACGTGTGTTTGTGTAGCTTAAAGCTTACAGCTTTAGCTTGAAGCATTTTTTTAGATCACATGGCCTCAGCTATCATTACTATGCTAATGATACTCATATATACATACATACCAAACCTTATGCTGATGTGGCTGTCTCTATTCTAATTGCATCTCTGACATAAGAACTTGGATGACTCAAAATGTCCTTCATGTTAACTGTGACAAGACTGAAACCATGCTTATTGGCACCACCCATCAACTTTATAAAACCCGTAAGAAACCCTATCTGTAGATGGTCGTGTACTTCAGCTTCAGTCTAAACTGAAAAACTTGGGGATGATATTTGACGTTCAACCCACATGCATAGAATGTTGTCAAAACATTTTCATTCACTTCAGAAATATTCCTCGACTACGCCCTATGTTATCACTAACTGTGGCTGAAAAGTGTTGTCTAATCTTGAATCGACTACTGTAACACTCTACTCTCTGGGGTTTCTAAATCACCATTGAAGAAACTCCAGTATGTCCACAATTCGGCAGCCAGAATCCTAACCAGGTCTAGTGCAAGTGTTCACATTACTCTTATCCTGGAGTCCTTGCACTGGCTTCCTGTCAAGTTTCCTGTCAACTTAACAATCCTCCTGCTCACCTATAAGGCTCTCCATGGCTCGGTACCTGTCTGAGTTATCACTCTACTCCCCACCTCACAACCTTCGCTCTTCTAATTCTGGTCTCCTTACTGTCCCCCAAGCCCGTCTACATTGTATGGGTGACATGGCCTTCACCTGTTATCCCCCCAAGCTCTGGAACTCTCTCCCTAAGGATATCGGAGAGTCACCTTCTATAAACTCCTTCAAATCCAGACTCAAAACCTTCTTCTTCAGAAGAGCCTTTATTTAACTGTTCTTTACCCCTCTGCTCCTACTGTAGTTAGTACCACCATCTACTGTCTCCTCTAACTGTGTATTCTCATCGTGCTTATATTGTGTATTTTTTGTTGTTGTCATTCTATAAAACGCTTTGAGAAGCCACCTTTAAAGGTGCTATATAAAATAGTTTTTTTTATTATTATTATAAAGGTCTTGTTTTCTTGTCCTGTGTTTACAGGCTCAGAGGCCAATACTCTCTCTGAAGCTGGGGAAAGGGCTCCTCTTGAACAGCAGCACAGTGAGGAGGAGTGGGGCTCCAGTCTGATGCAGGAGACAGTGCTCACTGCCGCACAAGAGAAAGAGAAACTCAGGGAGCAGCACACCGAGAGCAGACAGAGTGTCAAGGATCTGGACTCTGTGTCCATGATGAAGACAGACCCTGAGAGTGAGACTCCTGGGCTCTTAGTTTGTGATGATTTTACAGAGATGAATAATCTGGACTCGAAAAATATTACACAAGGTTGTAATGAACTGGGCTGTGTCTCTGTACAAGAGCACAGTGAAGAACTGGATGTCTTTAATCTTACAGAGCAGGACATGGAGCCCCAGTTGATTGACTGTGCAGTGCAGCAGACTGATGTACCTGGTGAAGAGAACAGTGTTGAGATACAGCACCGAGAGGAGAGTCAGTACAGGGAGGAGCAACAGCAGCTCCTACAGGGCTTGATAATTAGGCCTTGTTCCGTTCAAGTGGAGAGACTGTCATTGCACAGTCTCAAACAATCATATGATCCCTTAGCATCTGATGACTTTACACACGGGTTTAATAATCTGGTTACTGAAAAAATCGTTGAAAGTTTTAATGAACTGGAGAGTGTGTCTGTTCTTGGGCAAAGAGAGGAACAACTGAATGAACTGCATGGTTTAAGTCTCAGAGAGCTGGAGATGGAGTCCCAGATGATTCACACTGCTGAGCAGCACACTGAGGGATGTAATGAAGAAAACAAATCTCACTTTCATCACACAGAGCAAGACCATTCCATGGAGCATTTGCAGAATAAGAGACCCCAGCACGATCAGAGGATGAGGAAGAATCACTCAAGGCCTTGCTCAGATGGAGTGGACAAACTGCCATTATGGCACAGGGAGGAGCAGCGTTTCTGTCAGTCTAGCATTTCAAAACCCTATCAGCACCTTCACACAGGAGAGAGACCATTCAGCTGCAGTCAGTGTGGGAAGAGTTTTAGTGTGAAAAGCCACTTACAATTACACCAGCGCATTCACACAGGAGAGAGACCTTTTAGCTGCAGTCAGTGTGGGAAGAGTTTTAGTAAGTCAAGTCACTTAACAAGGCATCAGCGCATTCACACAGGAGAGAGACCTTTCAGCTGTAGTCAGTGTGGAAAGAGTTTTAGTCAATCACACATCTTAAAACGACATCACCGCATTCACACAGGAGAGAGACCATTCAGCTGCAGTCAGTGTGGGACGAGTTTTAGTCGGTCAGATGACTTAAAAACCCACCAGCACATTCACACAGGAGAGAGACCTTTCAGCTGCAGTCAGTGTGGGAAGAGTTTTAGTCGGTCAGGTGACTTAAAAACCCACCAGCACATTCACACAGGAGAGAGACCGCTCAGCTGCAGTCAGTGTGGGAAGAGTTTTAGTAAGTCAAGTCACTTAAAAACCCACCTGCGCATTCACACAGGAGAGAGACCGTTCAGCTGCAGTCAGTGTGGGAAGAGCTTTAGTCGGAAAAACCACTTAAAATCACACCAGTGGATTCACACAGGAGAGAGACCATTCAGCTGCAGTCTGTGTGGGAAGAGTTTTAGTCAGTCAAGTATCTTAATATCCCACCAGCGCAATCACACAGGAGAGAGACCGTTCATCTGCAGTCAGTGTGGGAAGAGTTTTAGTCAGTCAAGTATCTTAATATCCCACCAGCGCATTCACACAGGAGAGAGACCATTCAGCTGCAGTCAGTGTGGGAAGAGTTTTAGTCAGTCAAGTAGCTTAATAACCCACCAGCGCATTCACACAGGAGAGAGACCGTTCAGCTGCAGTCAGTGTCGGAAGAGTTTTAGTCGGTCAAGTGACTTAAAAATCCACCAGCGCATTCACACAGGAGAGAGACCACTGTAGCGGCAAGGTTTATTAAAATACAGGAATTAAGTTTGCTGCTCCCTTGCCAGTCTCTCTCCCTCATCTCCAGTGGTGCTTGATACAGAGAGGTCATTCCATTTGGTTCACATTTAAGGTGTTTTTGTAGCTGATAGAGTGTCCTGATAAGGATCAACTCCCAAAGCTGAGACACATCAGCCACCTTAATGAATGATCATCTCTGGTGCCTCACTGTCTGGGAGATTCCAAGGGAGAGTCTCATCCCAAGTGGTTTACAACCCCAAGGTCAGAGTTCATGGCTACTCATCCTCACATGGGGCACCAATAAATGTAGGCAACCATTGAGTGACCGTAGTTCTCCAGGTAAAACTCCAGGTCCTCCTGGACATCCACAGACTCAGCTCAGACAGTCACGTAACGGCCAGTGTGTCCCAGTGCCAGGACTTTTCCTTGTTCTAAGAGTTGAGAATGGAGGTTGCCAGCGTGTAACCAAAGGATCCACCCGAGGTTAGCCCAGCAGCAAGCCTCATGAACCCACCGCGAATGCTCACCTGATCAACGAGTGAACTACGGTCGGAACTGTGGACAGCTGTATATCAGTATTCAGAACTCGCGCTACATCGGGAACGAAACGGTCTTCTTCCTGTCTAAAGATTGTGACTTTTCTGTGTGCCAACACTAACTAGCCAGTCTTCAGAGAGCATCAGCAGCGCACCGCAGCAGAAATCTCTCCCTCCTTCTCCTTCTCTCAGGTCGAACCAGCACTGCCTTGCACCGGGCCACAGAGCGCCGATTGGACACGGCAACAGCCTGCCACTGCTTCTTTGTGTCTGCGGGAGATCTGAATCCTACCTCTAACCATATATGTATAATAGTCCTCTAAAGTTAACCGGAACTCCAACCATATATGTATAATAGTCCTCTAAGTTTATCCGTATACTAGAACTCCAACCATTTATGTATAATGAACATCTAATCACAGACGTATAACGATAGACGTATATTAGAATTGTAGTACTGTAATCCTTATATTTTAAAAGACTATTTTGCAGTTTTACACCTTGCACATTCAGTAGTTAACACATAGGTATCTATAAGCTCAATTCTGTGGATATGTTAACTTGATCAGAGTAAAAATGTAATGTAAAAACATTTTAAAAATCAACAAGCAATACCTTGACAAGACTGTGAACACACTTTCTCTGACATCACTGCCGCCTACTCTCCGAAGTTGGTTTATCTGGAAATAATATTATATTAGAAATAATGTTAGAAGCTACTAGATCTTCATTAATTAACTAATGACACATACCCATTTACACATTCAATGGAACAAACACATTTTCACATATTAACGGCTTTTTTGCAGTATTTTCTCAGTCTATAAATACAAAGTGACCATTTTTCAAAGTAAAAAAAAAATTGTAGTAACTTTTTAGAACATGAAAACACTTTATTTTGCAATTAAAGGACAAGCAATATTATACATTAAAAACAGTAAGATCCATCAGGATTGCAAGCAGCTCAAACTCGGTCTCCCGGACAGTTGGCTGGAGAAGCTCTGTTCACAAGATGGGGCAGCAGGCCCGGCTTGGCTGGAGCTGTGGGTGAGACGTGCCCAGATCCGAGCTGGCATGGATCTGGGCACGTCTGAGGCTGCCTTTCCTGCCCCAGAGATGCGAACAGCTGGACTTCTTCATCCGTCACAACTGTGTTTTCCCCAAGATGGTGCTGCAGTGCTTCCATGCTGGGGAGGACTTCTTCTGCCTGGTGTGCGTGCAGTGGACGGAGGGGCTGCTGCACCTCTTTGTCAGTTGTGATGGATTGAAGGATTTGAGGGTGTACTTGACAGCCCTGCTGGATGGCCTGTTTAGCTCTGTTCGAGGAGCTGTTCTTGACGGGGTACCCTGGAAAGAGCTGTTCCTCTTTGGATACCGCGGGTCTGAGGAGGGGGTTAATGCCATTTTAGCGAACCTCCTCCTCAGCCTAGCGAGGGCAGTTGTCTGGGAGAGGGGGAACCTGGTGATGTACAATAGCCTGAAGCCAGACCTTGTCAGGCTGTACATCGCCAGGGTGAAGGACTGCTTCTCTCTCAGCCTGGCCTACTGCAGGGCTGAGAGGCGGATGGACGACTTTTGCAGGATCTTCTTAAAAAATAACATCTTTGTGAAACTGCGAGAGGAAGATCTGTACTTCAGGCTCTGAGGTGGGGGTGTCTCCTAATAGAGAAAGATAAGATCAGAATATATTTTATGTTTGTGGTTTAGGGTTGTTTTATTTATTTTGTTTTCTTGTGCCTTAATTAGCTTATTTTTTTCTTGAACTATGTTTTATATACAGATTGGATTGGTGTTGTAATTGTCAATTTCTTATTTTCTTTTTGTTTTTAAACCATTTAAGTACTTTATTGCATTATTGATAAATGAAAGATAAAAAAGGCGTTGCGTTTAGGTTGCAGTTTCCCCTGGCGACATTTGTTCAAATCTCACTTCCGACAAAGAGCCTCTCTCGTTAGAATAGAAACGACAGAGCTTCTAAGTAGAAAACATTTTCACATCTCACATTTCATGTGTTTAATGTTAAGTGTCTTAGTGGTTGCCTCGGTGAATGATGGCTCTTCTCCCTTGCAGGGTGACGTTAAACTTCTTCAGAGGAGTCTCCCACGTACACCTTTTCTTCATCAAGAGCCGAAGCAACAGAGACAGACTTCAAACTCAAATGAATTACTCCTTGAGTGTTTATGACAGTCTTTAAAAAGATGAGAGCAGGCGAAACCGTCTTTGGAAATGAGCAAATTTAGTTCGTACAGTGCTGAGTACCCCCGTTTGTTGCGCGGGAGACCGGGGTACGTTTCTGTGACAGGGCGCTGGTTTAATTTTTTTAATTGTTTGAATCAAATCTGAATGGCCAAGTGGTTAAGGTGTTGGACTTTAAATCCAATGGACAAATGTTAATGTTTAAACCCCCCTCCAGGTAGACTCTTACAAATATTCTGAAGTGATAGAATAGTTTGAAGATTTACACTCTATTTAAATGTCAATTTATTAAATTTCAGTTCTCCCCGGGATAACTGAACTCTCACAATCGCATACTGAAGGCTTTACATGCAGTAGCTATGTTGCAGTTTCTAATAAAGATGGAATTAAACTGTTTGTTTTGTGTCTCCCTGATCCTCTTCTTGATCCAAATGAAATGTTTAATATGATCCCTCGAGAAAAAAAAAAGTCCTTGAGTCATTTTCCACCTGGAATGATTGATGCCCCATCAAACCTTTTGTAATATCCCCGGAAGTTTATAAAGTAGAATCCTGGTTTGTGGCTTAAATTCAAGATAAACAAGACTAAGGAAACGAGTTGGAAACTTGATGTCGAACTGGGATTTAAATCACCTGGAACATTTCACTACATTGGGCAGTATGTGCCAGAGAGAAGCTCTTGACATCCCTTTGATAGCTCAGTTGGTAGAGCAGAGGACTGTAGTGGAAACAGTGGGGAATCCTTAGGTTGCTGGTTTGATTCCGGCTTGAAGGAAGGTGCTTTTTGTGTACTTTAATCAAAGAGTTAAAATAGTGAATCTTTTTCATTCAGACTTCGATCAAAAGCTCAATAAACGACGAAGCAGAGGCTCTTGTTCCGAATTCAGCTCACGTCTGATTGTCTTGTTTTGGCCAAGATCTGATCTTTGAATTCAGGGACTACTCTGTCGGCTTTGTAATTCAAAAGTAGATACAAATGTCATGTTTTTCGTAGATATTAAGGTGTTCTCTGTTTTCAAAGGATAGGTACTTAATAGGCTTTATGATTTGGTTTTGATTTTGAATCATTATATTATTAAGTTTGTGCTTCCTGTGTTTTTATCATATCGTGAACTTATTTTTTACACAAATGCTTACAAAGGCAAACACTGCACACATCTGTTTATACTAGCGGTGAACTGTACATTTTTATTTAGTACAAGCTACTACTGCACTTTTGGGAGTATTAATAGGTTCGATATAAGTGGCAAAAATATAATATTCTGACCCTGAAAGGCATTATACTCACTGAACTGAGAGCGTGTGACCGTGTACGGGCTTACAATTCATGAATATCAATGGTCAGACGCTTACAATGAGTGATGTTCGCGTTTTATATTATTTCGGAAATTTAAAAAAATCATTTTCAAACCTACAGCTTGAATGAATTTTTTTTAAATAAAAAAAAGATTTTGTCTCTTTCTTGTAACTGTGCTAAAACAATTCAGATAATAATAATAATTGCTAACACTTATATAGCGCTTTTTCTGGACACTCCACTCAAAGCGCTTTACAGGTAATGGGGACTCCCCTCCACCACCACCAATGTGCAGCATCCACCTGATACATCAGAATACAGATACATCAGAATAGTTAGTACGTGAAGGTCACTGGTTTATATCCAGTTACGTGTATTGGGATTGAAAATACACTTTTACATGGACTTTATTGGGTTTTAGGAATCAGGAAATTTATTTTTGCACATCTTCGACTACCATCAGGAATAACTTAGTGTTTTCAGTGTGTTGATTGTTTCTGCCTGTGATCTCGGAATCTATTACTTGTGCCTTTACATGTACAGTAGAAACCTGGTTCGTGACTTAAATTCAAGGTAAACAAGACTAAGGAAATGAGTTGGAAACTTGTCCATTATATAAATGAACAGCACCTGAAAGCAAATGTTGGGTCTGGTTTCCTTTCTCTCCAGCATGAAATAGCAATCATTACAAATAGCACCAGCTAATGTCCAATAGGGTTAGTCATTTTAATTAACATGACTATACTGTAAGGTCCTGGTACATGGGAGTGGATTTCATCCACAATTAAAAAAGGGCAAATTATATTTACAGGCTTCAGACACTTTTTAATACAAAAGTGACCTAAAACTCCCTAACTTTCAAGTTTCCTTGAACCTGTGATAAAAAGGGGTCTGAAACTTCCATTCTGTTATGTAACTGTCTCTAAAGTCGGACGTGGTGTTTCGCGGATGTGCAGTGTGCCTTTTCTCTTGTCGTGTTCAAGATAATTCGCTCCTGACTGCATGTTCTGTACTGCTCTGTTATTTCGTTCAGATTACCTATGTGGTGTACAGATAAAACTCAACTGCCTGGTGTATTTTCCTGGTTCAGCACCAACAGAACCAGAAAACACATCAGGTGACTTTGATATGATTTGAACATACAACCTTCTGAAGGGGAGTCAGACACGTTACCGTTGTGCCACAAGGTCACTCCTGCTGAGTGATTTTAATTCCCCCAAGGAGAAAAATCAGCATCCCTGAATTTATTTTTTATTCTCTCCTGTGAGGAGCACCGCTCTTCCGAAGGGGTTCTCTTCTTCCCAGATCACAGATTATTCTTCCTGCACATCTCTTACACATAGACCAGACACACCATCTCCATTAACATCTTCACTATATCTATAGATCTGACCCGCTACAGCCCCGATATTCCTGGACAGGATATTTACCACCAGCCTCATGAAATTCTCTTGCGAGGATATAGACATAAGAATATTTGTGTTTGGTTAAAAAAATGGTGTAAATGGCTGTGAAAACATTCACAGTGTATTTTATACACAAAGTAAGTGTTTTCGTAACTCTGAGATGTTTCGTGAAAACGTTACTGGCGTGCCAAAATCGTTTTTGAACTTCAAGCTAACTTCCCCGCATTGTAGCGCAATTGGTCAGTGTGCAGCGCTTATACAGTGGTGTTCTGCAGAGGTTGTGAGTTTGATCATCACCTGGAGCAGTCTCCGTTTTCAGCTGCAGAAACTTTCTTTAATTTAAGTCGGTTCTTGTGTTACTTTTTCCGATCGATGGAGCTGTATTAATGCAGGCACACCTGCTTCCACGTCAAGTTTATCGTTGCTCACAAACCAACACACTGCAGACACCTCTGATATTGTCACTGCTTTTGGGCCACATGTTCCTCCTGTCAGCCTACCATGATCATACACCTATAGAAATATTTCTGCTGTAGTACAGGAGTGAACAAACGAAGCAAAAGCACACCAAGTTTAAAAAGGTCTTCCTGAAATTCCTCATATTTGAGCCAGCACTAAAATATTTCATTCGGGTTCACCCAATACATCAGTATTTGCAGGGGAATGCTGTCACACATGAAATCTTATTTGGTTCTGAAGTTTGAGAGGTATATTACAAAACGAGTGGGTGAATAGAAAATGAAACAGGGGTCACTTCGTAGGCTTAAAAGAAATCCAAGCAGCATAAAAACTCATGAATTTTAACAATGTAGAACACTCACAAATTTCATTGTGCTGCACCTTTCTCCTGCTGCTTTTATAATTTGGTCTTTCACATTTTAATGCCCATCTTACCGAACATCTTTTCTCAATTACAGACAGCCCAAACAGTTATTAAGGCAGAAATCAAAGGCTATCTAATTTTTCCTTTCTGCTAAAGACATTGAAGTTTTTGGGAAGCATTTTCCTTGTCCATTAAGTTCTTGCTAAGCAATTTCTCCGTTTTCCTTTTATTGTGATTGTCAGCGAGTACAAGACTGGAATAATGCACGACAGGAAAAGTTTAGCTATCGGGAGTGACATTTGAACTGAAGCCTCCACTTAGAGACCAGAGCACATGAGCAACATGAAAAAACAAGAGTCCTTGAGTGTGGCACTTTAGACCACTTAACCATCCTGCCAGGCAGCAGAGGGTGGTGTGTGCACCCATTGCTTTGTCAACTAAAAATCAGGGCAGATTATGCTAGAACAACAGAAGGATTATTAAACACTACCGATAATTATTTTCCTCTTATTACAGAGATTTCTACATTGCAAGACATTTGATGACTCAGATAAAGGAATGTCATGGTAAACAAAACAGGCAAGGATAGGGTTCAAACCCACAAACTTCAGTTTACAAAACCAACACCTTACCACTTGACCCCCACACCTGCAGTTCCGTATTATTTCCCATCAAGGCTATCACGTTTTTAAAATAAAAAAAATAATCTTTGTGTACAAATTGCAATGAGGGAATAAAACAAATATGATTATTACTGTTGTTCAAATTAATTCTACTGAAATTGATTAAATTGCGTGGAGGCAACAACAACAATATCGTGATTCTTAATAAGGAAATATGGGGCAGCAGTGGGATTCCAAGTCATGCCCTCAAATAGACTGGAAATTTAATCCAGCCAATTACCAGTTACCATTCATAATGGCTTTTCAGCACTTGTAGTCTGACTTTGTGGTGTTATGACGCATGGAAGCGACTTCTTTGGCACTCTGAATATAGTTCTTCTGTAGAGCAGGCTTCAGACTCAGCTAATAGCGCCCGTGTAGATATTTTATTTTTACCAGAAAATGCATTCCGAAACGTATCTCTCCTGTTTTAGAAAAAAATTCAACGGCGTTTTTTATACAGCACACAAACAGTATTTACTGACCCGTCTGAAAGGACCACTGACAGACTTTCTCCAGAAGCGACGGCACCACTACCAGTAGAATGAGAGAGAAATACAGCATGACATGGGGAGTCAAGGGTCTCCCACAATCCATCTTTTCTCACATTACTGATTATTTCACTAAGAATTTGACCTTTTCACAATCAGATTTTTTCACATTTAATAAGATCTATTAATCAACAACATTTAAGAAAGAAAACAAATGGAACATTTTTTGGAACAAGAATAATATTTCAGTGCCTTGACTGAATAAGTGTGCACACCCTTTATAAAGAGGGTTGTAACTCTTGAAATGTCCTCGTTCCTTTGCAGCCCATGCATGCTGACACAGCTACTTACTTAAATTACCATCAGCTGTGGACCTCCAGCTGACCTGTATAAATACTGTATAGATGAGAGAGATCTACTTAGATGAGAGGAGCATGATGGAGTATCGAAAACTTGAAAAAGCTCTCGCAGTTAGATTCTGTGTTCTTCTTGTTCCACAGATATGTTTTTAATGTTCTTTTTCTTTTGAAGATCTCTCATGTTTGTTTCTTTTTTTATAGTTATTAGACTACTACAGGGATTTACCTAGCTTCCTGGAAGACTTCTCATTTTGTGGTTGTTGTGTTTTCGAGTTGCAATTTGGTTTCTATTGATAGGACCCCACGCATTATTGTGGGACTAGTTAACTTTAGTTATTACATTCTACCTGAAAATATCTCAATAACTACTGCTCTGTTTTTCTTTTTTTAAAAGGCACAGGCAATGTTTGTTTTTTTTCCTGAGGCTGATTGGTATCTACAACATGTCAGTTGCAACAAACATGGCCGCTGAAATTTGTCAGCAGCTCTGTACTAAACCTGTTCTCAATTGCAACAAATCTAAAATAACAGCTGTTGCCCATTAGATGTTACTGAAGCCTCTTCGCAGG
The DNA here is from genome assembly GCF_040954835.1 of Lepisosteus oculatus. Taxonomy (NCBI): domain Eukaryota; kingdom Metazoa; phylum Chordata; class Actinopteri; order Semionotiformes; family Lepisosteidae; genus Lepisosteus; species Lepisosteus oculatus. The sequence goes on along the minus strand of NC_090709.1, from coordinate 54,876,578 downwards.
GTTTAAGCAACCGAGTAGCGGAGTAAGTGGAACAAGAGATCACATTTGAACTGTTGTGAATATAGTGGAAATAATATAGTCACTACATAACAAGCTTATGCACCAATCACTTGAAAAATATTTTTATATTTAACTAAAATTGCTTTCCAGACACAACAACTATTCACAATGAATTTTATCAATACATTTCTTAATGAAACGTATAATTTATTCATAATTAACTTTAATGTTTATCTTAATAAGTAGTATTCCATGTACAGCCTTTAATATGCAATAGTACATTTTCAAGTGTCCTGGGGAGGGAAGAAAACTGAAATGAAGGAAATACATATTTAAAGGGGGTGTAAGTCTTAAATGTGTTCTGTCATATCTGGGCATTTGAATAGATTTATTGTATAATTTATTGTGATTTCACTCGTGTTTCACTTGTGTTTCTCAGAAGAAAGTAGTAACGTTGGTGATTTGAGGGTACAAAAAATATGTTGTACTGTACGGGCAAATATAAGGTTATGTAAAAAAAAAATGTATCACACTTTTGAACATGATTATAGAAAATGTTACAACACGCAAGTCCTTATACTCAAGAAGCCGATGGGCGGGCAAAAGTAAAAAAACAGGCTTGAACAGTTCAATCGAGACGACAAATCCACATCGCAAAGGCAAAAACGAGGTCAGAAACAAGCGAGAATCCAGGAAGCAATGATGAGTTCAAACCTAAAGTACGGGCACTAGGAAGCTCCAAAGAGAATCCGAATTAGGGAGGGATGGTGAGGGAAAAGAGGAGGGTTAAAGTAGTGATGGGAGTGAAAGGGGTAGGAAGATTAGCTGTGGCATGCGCATCTGTTTAAGTGGGTGTGCGTGGGAATTTGCTCGAGCGGGTGGAATGTGTAACAATATACTTTAGAAATTACATGCAGATAACAAAAATGGTTTAAAAAACTTTATTGCAAAACAAAATTCTAATGACATTTATAAAAATGTTACAATCAAAAGTGGTACATTCAGAATTATACATCAATGATTTTTTTCCCTAATTTCTGAAACATCAAATTATAAAAAAAGAAGTAAGGCTGAGCAGAAATGGGATGTTCAAGCCTCCGTGTTGCAAAACACAAGCTGCAGGTACTGTAGACACAGACACAGAGGACAATATGGAAACAGTGGAGTGAAGTGGACTCAGGTCACAGACAGTGTCAGTGTGGAAACAGTGGAGTGAAGTGGACACAGGTCACAGACAGTGTCAGTGTGGAAACCATGGAGTGAAGTGGACACAGGTCACAGACAGTATCAGTGTGCAAACAGTGGAGTGAAGTGGACTCAGGTCACAGTGTCAGTGTTGAAACACTGGAGTGAAGTGGACTCAGGTCACAGACAGTGTCAGACAGTCTCAGTGCTCAGAGCTGCTGTAAGACTGTGTTGGTAAAACTCTTATGTGTCTAGACCTGCAGGAGGAGCTTGTCCCAGACAGCCCTGTCAGTCTCACAGTACCCATCCTCTCCCTGAGACTCGTCCCCAACGTCATCGTAGTCAGTCCTGTCAGGGGCAGGGGCTCCTTCTTCATAAGGCAGAGTGGGCAGGACCCTGTCAGTGTGGGGGACACCTGGCAGAGAGACACAGATATAATAGCTGATATAGAGTCATTCCTGTCAATCAGCTGTCCTCTGCCTGTCTCCGCTGAAGAGATAAAGCTGCTTAAAAAAAAGAATAAGACCTTCAGTAACATTTCTCTCTTTGTGAACCTGGATGCTACAAAATGAATGGTAATCTATCTCCCTGTTCTAAAAATGCTCCAACTAACCAGGAGAGGCAGTTTTTAGCCAAGGGAATCTCAGAACAATTAAAGTTTCTAGAAACAATTGAATGGCAAGCTCTCTTAATGAGGTACAGATATTAAACACCAAACTGGTCTTTACATTTGATCTGCACAAGGAGTTCTCACCTTTTGTCTTTCTTGGACTATTAATTGACACTTAATCATGCAACCTAACTTAACTAAAGTAAACCGTTGTAAACGTTATGGTTGCTTTGTTCACTGAATCTCACATCCCTACATCTTAGCATACATCTCCTTGCTTTGAAGGCCCGGAGAATTGGAAATGTTGACAATAGCCAGGTGTATCTAGATTTTTTAAAACACTTCCATAGTCACAATAGTATAGTGAATGAACGTTTTAAGTCGTCGTAATAATCAGAGATTGTAACAGTACATTGTAAGAGTATTTGCTGATTTTATTAACCAATCTAAATAAACAATATACCATTTATTGATAGAAGCATTACATGATCTGCAGTGATACAAATGGCTGTTAGTGGAGTAATGGTTGGATTAAACAGAATAGTTTTTACAATATTGTAGTCAAAAGCCTTGAAGTAAGTAAGTAATTTTCCATATATAATTGTATCTTTTAGGAAGAATTGATCATTTGGAGCTCTTCTCTTCCAGTTAGTGTTTATTTGCTGGTGTGAAATTAGGTTGAAACTACTTTCTACTGACAGAGGTTAGTGCAGGCTGGTACAGGGCATACTCATGAGTCTTATTTATTATAACTCACCTGACACAGTGTCTGGGCTCTGGGGTACAGTGATGGCATCGTCATATTACTCTGGAGCCTCTTCTGTCACAGAGGACATCAGCTCCCCTGAACCACACACTGTCACACATCAGATTTAAAATTAAAGAGATCTGGCAACCTAACTCTATAATACATTTCAAGCTAATTTCAGATTTTTATTGAGATGGTGAATAACAACAGGGCCACCTTAATCAGGACAGAGAGAGCAATGCTGTGAACCTTTGTGAAACATCTAAAGAGTTTCATCTGGACCTTCAGCAGAATAACCCAGAGAATAATCCAGTGTGATGAGCTGTGTAGTGCACAGAGAGAGCCAGACTCATTGGGATTGGTGCAGGGTTTCTCTCTGTAGGACTGGACTGAAATGACTCACCTGAGAAGGCATCTGGGCTCTGAGGTACAGTTACAGCATCATCATAGTACCCTGGAGCCTCTTCTTTCAGAGAGGACATCAGCTCTCCTGAACCACACAGAGACAGATTTACTGTTACATATCAGATTTAAAATACAGGAGACCTGGGAATCTGATTATATAATACATTTCAAATTAACTCTATTTTGTTTAAATTAAAATGGTGAATGACAACAGAGTAGCCTGTTTCAGAACAGAGAGCAATGGTGTGAATCGTTGTTAAATATCTGAAGAGGAGCTGGAGAATGGCAGCAGAATAACCCAGAGAATAATCCAGACCTATTCACTTCCATAATAAATATAAAACTATTCCTAGATTTGGACTTATTTGGGCAGAGTGAAGATACTGAAGAGGAGCTGGACACTGGCAGCACAGTGACCCAGACTGATAGTTCAGAGCTGAGAGCATAGAGAGTCAGTTTAATGTGACCGTTGCTGAGTAAATGATAACTCTGTATTCTGAGGTTGAGATAAAAGAGAGAATAGAGAGAGTCAGACTCACTGGGTTTGGTGCAGGGTTTCTCTTTGGGACTGGACTGAAATAACCAACCTGACAAAGCGTCTGGACTCTGAGGTACAGTTACAGCATCATCATAGTGCTCTGGAATCTCTTCTTTCAGAGAGGTTATCGAGTCTCCTGAACCACACAGAGACACAGAGAATGTACACTTCAACTCTGACTTACTTCACCACAGTGCTGCAATCACTTTAAACACTGATGTTCATAAGAACTGCAGAGTAAAATGTGTTTTCCATGTAGTTATAGTAAAGTGTAATTCTAAATGCTTTGTGAGATAAAATTAAGACAAGACTCCAGGGTGAGTCTTATAAACAGCCATCAAGAGAATCTTTAACAATTAAGTCAGGATGTTGGTGTTAATATCTCATCTGAAAGGTGGTTTCTCCTGCCTTCAGTTTCCCAGTCATCATTCTGGGACAACGATCCTGAATTCTGCTCCTGAGGGAAATGGTAACTGTTGAATCAACACTAGTTAGAGCTGCATCCTAACTATTCCTTAAAGGTATCCTCTCCCTCTACTGATAAAGACTAGTTTTGTTTTGTCTTAGCCTCTGTGATCTGTTAAGATCAGGCCAGCATTAGGCAACACTGAAGAACAGAGTTAATAAGGTGTCAAACAACGGAGGTTACAGTATATTTTTCAGATTCAGAATTTTCTACACAAGTTCTCTAGATTTCAGCCTGGTTTGGGATGAGAGTGAGTACTGGACTGAAGACACCCCCACTCACACACTGAGCCCCCTGACTCCATCTCCCCTCACCTGATACTGGGTCTCCCTCACTGTCCTCCACATCATCGTATCCTGAGGGCAGCTCGTCAGAGAAGAATCTCCCTGTGAACAGGAGGACAGATCAGTAATACCTGCAGTCAGACAGCAGCCTCACTGTCCTCTACTGGCTGTTCCCACTGTGTGAGAAGCCAGAGTGTGAAAAGTAACACAGAGTTTGTTTTTAGATCAGGGACAGTGCTGTGCTGATTTTCGTTACTCATGTTGACATACCTCTTGAGAAAGAAACCACTGTCTGAAACCAGTGTGGTGAGATATTCTACAAGTGTAAGTCCTAAAATCTTCCTCATAGGGTGGAGACCAATCACACCCTCTATACACTCTCTCCACTCACCTCTCCTGGGGGCGCTGTAGGTTCCCTCTCTGGCCGGTTTGTGCTCTATTTCCTCATAAACAGCATCATGATAGGGGGTGTGTGCTCCCTTAGGTAGGGCTGTGTTAGGAAACAAACACTCACGGTTAACATACAGTGAGGAGAATATAAGGTATTTAATTGGGTGCTAAACCTTTTCTTGGGCATCTGTGCACATAAATATTATATATTATATATTATATATTATATATTATACACATCTGCAAATTTCTACAGATCTCCATCTTAGAGTAAAATCCACATATCAGTTTCATGTGAGTGATAGTACTGACCACCAGAGGTCACTAGTTCCCTCCCTACCTTTCCTCAGCTTCCTGTTATGGATCAGCTGCCACACTAACAGGGCAAACACCACAAAAAGCAGAGCCCCCAGTGGCAGGAGGACCGGGAGCGAGACGGAGAGGCCTCCCAGCAGCTGTGTCTGGGGTGTTGTCCTGGTGCTGCCTGAGGGAGAGGGACACAGATCAGAAAATAATCTTCTGTGTTTTAATCTTTAATCTCAGTAGTGATCTCATCTGGACAGAGATTAGAAACTGGAGAATTTACCTGTTTCCACAGAAGAAGTGCTGGTGGAAGTAGGAAGAGCTATAATAGAAGATAAAATGTTTTTTGATGAGGAGATTCACAATAATTCTCTTTATTTCTTGACAAAAATGAAACAGAGAGGCTATAGTTTATAGAGAGCAGTACTTCTGAAAACCATGCAGTTTGCCAGCAGCATCATTTAGACAAACCGAAATGTCTCTTATTCCCTTCTGTCAACTGCATTACCTGTTGTCACTGGATGACTTTGAGATCCCCAACCTGAAAAAAAAAGGAGAAGGGATGGGTCGAGATTCAGAGAGTATTTAATAGCCATAAGGGCTCATACTAATTGTATTTCTAATAGGCAGAATTTGTGTTGGCTTCTTCATTATTATTTACATCTGTATTCCTGTACTGAGAGCAGCCCTGAACACGCTGGGAGCTCCAGCTGCTCCCACTCACCTGTACAGGTGACCCCAGCGTCCTCCTTGTGCAGACAGTCGCTCTGTCCCAGGGGAGGGTGCCAACAGTCCCACAAGTGAAGCTCACTGCCCCTGCAGTTCACCTTGTCCAGCCAGATGGTGCCATTCCCTGGTCCAAATGATGCGTTTCCCACTGCACTCACTGCATCTCCACAGCCCAGCTGTCTGCAGACCACCTGGGCATCCTGCAGGTCCCAGGAATCATCACAGACTGTCCCCCAGGAGCCATTGTGATAAACCTCCACCCTCCCAGAGCAGGCATCTCTTCCTCCAACCAGCCTGAGGGGCCAGTAGTCTAGAGAACAAAACAAATCTGATTAACAGACATAGAGATACAGTACAAACCCAACCAGCCTGAGGAGCCAGTAGTCCAGAGATTGTTTTGACACATCTTATCAACATCAAAGCAAAATACATCTCGACTACTGTCTGGTTTAGAGCACTGACTTTATTTGTTATTTGTGAAAAAAATGTAAGAACTGATTTATTTTATCAACATACAGATACATTTTGTAAACTCACTTGAACATGTGTCCTGGCCTGAGGCTGTGGAACAGGATTTGAAACTCCGGGGCACAGACTTCTTCTCTTCATCTAAAAGAAGGAAAACCCTGTTAATTTAAGATTAATAACCTTTATACTGGACATGAAGACATTAAGGAACAAGTAATAGGTTTATTAGGCTGCTCCCACCTGAACTATGATGACATTAATGAGTATTGAAGAAAGATGTGAAGATGGGGGTTTGAATTTAATCCTTTCTGTATGAGGTTTAGACTTCTAAGTCACAAGCTGGGGTTTATGGCAGGAAAGGGGGTTAACTGATAAGGATTGCAGATGCAAGCTAGGAACCCCCCTGGGTGTAATCTTAAACTGACCATTTGTCCAGAACATCGTAAACTGGCCAAATACCATGAACCCCCCTCTTTACCATCAGACCGAGTGACGTCAGAAACGGAGAAGAAAACACTATATAACCCAAAAGTTTGTAACAGTACGGCGAACAATACTTCGGTTTTGTTGTTTCTTGCGGGAAACAAGACTTCGGCTTTATTGTTCCTTGCATGCAATAAACTCATCTGTTTTACTTCATCTCGGGATCAAGAACCTTATTTCTTCTGTTACAACAGTATCATGTCTGAGTATGAGAGTATGTTAGCTGCAAGTATGAGTACTCATGCAGTCATTACATCTTCTTTTGTCTTTCGTAATATATATTTTTTACTTTCATTTTTTAATGTGTTGTACGGATTCTGTATATAACACATATTGCTTCTTGAAAATGCTGTGACTGCCAGATCTAAAACAATAAAATAGGAAAACTGTGTGAATGTCTGAAGACATTTGTAAGGCATATTGCTTGGTAAACTGCTGGATTTAAAGTTCCATACTCTGGGATTAGGGATTAGAAACTCTGGAATCTGCTCATAAAACTAACATTCAGCACTTTTTGACAGCTCACCCTATTTTTTAATTAGCAGATTGTTTATTCTTTTAAACTGGAAATAATCAGTAATGGATAAGACTAAACTAACATTGTGTGACTCAAAATAAACACCACATATACAGAACATTATTTGCTAGGGATAAGCAATATAAAATCAGCAATCAATTCACTTATACAACTATTGCTATTGCTCTCTGGCAACAGTTACCGGTTGTGTACAGATCAAACATTTTGGCATCATTTCTCTTCAATGAGTCACTCTTGGTGTTATGATAACAACGAAGAGCGACTCGGCCCAGAAACAACTAAACGTAGCCAGCAACTGTTTTTTGAGCGGAGACAAACATTTCCCTCTTAGACTTGCTTATATCGTTTTCAACATGTTCAAACACGTTCAATTCCCTTTTTTTTAGGCAAACAGAGGGTCTGTTATCGGTCATTTCTGGGATAATGCGACAGGAACAGAGACATGTTACGAGCTTTGCATGTGGTAGAGCTGTGCATTTAACGGGGCTCGGTGTGTTACAATGTCATTAAAATAAATCACGTCACGCCCCTCTGCTGTATGGACGCAGTCCATCCTCAGCTTCACCTGGTATCTGCGTGAAAAAATCCCCCAATGTTGATCCCAATGTTTCTGCAGAGATCAAGAACAAGGGGCAGATTCCTCGTTTACGCATCGCGAATCCTTAATCCTTTTTCTTTGAAATCCAGCACGGAAATGACAGAACAACTAGCTTGATTAACTAACCAAAAAAAAGTCGCCTACTAAATGACTACAGCTCATCTGTATTCAAAACAGGTTTCCATGTCAACCACTGTAATAAACAGCATACGGCCACACCGCGACGGTTTGGAGCCAAGCCAAATAATGCTGAAACAGCACAGCTGCAGCGATGTCTGGGCAAAAAGGTAAGAGATACCAGATCGCCTTTCACGTCTGTTGGGCTGTGTCCAGTTTTGTACTGTGGAGAGTAATAGTTGTAACAATAGATGGTGTGAGAGAAATCTAGCCCTGACATCAGGTTCCTATGCCAGCAGCCATATCACCCTGCAACTCACCACTGGCAATCCCCCCCCACTGAAACTCAGCAGGTGTGAGCTTGGTCAGTACCTGGATGGGAGATCCCTGGGAAAAACTAAGGTTGCTGCTAGAAGAGGTGTTAGTGGGGCCAGCAGGGGATGCTCATCCTGCGGTTTATGTGGGTCCTAATGCCCCAGAATAGTGACGGGGACAGAAAAGTGGAGTGTCCAGAAAAGCACTATGTAAGTGTAAGCAATTATTATAATTATATTTTATTATAATTAAGACATTTAAAATTCTCTTGAACCTCAAAGTATTTTATCTGTTTTTTCTTTGATAATAATGACAGGCATGTTAGTCTGATTGTAATAAAAGCCACTAGGAACAGTTTTTGTGAAACTAATCAATTATTGACGTATTTAGGTGACAATGTTTTACCCACCATTTTTGTGTGAAGACAGATTTATGTCAAATTAGGTTCTGAGCCATCCCACCATAATCTTAACCTTCAACGTCTTGCTGTCCAACACAGGCCGTGGACAAAAACAGTGAAACACTGGGCTATCTATTTAATTTATAAGTCATGATCTGGAGTCCTTACCTGAGCAGGTGATCAGAGCCACTTCAGAGTCTGTGCACTGGGTCTGATTCCAGGCAGAGGAGGGGCAGTGCCACAGCGTGGAGTCGTGAGGGCGGCGTTTAAATTCATCAAGCCAGTGAGGAGCGGAGTCCCGTCTGGGGGCTGAATCGACGACACGCCCACTCTTCCCACAGTTCAGCTCCTGACAGACAGACTCACTGTGTCCTCACTCATGCTATTTGAGCACACGTTGCCCCAGGTGCCATTGTAGAAAATCTCCAGCTGACCAGAACAGCCCTCGGCCAGTCGCAGCTCCTTGAACTCTGGGGACACACAAGTGGACAGACTGAGAGAACCCTGCTCTGAACTGATACAGACTTTCTAGATTAATCACCTCAGATAGAAACAGTGTGTCTGCTAACTACTGTGACATTAGATTATCATGATCTTTTTTCCCCAAATCATATTAATGTAATAGAATGGAATGTTGTTTTTCAATAAAAAACAATGCAATGGTGACATTTTTTTAAATTAGTGCCAACATCAGTTTGTACATTTTCTGTTAATTACAATCCAAATTGAGAATCTTTTGATTATTATGTTAAGACTTGCATCATCCAGGTAGATGCTGTACATTGGTGATGGTGGAGGGGAGTCCCCATTACCCGTAAAGCGCTTTGAGTGGAGTGTCCAGAAAAACGCGATGTAATTGTAACCTGTAAGCAATTATTATTATTAATTATTATTAAGCACCCTATTACAATTACAATACTATTTGTTTTCACATTACTGTCCCTGTTCTTGTCTTGAACTGGGGATACTGTACTTGCTCCTGGCAGTGAACAAGCTGTTGTATGAACACAGTCCTGGTGTGACTGGAGACCTGTACCTGAACACACCACTCCCACGTCCTCCTTGTGTCCACAGTCATGCTGTCCCCACCCTGCTGAGGGACACTCCCACAGAGATGACTCATTCCCCAGACTGTACAAACACATGTATGAGAAAGGAGAGTTTTCCCAAACTGAAGAGTCATGTGCTGAATTTACACTTTGTCCTTCATATACTGTAGTTATAGAATATAATTATCAGTAAATTATATCTTATGTAAGACATATATGTATTGCTTATATTTATAAATACTATATGATTTGTGTTTTATAGGATTTATTTTTATGTTTATTAAGAATATTCCTTGCTAATAGTAAACAGTGAGAGAGAGGGAGGAATAACTGTAGGGAAAAAGTAAGTGAGAGGTGATTGATAATTTATATGGTTTGGATTTATAAATAAAGGCACACAGTGACAGTGTGGAGTGTTCTCAGTGAGCAAGTCTCAGCAGGACAGGAGCAGTGGGAATGGAAGGATGGACCGATGGATCATGATGACAGACTCTAGATCAGTGAAGGAGTTTTAATTGTCCTCAGTGCTGGAGACAGTCTGTATCTCCTACCTGAACAGATCACTCCAGCATCAGATTTATGAGAAGGGGCATAGTGTTTCACTTCAGTGGTTCTGCAGTGCCTCAGCGCAGACTCTGAACCTCTGCAGGAGACCAAGCCCAGCAGGACTGATCCAGACCCTGGTCCGAAGTGAGATCCTCCTGGTGCTGAAATAGCAGATCCACAACCTAGCTGTCTGCACACCACTGTAGCATCATCCAGATCCCAGATAATACTGCGAACTGCCCCCCACTCTCCTTTATAATGAATCTCAACTGTCCCCTCACAGGGACTGGCACCATTAACCAGCCTCACATCAGCACTGCCTGTGGAGAGAGAGAAAAATACCATGTGTACAGGATATTTTGTATATTTATACTGCACATACTCAAAATATGTCAGACATTAAAATTTTCTTTAACCTGTTTGACTGGATTGCTAGTCCATCTTCCTGTGAACTAAAAACTGGGGACACACAGAAGGTGGAACACAGAAAGTCTAATATCATTTCAGACTCACAATATGTGTGAGATAGTAGATAATCTACTAGCACAGTGACTATAGGAGGGGAGAGATTCTGGAGAGTCTAGCAGCACAGTGACTGTGTCACATAACACCAGGCTACGGGAGGTAGGACCCTGTGCGTGGCAATTCAGGTATCTGTGGTTCAGTGCTGAAATGAGGGACGAAGACATGGTCTTGGGCAAAAGCTAGGAGGTCAAAAAGCCTGGAAGGTTCCGAGAACCAAAGGTACAAAAACAGGAGGTGAAGTCATAGTCGAGGACAAAAGGGTCAAAAGCCAGGAAGGTTCCGGGAAGAATTGCCGGGAGAGTAGAAATCACAAGACTAGGACTGGGAATATACAAGTACGGAGCTCAGGGAGGAGACCTCAATCGTAAGCGAGGAAAAGAAGACAAGTGAGGGTTTAAGTAGTGCTGAGTTAATTGGTGCGTGGGCGTTTAGGGAGAGTAGAGCTCGTGGAAATGTGGGAGCACTTGCATGCCTGCGTGCGATTCGTGACAGACTGTGTGTGAGATACTGGAGAGTCAAGCAGCACAGTGACTATGTGTGAAAGATACTGGAGAGTCTGCCAGTACAGTGACCGTATGTGAGATACTAGAGAGTCTACCAGCACTCTAACTGTGTGTAAGATACAAGCAGAATAATGACTGTGTGTGAGATACTGGAGAGTAAACAGCTTTATGATATGAGTAGTATCTGGGTCACGTTAGAGATTTAAACACTAACAAGTCACCTTAGTTTGAATAGTGTGCTTTGAATACGAGAGATTCTCAGTAGTAATTCATCTTCAGTGTGCAATATGTAATATTGCTTCCATTATACATCAAAACACATTAACAGGCGTTTTACAGTTATACAGTATTTTCTCTGAAAATATTAAATATATCAATACTTTGCTTTTAGCCTTTACCTGCCAGGATCTTAATACTAAGTTCATACACTGCACATTCCTTACGTACAAATTGTGTTTATTTTTTTCTGCTTATCCACTGTGTTTTGAAGTTGTTTCTGAGTCATTCTGATAAGTAACTATAAATTGAAGCCCTAGAAAATTTAGTAGGATAATATTATAAACCCTTTAGTAAAAGCAATTGTAAAGTTGTGCTGAGTTGTGCTATTTGCCTTCCAAATTACACAACAAGTCAGATGTTTTCTTGATATGTGTTAAATTTAGATTTCAAACTAAATTAATTGTGATTCAGTATATTATATGAAAAATAATATTTAGACTCCTAATAGTCTAAATTTATTATTTTGTAGAATAGGTTTGTTGACTGGATTTTGGAAAGAAGGAGGGTCTTTATAAGAGATGTTTAGGGTTTGAGGTGAATTTTTTTACTTTGTAATTCTTTTTAAAAAGAGGGCAATATGTCAGCTGAAGTTGGAGTGAGAACTGTGATTCTCACTGAAGAGAGGAAAGGATGCCAAAGAAGTCAGCCTGAGACAATCTCTCAAGGAAAGTTTTTACAGAAGGACCTGTGTGTCTCGGTAGAGAAAGTGAATTGTTTAATTCTGCCCACATTTATTTTCACTTTTGTCTGTCTACTCAGCCTGCTTTACTCAGACATCTTGGTTTCAGTCTCCTTCTACCAGATCAGTGCAGCAGGCATCAAAATATATGTATTTAGTTAAACTAATAAAAAAAGATCAAGTAGACCAAATGACTCCTACCTGAGCAAAGCAGGGACACTTCCTGTCCATCACTACAGTTGACTGTCTTTGGAGAACTGCAGTTCACAAGATGAGTCTCATCCCCAGAGCACTGAATACCTGTCAGACACACAGCACTGTCACTGTCCCATACAGAGAGGAGTTATAGACTTGTACTGCAGAGCACGGAATACCTGTCAGACACACAGCACTGTCACTGTCCCATACAGAGAGGAGTTATAGACTTGTACTGCAGAGCACTGAATACCTGTCAGACACACAGCACTGTCACTGTCCCATACAGAGAGGAGTTAAAGACTTGTACTGCAGAGCACGGAATAACTGTCAGACACACAGCACTGTCACTGTCCCATACAGAGAGGAGTTATAGACTTGTACTGCAGAGCACTGAATACCTGTCAGACACACAGCACTGTCACTGTCCCATACAGAGAGGAGTTATAGACTTGTACTGCAGAGCACTGAATACCTGTCAGACACACAGCACTGTCACTGTCCCATACAGAGAGGAGTTATAGACTTGTACTGCAGAGCACTGAATACCTGTCAGACACACAGCACTGTCACTGTCCCATACAGAGAGGAGTTATAGACTTGTACTGCAGAGCACTGAATACCTGTCAGACACAGTGCACTGTCACTGTCCCATACAGAGAGGAGTTATAGACTTGTACTACAGAGCACTGAATACCTGTCAGACACACAGCACTGTCGCCTGTCCCATACACAGAGGGGAAATACATTTCCACTACAGATCCACAGCCCAGCTGTCTGCAGACCACAGAGGCCTCTCTGTAGCCCCAAGAGTCCTGGAGGAGTGTCCCCCAGGTCCTGTTGTAGTGAACCTCCACCCGGCCATCACAATGACTCCCTCCTCCTGACAGCCGGACTCCACCATCTAGAGCTGACAGGGATGAATCTAAAAAAACAATAATCATGAGTATTTTCAGACACAGATCAGTAAAGCTAAACAAACTCACAGTGGGGTTATCAGGTATTTTATTTGGTAAAATTAACTTGTTACCCCACAGCTTATTATGTCCGATCATAGTGTTTTAAAAATAGTCATAATATTTTTTTAATATTCTTGCTTGAGACGTTTGCTAGGGTGTGAAATTCTAATATAACACTTACTCTCTCTTCTAATAATGTAATTATTACATATAATAATATATAAATATTCACTGGCTGATGACAACTGTGCACATCTTTTCTTTTCACCCTCCTTCACCTGGAAATAGCAGCTGAGTAGTGTCCTATAGAACAGCATGAATGTGGGTAATGGAAGCTAAATAGAAAGCAGATGTGGATGGATAACGTGGATGAATCTTGGGAACACTGTTGTGCTGGAGCTCTGTGGAGATGAGAGAGGATTATGGGAACAGAGGCCAGAGAGAAAGGTGATCATGGTTGTGCTGTGGACTGTGGGAAAGACAGCTGGGTGAGAGGTGGCAACTGATGTGCTGGAGCTCTTTGGAGGTTAGCCAAGTTTGAAAAGTGATAAATATTTAGTGATTTAGATTGCTTTTACTGGCATTTTGAACAGTTGGTCTGATATGGCTGGCTTGGAGACCAACACCATGTAAATGGATTTGGTTGCTTTACGAGCAAATGGCAGAAATTTGGATTTGACATCCTACTGATCTGTTATTTAAAGGTTTCTTAATTCTGAAAAAGTGAATATGCATTGATTCTTACTAGAACAAATGACTCCAGCATCCTGCCCATGAGAGCAAGCAGCTCTGCCCCATGAAGAGACAGCACACCAGGAGAGATGAGTCTCATTGCCCCAGCACTCAAACACATCAACCCCTCTTGATCCACTGCCTTGTCCAAACCAGGCCTGTCCTGGAACTGCTACAGCCTCCCCACAGCCCAGCTGCTGGCAGAGAACAGTGGCGTCTCTCAGGTCCCAGTACTGGTCACACACTGTCCTGTATTCACCGCGGTACTGCAGCTCCACCCGGCCAGAACAGGAGTCAGGGCCGCCCACCAGCCTGTAGCCACTGTATTCTGCAGACAGGACAGGCGAGTCAGGAGCCAAAGAGCATTAATACCACTCTAGTCTTTATACAAAAGGCAGGGGAGTCAGGAGCTGTACAGTATGAAATGTTATAAAGGTTGATTTTACAGGGGGTAGATTGTACAACAAACGTCTCATACATACGCATAATTATTGAATATTTAACTTCAAAACACAAGACCAATTATCTATCGCACTGTGAGAAATAAAAATGAATCATAAAATGTGGAAATCACATGACCACAAGACCACTGCCTGCTGCAGCTCACTGACTGATCCAAAGAAATCAGTTTTGGGGCTCAATATACAGTGCTCTGAAATGCAAAATACAAGCATATTAAACCTATGCAAATTAAAATGTTTAAAAAGTAATGAAATACTTTCTAAAATGCAAGGACATGCAAACAAAAAAATCAGGACTTTAGACCATTTTTTCCTTTGATATTTAATTAAACTAGATGATGACACAGCAGAAAACACAATGCTCTCAAGGATTAGTGGGAAAGCTATGAGGAAGAAAACTAATTAGCCCACACTGCTCAGAATGTGATATTGAAGAGTTTATACAGCTAGGGATCAGTACAAACAGCAGTGCTCTCACCTGTACAGACCAGGCTGATGTCACTGTTGTGAGTGCAGCTCTGGTGCTCCCTGGTTGAGGTGGGACAGTCGTGGATTCTGGTCTCATTTCCCTGACACTGGATCTCCTCTCTCCTGATCAGCCCCTGCCCCACTCCGAAATGAGCCCCTCTCAGCAGCTCTGCCGGAAAACCGCAGTCTAGTTGGCGGCAGACCACCTCCGCATCCTTCATGTCAAAGTCGGCCTCACAGATTGTACTCCAGGATTTCCCTCGCAGAACCTCGACTCTGCCAGAGCAGAGACTCCTGCCTCCTATTAACCGCACTCCTGACATGTCACAAAACATTTGTACACATTTTAACAGTATTAGAGCACATTAACAGTGTGTATAATACAGTATGTCAAAGTAAAATAAAATCAGATAAATTATATTCTTTAGATTACCTGTATTAAATAATTGTAATATTAAATTTAAAATATCTTAAAATTATAATTTGCATTTAATCTAAACGTTTCTGAAGTATTAATATGCTCGGACACGTTAGGAAAAAAAGGAAAAATGAGAAACTCAGTTTCGAACTTAATGTAAAGGGGGCAATAATACAGCAGGGAGGAGGTGCCGAAGGACGGTGAGAAAATCACACTGCACTGAGGCCTTAAAAGAGAATAAAGGAGGACTGACATCTAGACAGTCAGCAGACGCAGCTCCTGGAGTCTCAACAACAGTCAGAGAAACTGAAGCCTCATGAACATTTACGAATCATTTAAACTACATCACTCATAGAGCCCAGAGAACAGTACTGTCACAGCCTGGCATTGCTGGAGCAGGACTGTCTGACCTGGCACTGACAGACACTCTGAACAAGACCAGGACTGTCACAGCCTGGCACTGCTGGAGCAGGACTGTCTGACCTGGGCACTGACAGCTACTCTAGACAACACCAGGACTCTCACAGCCTGGCACTGCTGGAGCAGGACTGTCTGACCTGGGCACTGACAGACACTCTGGACAAGACCAGGACTGTCATAGCCTGGCACTGCTGGAGCAGGACTGTCTGACCTGGCACTGACAGACACTCTGGACAAGACCAGGACTGTCAGAGCCTGGCACTGCTGGAGCAGGACTGTCTGACCTGCGCACTGATTAAACAACAAACCTGAAATTATTGAATTACCCAGAACTGGACTAGTTCATTTTTATTTATATCCAATGTTGTGCTGAGATCTCATCTCTCAATTAAATCTGAGCTCTTCTGATCTAGGCTGACAGAGACAGAGAGAGAGAATCAGCCCCTGGGCCAACTGCTACTGCTACTAGAGTGTTCTGTCTGTGCTTGTACCTCTGATCTCCACACAGGTAGAGAGACACAAAGTGACAGTGAGGAGTGTTATCACAGCTCTCAGCAGGACAAGAACAGTGGGAATGGGAGGATGGACTGATTGACCCTGATGATGGACTCTAGATCAGTGGAGGAGTTGTAATTGTACTCAGTGCTGGAGACTGGAGAGAGTTAGACTCCTGTCTGACACCTCACTCCAGCACCATCAACATTACTGAAACATCAGTCTTACCTACCTGAACATCTCACTCCAGCATCTCTAGTGTGAGCTAAATTATAGTGTTTCACATCTTGTTTTCCACAGCCTCTCAAAAAAGACTCTGACCCACTACAGGACATCAAACTCAGCAGGACTGATCCAGACCCTGGTCCAAAGTGAGCTCCATTTGGTGCTGAAAAAGCAGATCCACAGCCCAGCTGTCTGCACACCACCGTAGCGTCATCCAGATCCCAGCTTAAGTCGTTAACTGTCCCCCACTCTCCATCATGATACACTTCCACTGTCCCCTGACAGGGACTGGCACCATTCACTAGTCTCACATCAGAACTGCCTGGAAACAGAGAAAATAATATTTCCATGTCTGAAGGAAAAATTCTTTATATGTATATATACATACTGAAAATATTTTAGTTACTTCAGTTTTACTTGAAGTGCTTGATGGATTGATACTCCATTTCCCTGTGAACTAGAAACAGGGGACACGCAGAAAGTGAAACACAGAAAGCCTATTGTCCATTAAGTCAACTGCTATAAAACACAGAAAGTCCACTATCTGCCATTCAGATCCTTACTTTGTGTATGATACTGGAGAGTCTACCAGCACAGTGACTGTGTGTGAGTTACCAGAGAGTCTACCAGCACAGTGACTGAGTGTGAGGTACTGGAGAGTAGAGCAGCACAGTGACTGTGTGTGACTTACCAGAGAGTCTAGCAGCACAGTGATTGTGTGTGAGATACTGGAGAATCTAGCAGCACAGTGATTGTGTGTAAGATACTGGATAGTCTAGCAGCACAGTGATTGTGTGTAAGATACTGGATAGTCTAGCAGCACAGTGACTGTGTGTAAGATACTGGAGAGTCTAGCAGCACAGTGACTGTGTATGAGGTACTGGAGAGTAGAGCAGCACAGTGATTGTGTGTAAAATACTGGAGAGTCTAGCAGCACAGTGATCGTGTGTGAGATACTGGAGAGTCTAGCAGCACAGTGATTGTGTGTAAGATACTGGATAGTCTAGCAGCACAGTGATTGTGTGTGAGATACTGGAGAGTCTAGCAGCACAGTGATTGTGTGTGAGTTACTGGAGAGTCTAGCAGCACAGTGACTGTGTGTGACTTACCGGAGAGTTTAACAGCACAGTGACTGTGTGTGAGATACTGGAGAGTCTAGCACACAGTGACTGTGTGTGAGATACTGGAGAGTCTAGCAGCACAGTGATCGTGTGTGAGATACTGGAGAGTCTAGCAGCACAGTGATCGTGTGTGAGATACTGGAGAGTCTAGCAGCACAGTGATTGTGTGTGAAATACTGGAGAGTCTAGCAGCACAGTGACTGTGTGTGCGATACTGGAGAGTCTAACAGCACAGTGATTGTGTGTGAGATACTGGAGAGTCTAGCAGCACAGTGACTGTGTGTGACTTACTGGAGAGTCTAACAGCACAGTGACTGTGTGTGAGATACTGGAGAGTCTAGCAGCACAGTGATTGTGTGTGAAATACTGGAGAGTCTAGCAGCACAGTGACTGTGTGTGAGATACTGGAGAGTCTAGCAGCACAGTGACTGTGTGTAAGATACTGGAGAGTCTAACAGCACAGTGACTGTGTATGAGATACTGGAGAGTCTAGCAGCACAGTGATTATGTGTGAGTTACTGGAGAGTCTAGCAGCACAGTGACTGTGTGTGACTTACCGGAGAGTTTAACAGCACAGTGACTGTGTGTGAGATACTGGAGAGTCTAGCAGCACAGTGATTGTGTGTGAAATACTGGAGAGTCTAGCAGCACAGTGATCGTGTGTGAGATACTGGAGAGTCTAGCAGCACAGTGATTGTGTGTGAAATACTGGAGAGTCTAGCAGCACAGTGACTGTGTGTGACTTACTGGAGAGTCTAACAGCACAGTGACTGTGTGTGCGATACTGGAGAGTCTAACAGCACAGTGATTGTGTGTGAGATACTGGAGAGTCTAGCAGCACAGTGACTGTGTGTGACTTACCGGAGAGTCTAACAGCACAGTGACTGTGTGTGAGATACTGGAGAGTCTAGCAGCACAGTGATTGTGTGTGAAATACTGTAGAGTCTACCAGCACAGTGACTGTGTGTGAGGTACTGGAGAGTAGAGCAGCACAGTGACTGTGTGTGAGATACTGGAGAGTCTAGCAGCACAGTGACTGTGTGTAAGATACTGGAGAGTCTAACAGCACAGTGACTGTGTATGAGATACTGGAGAGTCTAGCAGCACAGTGATTGTGTGTGAGATACTGGAGAGTCTACCAGCACAGTGAATGTGTGTGAGATACTGGAGAGTCTATTAGCACAGTGACTGTGTGTGAGATACTGGAGATACAAGCAGCATAATGATTTCATAGCTATCCCCAAATTGCCTGTCTTTCCTCCAGCACCTTGATGATTCTTCAACACTCTTTCGTTGACCTCCTTGGATTCAAATTAATCCACGTTGCCGACATTTCTTCTTCTCCTTTCCAGCCTTCCGCATTATGCTGCTTAAGAGTCATGGTGTAACGAAGCATAGATCAGGACCCTTTGCAGATGGAAGAATCCAGAAGGGAGTGAAACATACACGGGGAGGAGATAATGAGGAACTGGGCAGGTTGACAAACACCCTCAAGTGCAAGGAGTGGACTACTACTGCTGATCCTTGTTTGTTAAGGTGGTTCTTTATTTTATGCTACAAAATGATTCTCTACTTTCTTCCAAGTTCATACACCCATCTGTATTCCCACCCTGGAACATTCCCTTCATTATCTTCTCTCCCCTCTCTTTAATTACTTTGTTGATGGCCTCTGAATTTTTTTTTTTGTGCCTGTCTTCAATTCCATCATTTTGTCCAGTCTTCCTCCCTCTATTGCTGAGCCTGAGATGACTGCCGTCTTGATTCAAGCTGAGCTGTGAAAGGCTTTCTCTTTGGCCCCTCCTAGAGCATCCTTTTCCTCATACTTGATCAACCCTTTTTGTATTGCTACTTTTAATTTCCTGGTAGAAAAGTCTTATCGCTTTAGATATGCTTAAATCTCTCCCTCCACTTTTTTTTCAGATTTTGAAATGTATCAATAAATACAACTTGCTATCCTAGTTGGGGCTTTGCAATTATGATATCCACAATATACCTCAAAGCAAATTTTCTCAACTTCTCGCTTCTGTCAGCCTCTCTCAATGTCCAAGTTATCAACTGACGCTCAGAAGGATATTAGAATGTGGATATTTTTCCCCCACTGGAACTGACACTTTGTTTTGCAAGAACTGGTGTCCCACTCTGCACTACCTGTCCTTGAATTGATGCTTCTCTTCTCAGTCTAATAGTAATATTCAATGCTCATTGGTTTTTCTAATTTCCGACCTCTCATACCCAGGAGCTCTTTCCCCATGCATGATCATCCGCCCTTCTGGAACTCTACCCTATTGTTGCCACCCATGTCTGGGGACACCAGAGGATGGGGGGAAGAAAAAGAAATATAACATTCTTATTTCATGCTGATAACAAATCCACCATTTTCATTACCGATAAAGGAAGATCTTCTTCCCCCCAATTTCAAGCTTTTTGCTCCTCATTTGCGCTGCCAGATTCTTGAAGGTAAATATGTCAATTGTGTTTTTCTAGGTAGAACTTGCTGTTGCTCTAAATCCTGGGACTAATGTCTTCACAGGTTTAACTCTGGGCAAATTTATTCTGGCTTTCTATTTTCAGGGATGTCATCTGTTCTTCCACACTTCTGGGTGCCAGAAGTGGACAACTACTGCTGATATTTGTTTACGTTCTTTGTTTATGCCCAATTAATTTTTTCAGTCTAAATGGATTTTTAATTTAACCATTGTTCCTGTTCTAATTACAAGCCTCCTTCGACATCTCACCCAGTTTTCTGTTACCCATACTTTGTATCTGGCAAGGAACACCTCCCTGGCCTTTCCAAAGCTGTAGCCAATGCTCTTTCTAGTTCACAGTTACCTAAGCTCTTCTTGCTGATGTCCATTAAAGCTCTCTTCCTCTTCAAGTTCCCGAGTTCCACAATCTTCCACCAGCCGCCTTCATCTCCATTTTAACCTCGCTATTCTCAATGTTTTTTTCCAAGTGCTACAAGATCTTACCTCTGGGATTCAGTTCCACCTCAGGCTTCAGTCTTTTCAATGTCCTCACGGTCTTATATTGCAGCACTCCATCACACAGTTCGTGGAATCCAGAGACAGGACCTCCAATAGCATCTTCTAGGAAGCCTACTGTATCTCCTCCAACATCCTCTGAAACGTACCCCCTTCTAGGATGCGTCTAACTACTGTAGATTCAAAGAGCCGCAGAATTCACCAGTTTCTCCATATTCTGTTTTCAAGAATCACATGTTTAACTCTGTGACCTGTCTCATATCCCAGACTTTAACTTTCTTTTCTATGCTCTTCCAACCCAATCCAGTTCACTGTGGATCCTTCAGTAATCTGAATTGAAGCTGCCACCTACACTGCCCGAGCTAACTCGGATATTCAATTAAGACACTCAGCTGTCCATCCTCCTCTGCAGTGGACCTTTACATTCTCTCAGGCATTTCAGCTACTCATTATCCCGGAGTGATGCGTTAGTTTGCCCGGAATGGGGGCGTCTGTTCCTCCGGGGCCACCAGAGGTTTTCCCTTGAATTGGCACCAAGGGTTTTTTCCTCTCCACTGTGCGGTCAGGCTCACACGTAGCCTCTACGCATTTCTTTCCTGTTCTTTTCTCTTGCTTCTTTATTTTCTTATGCTTTGGCACACACTTTGTTTGTCCTCACAGGTGTTGGGAGAGAAAATGTTGGGCTGGGGCTCCATCTCTGGGGGGTAAGTGAAGCTCACTTCCCTGACCTCAGGATGGCAGTACCACCTTGACCCTTTCTGGGGAGGTTCTCAAAAAGTGAGCCAGAGGGGACCCCAGCCACATTATTCTCTGTCCCCTGAGGGCTTATCCCAATTGCAGGGCGCCGCCTCAAATCCGACTCTCAGCAAGTCAGGGGACTTCTTTTGTTTCCTTCTCAAGCAGCTTTCCCTTCATTCTCAACCCCTCAGCCAGCACCTTTCAATATGTTTCCTCAAGTCGGGACTTCTTTCTCTTCCCCTCTTAAGGGATTCGTTCCCAGTGACAAAGCAGCGCCTCTCATGCAACTCAAGGGGCTATCCCCTCTTTTCTATCCCCTGAGAGCAGAGCCTGGTTGCAAGGCATTGCCTCTCAAAGAGTCAGGGGAGTCTTCCTTCCCTGAGGGCCTAGCTCCCAGTCGTGAGGCAGCGCTTCTCTGCAAACTCTCCGCGAGTCATGGGTGTTTGTTTTCATGCTTCGGAGGCTGCCGTCAGCCAATCCACCTGGGTTCCCCACTGCGGTCCGGGTGCTACTTTTCTCTACTTTACCAACCCCTGCGTCTCCTCTTGAAGTAATTATATATTAAAGCCCTAGAAAAATTGGTAGGATAACATAAACCCTTTAGTAAAAGCAATTGTAAAGTTGTGCTGATGTAACTATTTACCTTCCAAATTACACAACAAGTCAGATTTTTTTTTATATGTGTTAAAGTGTTGTGATTCTTATGATTTTAATCTAAATTAGTTGTTATTTAGTATGTTGTGTGAAAAAAGTCTCCTAAGAGTTTAAATTTGTTATTATGTAGAACAGGTTTGTTGACTGGGTTTTGGAAAGAAGGAGGGTCTTTATAGGAGATGTTTAGGGGTGAGATGATTTTTTACCATTTGAAATTATTTTTAAAAAAAGAGCAAGATGTCAGCTGAAATTGGAGGGAGAACTGTTGTGAGGAAGCCCAAATGTGGAGATATGGATCCTGTGCAGCCGCAGGAGTAGCCGGTAGACAAGGCAACAAACTATCTGAATCGAGAGGCAAGTTCGTGGTCAATGGAAGTAAGTAGGGTCAAAATCCAAAACAGACACCAGAGGCAAACAATCCAAGACGAGAGGCGAGATCGTGGTCGAAGGGAGAAAGGTAGGTTGAAATTCAGGACAAACACAGGAGGCAAACAATCCAAATTGTGAGATGAGGTATGAAGTCAAATGGCAAAAGGGGAAGTCCAAAATCCAGAGTGTCACAAGGTTAGGGTACACCAAGTAGAGCTCTAAGGGAGATAACTCAATACCGAGAAGCGGGAAGCGGGTTAAGATGGTATAAATAGCGCTGGGTGCCGCATGGTAAAGCATGTACAGGTTGGTTAACATGTGCTGTGGCGATTGCTGTTATTAACCCACTGCTGGTGATGCTGGTGGTGATTAGTTTGCTTATGGGTTGATCTCCGCCGGCTGGCGATCATGACAACTGTGATTCTCACTAAAGAGAGGAAAGGATGTCAAAGAAGTCAACCTGAGACAATCTCTCCAGGAAAGTTTTTACAGAAGGACCTGTGTGTTTCGGTAGAGAATGTGAATTGTTTAATTCTGCCCACGTTTATTTTCACTTTTGTCTGTCTGCTCAGCCTGCTTTACTCAGATATCTTGGCTTCAGTCTCCTTCTACCAGATCAGTGCAGCAGGTATCAAAATATATGTAGTTAAACTAATAAAACAAGATCAAATAGACCAAATGGCTCCTACCTGAGCAAAGCAGGGACACTTCCTGTCCATCACTACAGTTGACTGTCTGTGGAGAACTGCAGTTCACCAGATGAGTCTCATCCCCAGAGCACTGAATACCTGTCAGACACACAGCACTGTCACTGTCCCATACAGAGAGGAGTTATAGGCTTGTACTACAGAGTACTGAATACCTGTCAGATAAACAACACTGTCACTGTCCCATACAGAGAGGAGTTATAGACTTGTAATACAGAGCACTGAATACCTGGCAGACACACAGTGTCATGTCCACCAGCAACTGCATTATATCTCGCAAACGACCTCTTGCTAATCAGGCCACAGCTATGGGTAATTCCATCAAGCCCAAGCTGATCAGTTAACCAACAATGACACCACACTAATGACCGCAACCTCAGCTGCTGGGATATTCTTACTCTCACTACCTTCAGGTCTGTGCTCGGTACTAGACTATTTTCTAGGAGCACCTACCCCGCCGTTCTTTACTGAGAAATACTCTTTCTGACTGAGCCTCTGGCCTTCGATACTCAACCTTCGTCCCTTGACTTCGACTACAGCCAAGCATCTAGGGTAAGTAGCCATCGATTTCCTTCCCCTTTTACCCCTCTCTCCGACCCTCCGAAACTCTCAGAATAACACACAGCATTCTTCCTCTAACTCGTGGAAACATCATTCGTAACACACAGCAGTGTTACCGTGTCCCATACAGAGAGGAGTGATACACTTGTATTACAGAACACTGAATACCTGTCAGACACGCAGCACTGTTGCCTGTCTCATACACAGAGGAGTTGTATATTTGCACCACTGAGCCACAGCCTAGCTGTCTGCAGACCACAGAGGCCTCTCTGTAGCCCCAGGAGTGTTGGAGGAGTCTTCCCCAGGTGCTGTTGTAGTAAATCTCCACCCTGCCATCACAGTGACTCTCTCCTCCTGACAGCCGGACTCCACCGTCTAGAGCTGACAAGGATGAATCTATAAAAATCAATAATCATGTTTATTTTCAGTCGCACATCAGTAAAATAAAACAAACCCGTAGAGGGATTATCATAAATATTTTTTTTTGTAAAATTAACTTGATACACCAGTTTATCGTGTCTGAACATAGTGTTTTAAAAATAGTCATCATATTTTTTTTAAATAATCTTGCTTAAGAAGTTTGCTAGGGTGTGAAATTCTAACATCACACTTACTCCGTCTTCTAATACTATACTCTCTTCTAATACCATAATTATTACATATAAGAATATATAAATATTGACTGTCTGACAACAACTGTGAACATCTTTTCTTTTGATTTTTCTTCAAGATATTGAAGTGCTTGTACTGCTGAGGATCAATACAGACAGCAGTGCTCTCACCTGTACAGACCAGGATGGTGTCATTGCTGTGAGAGCAGCTCATAGTGAGATATCGAAGTGTTTATACAGCTGGGAATCAGTACAGACAGCACTGCTCTCACCTGTACAGACCAGGCTGATGTCACTGCCGTGAGTGCAGCTCTGGTGCTCCCTGGTTGAGGTGGGACAGTCGTGGATTCTGGTCTCATTTCCCCGACACTGGATCTCCTCTGTCCTGATCAGCCCCTGTCCCTCTCCGAAATGAGCCCCTCTCAGCAACTCTGCTGGAAATCCGCAGTCTAGTTCACGACAGACCACCTCCGCATCCTTCATGTCAAAGTCGGCCTCACAGATTGTACTCCAGGACGTCCCTCGCAGAACCTCGACTCTGCCAGAGCAGAGATTCCTGCCTCCTATTAACCGCACTCCTGACATGTAACAAAACATTTGTACACATTTTAACAGTATTAGAGCACATTAACAGTGTGTAATCTAAAGTATTAATATGCTCGGTCACGTTAGGAAAAAAAAGGAAAAATTAGAAACTCAGTTTCGAATTTAATGTAAAGGGGGCAATAATACAGCAGGGAGGAGGTGCCGAAGGACGGTGAGAAAATCACACTGCACTGAGGCCTTAAAAGAGAATGAAGCAGGACTGATATCTAGACAGCCAGCAGGAGCAGCTCCTGGAGTCTCAACAACAATCAGAGAAACTGAAGCCTCATGAACATTTATGAATCATTTAAACTACATCACTCATAGAGCCCAGAGAACAGTACTGTCACAGCCTGGCACTGCTGGAGCAGGACTGTCTGACCTGGGCACTGACAGACACTCTGCACAAGACCAGGACTGTCACAGCCTGGCACTGCTGGAGCAGGACTGTCTGACCTGGGCACTGACAGACACTCTGCACAAGACCAGGACTGTCACAGCCTGGCACTGCTGGAGCAGGACTGTCTGACCTGGCACTAAAAGACACTCTGTACTGTACAAGACCAGGGATGTCCTTCCAGCACCAGCTGCACATACCAGGGTCTAGCAGTCATCTCCTGGCTACAGAGCGTTGCAAGAACATGTAGGAACCTCATGTAAGAATTTCAGGGTAGTGGTTTTGCCTCCCATGTGGGGTGCCAAGGGCGCAAGTCTAACAGCCTTGTCCCGTTAAAACTGATGTCACGAAACAACAACAGGAAAACGTTGCAGCCCCATTTGCCAGCAGTGACATGCAAAAGTGACCCAACAACAACATAATAATCATTTATTATTTTCACATTATTCATTCTTAATGATAGATGGTAGTAATAAGAGGGAGCATTAACACTGGCAAATAAGACAATGAGAAGGCTTGGAAAATTTACATGGTTTTGTGGTCAGACTGGATTTTTACCAAATTCCAAAAGTCACTACTCTGATACCCATGACAAACTGATCGAGAGTTCAGGATTCTGATTTGTCCAGTTCAGGTTGAATAGTCACAAAGTTTTATTGTCTCATGAAGTGAAATATTGTGCTTCAGCCTATTTAGCAGGTGGACTGTAAAACTGTCTCCTCTCTCCTGACAGACAGCAGAGAGGAGGGGTTTGTCCTGCTGTTGCTCTCAGTGTTATGGATGTTGGAAGGGCAAGCCATGAAATGGCAGGAGAGCAAAAAAGACCCTATCCGGAGCGGAAAAACGGGGATTAACTCAGGAGGTCAGACGATGTCTGGTAGAAATCTATGCCCACAGGCCGCAGAGGAGAGGACCAGGTGCTAGGTGGGTCTCAAGACATCCAAACCCTCAGTGCTGAGCAAGGAGCAGAGCAGACACAGGAAGTAAATAGGCTACACAATAAGACACACCTGAAAGACATGAATAATCACAGGGATCTAGGAACAAGACAGAAGAGCAGCACCCTCTAGGTGTACAGGGCGTGGCACTCAGAAAGGGTCTCTTGACTGTGTTTGTACCTCTGATCTCCCCACAGGTAGAGAGACACATACAGTAGTTACAGTGAGGAGTTTTGTCACAGCTCTCAACTGTGGAAATGAGAGGATGGACTGATGGATCATGATGATAAACTCTAGATCAGTGTCTCCTACCTGAACACCTCACTCCAGCATCAAAGGCATGAGAAAGGCTATACTGTTTAATTTCTTGTTTTTCACAGTCCCTCAGTGCAGACTCTGACCCCTTGCAAAGGACCCAGCTCAGCAGAATTGATCCAGACCCTGGTCCAAAGTGAGCTCCTCCTGGTGCGGAAACCGCAGATCCACAGCCCAGCTGTCTGCACACCACTGCAGCATCATCCAGATCCCAGTGTTGGTCAGATACTGTCCCCCACTCTCCATCATGATACACTTCCACTGTCCCCTCACAGGGGCTGGCACCCTTCACCAGCCTGACATCAGCACTTCCTGGAGACAGAGAAAATAATATTACCATGTTTGGAGGAAAAATTCTATATATGTACATATACATATTGAAAATATTTCTGATAGTTTAGTTTTCTGTGTGACTGGATTGCTACTCCATTCCCTGGTGAACTAGAAACAGATTACATGCAGAAACCAACACAGAAAGCGTACTAAGTATACTAACTCAACTTCTGTAAAACATTGACGCCCACTATCTGCCTTTTCAGATCCTGACTTTGCATGAGATATTGGAGAGTCTTACAGCATAGTGACTGAGAGATACTTCATACTCTGCAGTATGAGATACTGGAGAGTTTAGCAGCACAGTGACTCTATGTGTGAGATACTGGAGAGTCTACCAGCATACATGTAGTAATTCTATGAATTCAGAGGGCTGGGACTTGTATTTCTCTTTTTCTCAGAACTGTGGTCAGTAGAGTTTTCAGTGCCTCTGGTGTCAGAAGTCTGAATCACTGATGCTTGTTTGTATCTGTGTATCAGGCCTCATGTAATAACTGCAAAATAAGAATGGAAACTGAATACTGGCCTGTACAAGGTATGAGATTTAAGAACTGATTTAAGTCTTTTTATTCTTGGTGTTGTACTTTGAAGCTGAGAGTTACTTAAATGCTTAAATATAAAGTCTGCAGTGGACTCGCCTTATACACAAAATATGTTTACGCAAATCCATGTATACGCGGGGATTGATAAAAATAAATAAAAAATCAAATAACAAGAGAAATTACTCAAATTCAGATCTGTTGTGTTCCCTGCATTTTATTATTATTAATAGAGTAATATGATGAGGCTAAGAAGGGTGTTCTGATTATATGTGATTATACATAATTTTGCATATGTTTTATATTAGAAACCTTACTACAGTGTAAAGCACAAATCTTTCAGTGCTTCACATGTTTTGTTGAAACCTACTTGAAGTGTATATTCTCTTTCTTTATAACGCAGTCTTTAACAAACAAAATAGTGATATGTGAATGTTACCCCAGCCTCAGACAAGGGGCGCCTGAGTTGGGGTGTTAAGGAGACCAGACACGAATAAGTGTGTAAAATGTTCTGGAGGTGCCTTTAATTGCTTTGCCTTTTTCAACCATCTTTTCAACATTACTTTTTTGAATAATTGTTTTTCTGTAAGGAATCCCCAAAGAAGAGGCATGTGGATCCTATGCAGACGCAGGAGCAGGTAGATATCGAAACAGGAGTACAATTCGAAACGTCAGGCAAGATTGTGGTCGAAAGGTGAAAGGTAGTTCGAAATCCAGGAGATGCAAAGAGAGGCGTACAATCCAAATCAGTAGGCGAGGTACAAGGTCGAGGGGCATAAGGGAAGTTCAGTAACCGGGAGAAGTATAGAAAGCGAGGTACAAACAAAGGCAGGGTAGAGCTCTCTGAGAGAAGACTCAATACCGAACAGCAGGAAGCGGGTCTGGATGGTTTAAATAGCGCTGCGTGCTGCACGGTAGAGCGTGTGCTGGTGGATTAATACGTGCGGCGGCGCTTGTTATTAGTAACCCGCTGCTGGTGCTTGAAGTTATTCACCATCTCCACTGCAGACCCATCTATGTAGATGGGGGAGTGAACGTTTCCTTGTGTTGACTTCAGAAGACAAGGAAACGTTCACTCCCTCATCTACATAGATGGGTCTGCGGTGGAGATGGTGAATAACTTCAAATTCCTAGGCGTTCACATCTCTAAGGACCTTACATGGACACTGAACACCTCCAGTCTCATCAAGAAGGCACAACAGCGGCTGTACTTCCTGAGAAAGCTGAAGAAAATACACCTACATCCACTGATCCTCACCAACTTCTACAGATGTACGGTGGAGAGCATACTGACCACCTGCATCACAGTCTGGCACGGCAACTGCACCGCATCCGACCGTAAGGCACTACAGCGGGTGGTCAAAACTGCCCAACACATCATCGGCAGTGCCTTACCATCCATCCAGGAAATATACAACACCAGGAGTCTGAAAAAAGCCACCAAAATTATGTCTGACCCCACTCACCCCAGTCATAACTTGTTTATTCCCTTACCATCTGGCAGAAGGTTCCGGTCACTCCAGTCGCACACAACTAGACTCCAAAATAGCTTCTTCCCCAGAGCTGTCAAGTTGGTGACGCCCCCACTCCCTTCCACCTTATTATGATCTCTCCTAACGTCCTCCTGTACCCACAACGACTGTACTCCTACACCACCACACACACATGTAAGCTGAAATTGTACTGTCCCCTCGATAGCCCAGTAAAACTGTAACAGGCATAATAATATTTAATATTTATTAATTAACCATACTACTTTAACCATACTATTTTTTGCACTGTTCCAAGAATTACCTTGCACTGTTTTTGTCCTGTTATATTTTCTCTGTTTGCGGAATTTTGCACAGTTTTGATTACTTGATTACATGTTATTTATGTTATGTTATTACATGTTACTGTTATTGCTATTGTGTAACTGTCTATTGTCTTATCTTCTGTCCTATTTATATACTGCACCTGAGTGACTAATGAGAAACACTTTTCGTTATACTATGCACCTGTGTAAGTTTAATGACAATAAAGTTGAATTGAAAGTTGAATTGAATTGAATTGAAATTGAATTGATTAGTCTCTTATGGGTTGATCTCCGCTGGCTAGCAGTCATGACATTTTCACTGTTTCAATATACAATTTTTCCAGATTTCCACTGTTTAAACAATTCAATAACTGTTGAACTACAGTTTCATTTAACACACTGAGCATTGCTGCTCAGGTTCAGGTTCAGCCACCTGAAGAAGGCTTCACGGCCGAAACGTTGTATTTTCTTTCTTCTTTTTTTTCAGTATAGAATAAACCTATTACTTGTTCCTTTGCAAACTTAAGAGATGTCTATCTGTGTGTTTGCTTATGCAATCATTAGTGTACAAAATGTACAGCAGAGGGGACAAGACACAGCCCTGTGGTGATCCAACTGAAGTGTAGCGAATGTCAGACAAGCACTTCCCCCAACTTGACCTGTTGAGACCTGCTAGTTAGGAAGTTTAGCACCCACCTTATCGAGTTCTCATTCAGATTGAAGCACTTCAGATTCACACTTCCACCATTATTGTCAACTCCTTTCATGTCACCATTTGCTTTACCATGTTTCTTACAATAGAATTCACCATCTTGCTTCAGTGTATAGCCGCACGGCATAAGTAATATTTCCAATCAATGTTTACTCTTAACAACACATCTTTACCTCGTGTGGCTTCTACATAAACGCTAAACCCAATTTCTAGTTATTTCCACAACTCAAACATAACACCACATTTCTGTGTGTGATAATCACATCCTGTTTACCCAGGGCAACATTAATACTATCATAGACCTCAGGGCTATAGACTTTCAGGGGGCCCCTCCAACTCACATCACTTAATCAACAAACACAACTGTGCCCTACACAACTTTGCCATACACTACATTTAAAGTTCAAATCTTGTTCAAAACGTTGTAAAAACAGAGCTTAAGACAAGTTAGAATCAAAACTAAAGAGTAATTTAGTCTTACAGTTGCAAAAAGCCTCCTTGGCCCTACATACACATATACAGAAGCCGCTTAAAACTGCTTTTAACACCACGACAGACGGTCTTCTCAACAGACACACAGAGCATTCCTACATTATTCCCAGAACTACAGACTCAACCACTGCCCACTCAACAACACAAGCACCATTACAAAGAATGCAGTTAAATAACGCAAATCACACAAAATCATCTTAAATGGAAATAGGTGCTTTTACTCCTCTGCGGCGGGAGTGACAATAAGGACCATGGCTGGTAGCTTAGCTGAAAAATAGTCAAGACAACATAATCATTCTGACCAGCGATGGATACAAAAACTCTATACATTAGCCACAACATCCAATCATTCACGTTGTGCTCACTTTATTTTATATTTATGAGGTTTTAAAGAGTTTTACCAATCTGCAAAGTGATGAGGGGACCAGACACGAATTAGTGTGCAGAATGTTCTGGCGGTGTCTTTAATTACTTTGCCTTTTCACTCTTGCCAGAACCGCGGTTTCCTTATCACTGCCAGTGGCAAAACGCTATTTACAGGATAAACTATTAAACAGCATTGAAGCTTGTTCTCATCCTCTTAGGAGTTTTCATGTTGTGTATAATTTATGAAGAAAAAATAAAAAATAATAAATTTAAACAAACAAAAAAGAGGGGTACCCCTTTCTTTCATACATCTAATTTCTAGCCCTTACATGCCAAGATCTCACACATGAATCATTTAACAACTGATTCAGAGATTAATCATATTCCAAATATACCAGATAAGTTTAATATATTTTGCTAACTAGTAAATTAATTAACCCTCTGTGTTATTGTAAAGTTATCCTAAACGATGCCTCAAGCCTGAGTGCTCTGATCATGAATCTCCAACTGATGGAGGCAGGAAAAGTATTTGTGTAACTTGTATAATATTATTTAAGTAATTATTTGATTTTCATTATCCATGCTTAAAAACTAGCATTCAAATGCACACCAACCAGATTGCAGTAAACCATTCTTATTAAATCTCCACATTATCAAAAAGAAAAATAGTCCTTATTATCTGAATCTTAACTGTAGAAGACCAACTCATTTATCTGTCAAAATTTACTCAAATGTGCAAAGTCAATATAATTGCTGCCTTCCAGTTCAGTTCCAGACCCTCTTTGCTATCTGTGTGGAGTTTGTATGTTCTACCTGAGCTCACATCTTTTTTTTTCTCTGGGTTCTCTGGTTTCCTCCCAGATACTATCAAATTCACCCTGGTGGGAGTGTGTGCATGTCTGTGTCTGTGTGTGTGCCCTGTGATGGATTGGTGTGCTTTCCAGTGTGTCGCCTGCATTGTGTCCGTTGCTTGCTGGGATTTACTCCAGCTACCCCGGGACTCTTCATTCAATAAAGCAACTGTAACTGTTCTACCCTGGTTTCTAATAATAAAAAAAATCATATTTTACTATTATCTGAGCAGTAAATATTTTTTCTACAGTACAGCCTGTTCTTTTCAATTTCTAAACACAGCAAACCTGCATGAACCATACAGAAAAATAAGTTTCTGTAATAAAACTACCACAGTCTCTAATATACTCCTATCTAGAAACAGCTATGGGTCAAAAATAGTTTCACATCATATTTACCTCCTATATTCAATTTTTTTTTAAATATATTGACCTCCAATAGTACCTCAGTCTCTTTTAATTTTCTCTAAAATTATTACTGGCTTAAAACTGTTCCAGACTTTAAACACAGATTTACCTCAAATAACATTGACCTATCTAATGAGCTTTAATACTGAAAGTATCACAAAATGAAAAAAATACACATCTTTAATAATTCATTTACCTACAATGCTACCTCAGTTTCTTATAATTATTTAGTGGGAAAACATTACCTTCTCAGACATTTTCTAGTGTTTAAACATGCATTTAAATCTATTATTATACCTGGCCTTAATAATTCTTCAAGCTAAAATATCACCTTCTCAAGAAATGATTTATATAAAAGTTCCATCTGTAATAAAGCCACAACCTGTAATAATAAAATATACTCCTGTCTTTAATAACGCTCTTATCTGTTTTAGAATAAGAATATTGCATACAGATAATTATACTGGAGACATAAACTGAAGATAATAATAAGTAGCAGTAGATTGGCAGAGGTGATGCTATTAAAAATATAAAGTTGTTCTAAGCAACTAATTATTTGACCTGACTTACAGACCAATCAAAATAGTTTTAATGTTTTCTTATGAATACCCACAGTCCTGGATTTAAAATAAAACATTAAAACCTCTTATCCCGAGCTCATTTACAAATTATGTTGTGCAGCTTTTCCATCTTAACTTTAATTCTTGTTGTCTGTCTGTCTGGAAAGCAGAAGACTGGTCACTTACTGGCTGAGCTGTGCAGCACCAGGACAGCGAGAGAGAAGATGGACAGGCAGCTCTCCATTGTCATCAGGACAGAGCGCAGCTAAGACACCTGTCTTCAACCCTGAGCCCACAGGGCAACTGAGCTGCTGCTCCACACCCCGGACCCCCAGTAACAGCACAGCCCCCCACCCCGCCAATCACACACAGCACTGCCTTTTCAGACTGACAGCAGGAACTTCTCACACAGGCGGGACGGCCAATCAGACAGGGCTCTTTCAGTCTTCTCCATATATACAGTATCAGAGCCACATCACTGTTTCCTCTCCCTGAAGACACTCCCAGCAGTGCGGAGGAGAGGAGACACAGGAGCAGCTCTGTGTCTCACTGGTGGAAACTCACAGATACAGACAGCAGGGCTGCAGGTGCTGCAGGGGCAGGAAGAAATCAGATAAAAATTTATGTCACAGTTCTCTGACGATTTAGATAAGTTATGTAACTTTAAATAATTATCAAGTTAATCAATTATGTTCAATAAAAAAGCTAAATAAAATTTGCATGACAGTGTCAGGCGATGTCCAGTGACTGGTGTCCTGAATATGGTCCTCTGTGTCTTACTGTCTGTGTCAGGCAGTGTCCAGTGACTGGTGTCCTGTGGTGAGCCACAAAGAGGTTGTTGTCCCTCCAGACAGCTGTGTCTTCTGGTTCTGGTCAAGGACAGTGTGAGAAGAGCCTGTCCTCAAGGGGGTAGTGAGGTCACTCAGGTCAGCACGGGAATACAGAGACAAGGACTGAATAAAAACTGGCTGTCCTGTGGCTGTGATCAGAGATCAATAGTTTAAATTAAAAAGAAAGAAAAGCCCAGTAGTGACTGTGCCCTCTGTACTGAGCCTGGTGGACAGCAGCTCTTCCAGTTGAGTCCCTCAGACCCTGAGTCTGTCCCTGTGCAGCTCAAGCCCACACAGATGTTCCAGCCCCTCCAGCTGTGACCCCAGCATCTCTCTGTGTGGAGCCAACTGTGTGACTGAGGCTCTCTAACAGCACAGTGGAGCTCCTTATTAATAGTAGTGGCAGTAGCAGTAGTGTTGGTGGCAGCAGTATTGGTAGCAGTAACAGTACTGCTAGTAGCTTTAGTAACATTAGTAGTAGCAGTTGGAGTAGCAGTAGAATCTTATAAGTTGCAGTTGTATCAGTGGCAGCAGAAGTAGTAGCTGTAGTAACAGTAGTAATACTAAAGTATGAGCAATAGTAACAATATTAGAATTAGTAGTTATGCTGTAAACTCTTTAGTTCAACATTATAGCAAAGCTGTGTTGCAGCTTCACGATAAGAACTGCAACAGCAGGAGCAGAAGAGCAGGAGTCAGTTTCAAAGTTGGAAAAACAACAAAAAGAAAAACTTGTTAATACACCCAGACTGAACAGTAAGAACACAGCTCACATCCTCCTTGTTAATAGTAGTAGAAGTAGTAGCAGTGGCAGCAGTAGTAGCAGTTACAGTAGTACCTGCAGCAGTAGTAACAGTAGTACTAGTAGCTTTAGTAGTAGCAGTAAAATATTACTAGTTGCAGTTGTATTAGTAGCAGTGATAGTAGCAGCTGTCATAGTTGTAGTAGCAGTAGTAGGTGTAGTAATAGTAGCAGTATTTGCAGTAGTAATAGCAGCAGTAGTATTTGTCACCACAATAACTGCAGGAGCAAAAGAGCAAGAGTCAGTTTCAAAGCATAAAGAAACAACAAAATGATTAATAATGATGATGATTAATGATAATTAATGATTATAATGATTAATTAGAAACAATCAGTCCTTGTTAATACGGCCTAACAGTGGTGATTTAAGGCAACAATTCCTGCTGGGCCAGCATGAAAAAGTTTCACATAATGACATGACAACATATTTGTACAGAGGGACATATTATCTTCAGTAAAACTGCATTATCTCTTCACTCCCCTGTCTTTAGGAAATGGGCCTGTTTCGTCAGAGCTTTACTGGAACTACAGATCAGACTGTGCAGTGAGTCTGTGGTTTGTGCTGTGATGCTCAGTGCAGTGTGATGAGGCAGCTGAGAACTGAGCTGTACAGGAAGACACACGGGGGAGCCCAGTGTTCAGATATCTAGTCCTGTACAGAGACACACAGGGAGTCCAGTCAGAGCTCTGTTGCTGTACAGTGAGGCACACAGGGGAGCCCAATGCTCAGAGCTCTACAGGGTGACAGATCTTCTCCCCACACAGATGTCTCAGGGCTCTCACAGCTCTCAGTGTGTCTCTCAGGGCTGAACAGGAGGGGCTATTCCTGTCAGAATGGAGGCTGACTCTCAGAGCTCCAGTGTCAGTATGAGGAGCAGCTCTCAGACCTGACTTCTGCCAGAGTCTCTGAGCTTGAGTGGGCAGGAGCACTAAGCTCCTCAGCAGCTGAGAAAAGCCTCCTGTCTCCTGTGGTCACAGTGTGGCTGAACACCTGCACTGTCTTCCTGCTCCTTCTCCTCTCTCTCCCCCTTCCTGTCTCTCTCGCTGTGTGTGCTCTTATCTGTCCATCTCTCTCTCTTCTCTTCTCTCACTCTGACAGTCTGTGCAGAGTATCTGAAGGGGATGTAACACCACTTGGCAAAGGAGAAAACTTATCAGAGGCAGAATAAAAAAAAATCTTTATCTCCTCTCAGTCAGATTCACAGCTCAGACTCACACACAGAGCATTGGATCCCTTAGTACTTTACCAAAACTCCTACCTCCTGAACAGACAGAAGCTCCTTCTCTTTGTCCTGACAATTCAGAACCAGTGGACATTCAGACAATCGGTGCTGCTATATGAATAATATCAGACAGAACATCCTGGACTCAGGTCACATCTCCCCCTTTTCTCCCTCCTCACAGTCCTTTTAGAGACAGAGAAGAGCTCCGGGTTCTCTTCTCTGTGAACTGGGCTCAAGGGTCACTGATCTGGCAGCTGTGGGCTCTGTTCCAGGTCAGAAGCAAAAGTTTCTATTAACCCTTTCCAGGACCTCCAGCCCTTCAGTATTACTGCCCTGATTCATTGTCTTTACTGTAAGTCAGCCTCCATCCCTCTGTCAGAAGTGTTTTACTGAAAATTGAGCAATATGTGTTTATCTCTTATTATTATTTTTACTGATTTAATTAACAGCAGTATTGCTACTCTTATAAGTGTAATATGATTATTAGCAGCAGCAGACTGATGGTCTTGTCTACAATAGTGACCAGTTGACAAGTCTGTAGCTCTGAGCAGTGGGACTCAGATCACACAGAAGACCTGTCTGTGTGTGATTCCACACCAGCCCTGGGATACAGCGTCTCGCACACGTCTCTCACTGAGTCTTATAAATATACAGTTAAACAGAGTCTGATAACAGTTATACAGTTAATTAAATCATCAAACCGGCTGAGGAGCTGAGAGCTCGGGTGGAAATAAAACCAGGAGATACTCTTCAAGCTCCAGGATCAGGAGTCTGATCCTCCTGGCTTCTATTCTGTGGAGATTCGTGTAAAAAGCTTAAAAACGCTTATTACAGGAACTTGTGCCCTTTCTCTTCTGCTCTACGCGAGTATGCTTTACAACGCATTAGTCTGTGAAGTAAACTATTTTTTTGTTCAATAAATTGTATTCCTCGGTTTGTCGCTCTCCATTTCCAGCTGTTATGTCTCCTCCATCGGAGACGCGCTCTGCTCTGTCAGAAAGAGCGCTGTGACGTCACAGACACCAGCCAGAGCGTCGGGATCAGAGAGCGAGACCGAGGGAGGCGCGCTGAGCGCTCGGAGGAGAGATATTGATCACTTATCTATCGACAACCAATTAATTCAACTGAAAAACCTTAGAATCGTCGATTAACTTCACCGATTGGTGAGTACTGATTCTTTTCTTTCTTTAAATTCTTTAAATATCTAGAAAACAGTCAATACAGCCTGTATCGATCAAATACCATAGTGCGTTTAGTGTTCATAATGTTCAATCCCAAATTAAAGAATGATTATTCAAATGATTGTTTAGAAATTGTATCTAGAGCTTGAAAATTATATTCCAAGTTGATATATTCATGTAGGTAACAGTTTAAATGCATTTTTCCACTGTTTACAAATTATAAGTATGGTAACCACGGCGACACGTGCCACGTCACTGTGCCCAGCTAGGTGTCTCACCTTCGTCACAAAGAGTGGTTTGACGTCACGTACTAATACTAATGTGAGTGTATTCATATTTAATATTAGTGATTACAATCGGTAGCTTTAATATTAATGCTAGTGTTCATGTCAGTATTAATGGTGATTGCGCTTCTGATAGTTTTGATGCCAGTATTCATGTTAATATTAGTTATAATTATAGAGTTACTGTTAGAGTATTTACACTAGTAGTCATGTTAGTTGTAGTGATAGCATTACTGTTATTATTAGTATTAGTAGTGTATTAGTAGTTTGTGTCAGTGATGATAGTGTAATTCTTAGTGATAGTGTTACTGTTTTAATGTTAGTGGCATTTGTGTTAGTGTTAGTTATACTGTATTTGTAGTTATGAGTGTGTGTGTTTTTGTCTGTGTGTGTGTGTTGGTGTGTGTCTATAAGTATTTGTAGTCTATGTGTGTGTTTGTGAATGTGTGCAAGTATGTGTGTGAGTGTCTGATTGTGTATATAAATGTATGTCGTGTCTGTGAGTGTGTGTTGTGTCTGTATGTGTGTCTGTGAATGTGTGTCTGTGAGTGTGTGTAGTGTATGTGTGTGTGTCTGTCAGTGTAAGAATGTGTGTCTGTGAGTGTGTGTGAGTGTCTGTGTGTGTGTGTAATGTCTCTGTGTGAATATGTGTGGGTGGGTGTCTGTCAGTGTGTGATAATGTGTGTGATTGTGTGGGTGTATATCTGTCAGTGTGTGTGAGTGTGTGTGTAGGTGGGCTTGGGCTCCACTCGTGTGTCTGACAGAAGTGACCCATCAACAGGTGTTGAGGCCCAGAGTCGCCTGAGAATGGAACCACTTTCTAGATTCCAGACCAACGTCCAGAGAGCTGTGTGTGCTCTGTTTTTATCACTATTACTAGTAATGACAGCAGTATTAGTATTAATATCAGAATTAGTATTAGAATTTGTAGTCATGGTCATAGTAGTAGCAGCAGAAGTAACAACAGTGGTAGTTGGATTATCCAAGCACTTACTCCAGGAACTACAGTATTACACATTTATACTCTATTTTCCAGGTATGTTTTGTAAAGTGCTTTGATGTTCTGGATTAAAAGGCAAAATATAAGACAAAAATTGATTGATTGATTGATTGATTGATTGACTATGAGAGTGAAGTCTGGTCGAACTTGTTTGTCTAACTGAACTGTCCTGTCCACAGATGTCAACAGAGGTGAACAGAGAAGATGTCCAAACCCACCAGAGACTCGAGACAAGTTTGAGAGTCAGGCCCCAGACCCAGAGAGCTGTGAGTCCACTGCTGGTCTTCTTCATATTGTGATTCTTCCTCTTCTTCCTCCTCCTGAAATTAAAGCTCATCGCAGTAGCAGGGCTCTGTTGTCTTCTCTTGAGGAGGAGAAAGACTCTACCTGACAGTGTGTGCATCTGCGTGTGTGTTAGTGTGTGGGAGTGTGTGTCTGTGGGTGTTTGTGCTTGTGAGTCTAGTCCAGCCCGTGTCTGTAACAGAACTGTGTCTGACATCCCCAGATCAGGAAGGAGGTAACAGGAGACTCAGCCAACACAGGAGCCAAACCCAAGACCCCAAGAAAAGCAAGTCTGCATTATTATTATTATTATTAGTAGTAGTAGTAGTAGTAGTAGTAGTGAGAGGGTGAGTGTGTGTGAAGTTGTGTGTGAGGTCTTGGTTACAAAGTTGATCTAATTTTTTAATTAAACAAAAAATATTCTAATACTGTACCTTTATCCAGACCTTAAATATCCAACTGTGCCTTGAATATTTTGAGTCTTCAACAGTGAGATGTTAGATAGGGCTGCTAGGGCAATAGGATCCTATGCTGGACTCTAGACTAGAGAAAAACACTGAGCAGATTCGCTAGGCAAAAACGAAAACCAGGAGGCAGGAGAGTAAGTCGGCACACAGGGAGATGAGCAGGAAGCAACAATCCAAAACACTAGGCAGAAATCTAATCCAGGAAGCAGGCGAGACGATCGGAACACGGAGGCGCAAACGGAAGCAGCAATCCAAATCACTAGACGAAAGCGAAAACGAAAGACAGACTAGGAGTTCGAAAACCTGAGACAAGGAAGAGAAAACCGCGCACTAGGGAGCTCGAAGAGAATCCGCAATAGTGAGCGGGGAAGTGAGGAAAAAGGAGAACTAAAATAGAGACGGGAGAGAAAGGTGATTGGCGTTACTTGCGGCGAGAGCTTGTCTTACAGGGTGTGCGCGTGGGAATGCAAGAAGGGAGAGCGGCACGAGTGGAATGCGTAACATGAGAGACATCAAAATATATTATTAAACACATTATTTCCACATCTTCTTATGGAAATAATTAGATTCATTGTTGAATTGGCTAGCCCCATTTGGAAAGAAAACCTGGAGATACACCTGGCTCTCCAGGGATTGTGATTGGGCTTGAGACCCCTGGTCTAGCAGAACTGGCCCCTCAACAGGTCTCGACAGGGATGTTGGGGATCATGAAGCTGGATAGCTGAGGGCTGGACACTGCTTCTGGATCGAGGACGACAGGCCACTGTCATGTGGGGTCATCTTGGCCCATGATGATGTGTGTTTGTGTGACTGGCTGGTAACTCTGTTTTCTCCTCCCCAGCACCGCCTGGAGAAACTCGCTCAAGTCGAGAGTGGAATGGCCGAGCAGAGACAAGGGTGTCACACCGAGACCTGGGGCAGATCCCACAGGAACGTGAGTATTGGCTTCAACAACATGGTTGGATAGCTTGTTCCACACACCCACCACCCTCTACATACAGTAGTGCCTCCTGTCCTGACTGTAGGGTCTCATCCAGCTCTCTCTTAAGATAAGCCACCCTATCGGCTTCAACAACATGGCTAGATAGCTTGTTCCACACCCCCACCCTCCTCTATGTAAAGAATACTGTATTAATACTGTTAGACTAAGAATAAACCTGTACTGAGACACAAACTTGGTTGGCTTCTGCTGGTGAGACTAAAGGTCTTGCTGACAGGTCTTGACAGAGGTGGACGTGACCCTGAAAGGCTGGAGAGGGGCAACCGATACTGAGGCTCTGAGCAAAGATTCGTCCAGTGTAAGACAACCAATGTGTTCTGCTCAGGATGATGATGGTGATGCAGATGGTAGTGTAGATAATGAAGGTGGTTATTATGATGATGTTGATGGAAAGGTGTCGATGATGATGATGGTGGACATGATGATTGTCATGATGAAGAAGGATATGGTGATGAAGATGGTGGAGATCATTTATTAGAAATGTGATGAAGATGATGGTGACGAAGATAGTGGAGATTATAATGGTGGAGGTGTTGATGATGGTGACACAGTCATGCCTGTGTGTGGCTGTGTGTGAAAGGGAAGGTGGGGTTGGATCAGGTCTGCCGCTGTCATCTGATAAGACTGTCAGAGGAAGAGGGAGCAGACTCCCCCTGCGTCTCACCCCGGGCAGCCGAGAGTTGCAAGTCTGTGAGCCTGATATGTCTGTGACATCTGTTGAAAGTTTGGTTTGAGCTGCAATGTTGGTGACTGTGATTGCTGGGAGACCAGGGGCAGGGCTTGGTCCTCCTAGAGAAGACCCTCTCAGTTTTCTCTCTGTCCTCCTCATGCCCTCTCTGTGCCCCTGTCCCCTCAGGCCAGCCAGCCAATCACCAGGCAGGAGACCGAGACCCAGCTGTGGAACTACGCTAAGGGCCCGGAGAGGGATCTGCAGAAGGACAGGGCATGGACCTCCTCCTTGGCAGCCCACATACCCCATTGCTCGCCCCCTCACACACCCCCTCACCCACCCCCTGGTACACCCGCTCACCCGGGCCTGACCCCAGCGGCCCTGTGGCGGCTCAGGGAGGGCCTGCAGGTCGAGCTGGAGGGGCTGCTCCAGGAGGAGGAGATACGGGTGCGGACCTGGGCTCAGAACATGATATCATCTATCCAGCTGGACTGCCTGGCGCTGTACAATGAGCTCCTGCCTGACTTTGAATCAGAGGGTGCATACGCGGGATTGGTAAGTCCCTTAAACCCCTCCCCCTTGCTTGAATCACACTGAGGTATGCAGGGGCTGGGGCGACTCACCTCTCCAAGACACCTGCGTCATCCCACTCCCATTTCACCTCAACATGGTTCTGAGAAAATCTCCTGTCCCCAAGGAGAGAGAGACAGGAGCCGGGCTGGGCCTCCAGCCCTCTGTTTATTCAAGATTATTGCCTCAGGAGGTGGGTGAGGTGGAAGACACACTGTCTACAGATCACCACTAGGGACAGCGTAAAGCAGGGGGTGAGACTCTTGATCATGGATAAGGATAACAGTGGGATGACTCCCCCTCTCTTGACTCACTGCCTACTGATGATGTTATGTCACTCCAGCTTCTCCTCATGGTGGTGTCTGCAGTCAGGCAATTTGGAGAATTTTTGAGGGATGATGATGAATATTCACCTTTCTTGTTCTCCCAGGGCACAGGAATCATGAAGCAGGACAACTATGAGGAGGTGAAAGAGGCGCTGAAATCCTACTTCGAAAATACAGTGGCCAGGTGTGACTTATCTGAGGTGAACAAGTGCTTCCGCCAGGCTGCAGCTGAGCTTGACCTTATCCTGCAGAAGTACCTGGGAGATGTTGTGGCCGAGGTCTGTGAATAGCAGATTTATTTTGATAAAAGACATTTCTCATCCCCTTCTATTGTTGGTGTCTATTTCATGTAAAGGATTTGACTTGAAAATAAAATGTTTAATCGACTTACAGGGAGTCTTCTTTAAGATGTGTATCGGCTAGCTCTCCACTGTCACTTTACTGGACTTTTGAAGTAACCAATCTACAATGAAAATATATACTGCACATCTTAAGGAACATGAAGAGAAATCCGTGTGCTGATTGTCACCAAAAATGTCACAAATTAACCACCAAACTGTTTAACATGTCCAGCCACCTCTTCCTATTTTGCAGTGATTATAATTCTTTCAGTTTCTTCTCTTGTATTTTCCTTACTGTTTCACTGTCCCCTTTCCCCATGTGGAGATTGATCCACAGACGAAACCCTGTTTCACCATTTGTTTGTTCAAAGTCTTTGGACTGACTTGCGACTTGCAAAGCCCCAGTGGCACAATCAGTCAGTGTGCACAGCAGAGTCATGGCGATGTTGTGTGTTCACACCTCACCTGGAGCAATGGCACCTACAGATCATATACAGCTTAACATCTCATATACAGCATTTGAGCTATCACCAGAAAACGCCTGGTTTTGAATCCCAGTCACTGCTGAGGGATAGTCTTTTTACAATTAAGAATTTAAATTGCATAATCTTTAGATTTTTAATAATTTGAAACTGTGTATTACAGAATGTCAATCATTAAACATTAAAAAGTAGGTATATTTTATAAAAGAAAGATTGCTCTTGTGGACAAAAGTACACAACCTTCCACCTTCATCATAAATATTTTAATTATGCATAAATATTTTATGCATCAAAGTCTTTAACTTGGTAACTTAAATGGGTTCTGGTTTTAACATGCTTGTTCTAACATTATTAAGCTTATATTCTGTAATTCATAAAAAGTTATAACGATTTATCCTTTTCTAAGAATACATAGTAAAAACACC
This sequence comes from Lepisosteus oculatus, assembly GCF_040954835.1. Classification (NCBI taxonomy): domain Eukaryota; kingdom Metazoa; phylum Chordata; class Actinopteri; order Semionotiformes; family Lepisosteidae; genus Lepisosteus; species Lepisosteus oculatus. Next base: position 54,834,133 of record NC_090709.1, on the reverse strand, counting down.
ACTTGCTGTTATTGTAAAAAAATACATGTTGTAGTGATTTAACATCACTTGATAGTTATATTAATATGGGATCGTGTAACTAATCACAAGTGGACGTTTTGGAAACATTTTGACATTCGTTTCTTTTAAAAAAAACTTCTATTGTCGTTGTAGTGGTAATGAGCACTGTAATTGTCACGAAAGCTTTCTTTCCGGCCCCTATGCGGATGACACAATCTGGGGTTGAGTGAGGAAACACAGGGAAAAAGTCATGCAGGATACGGGAATAAAAACAGGGGGGCGTGTCCATGGAGTGCTGGCGGTTGGGGAAGGTGTAGCGAGGCAAACAATCCGGGGACGAGTCCAAAGAGAAGCCCAAAAAGAAGGCAAAAGTCCATGGCCAGGAGATCCATCCAAGACAGGAGATTAAAAACCAGAACCGGGTCGGGACCGGCAAGGGGAACAGGAACAGAAACTTAAAACCATGACGGAGCCAGACACATCCAGGACCCGGGCTCGCATGATACAGGAACCAATGCAGAGCCCAGATTGGCGTCTGCGTCTGGCTTATAAGGGGGAACAGAAAAGGGGCTGGAACAAGGGACAGGTGTGGGGAATAAGGCAAACAAGGAAGGTGTAACGTTGCCATAGCCGGCCCAGGGACGCCAAAATGTAATGTAGTGTGCTCTCTGAAGGCACCAGTTCTGTAGGGTTTGGGCATTTACCGGGACAATTATTAATTGTAGCAGTAAATCACAAAATTGATTCTTTTGATGGCTTTAGAATCCAACCATGCGATATAACTCAAACAACGCGCACACACAGGTTCTAATACAGGAGGATACTTTTATTAATACATAGAATAAGCATGTAAACCTAATAGATCTTATCGAGAGGGTTATCAGAATACAAAAGATATATATATTCAGTCAGTTACAAAGAGTTACATATATCAAGAGGACATACGTTCAGTATATCATTCATTAAGACCGTTTCGTAAATGCACTTGGTTATAACTTCTACATTAGATACTCAAAACAAGTATATAACTCTTAGGAATTAAATTGATATCAACTGGTTGGGATAACAATTGAATTCTCGAGCTGTAATGCATTGAAGTTGAATACTCATCCAATCTCTGGGGATTCAGATCTCCTGCGAGCACAAAGAAACAGTTGCAGGCTGTTGCTGTCCAATCCGCGCTCTCTGGCTCGGTGCCAGGCTGTGCTGTGCAGCTTGCGACGGTACGCTGCTGATGCTCACTGACCGGCTAGTTAGTGTTGGCTTTAACTAGCAAAGTTTGTGCACAGGAGAAAAGATGACTGTGAGTTGCAGCAAGTCAGGAAGAGGACAGGTTCGTTCCTGGTGAAGAGCTAGTTCTGAATAGTGATTCAGCTGTCCACAGTTCTGATCTGTTCACGAGGCCTGCTGCTGGTGCTAACCTCGGGTGGATCCTCTGGTTACTCTCTGGCAACCTCCGCTCTAGACTCTTAGAACAAAGGAAAGTTCTGGCACTCGGACACACTGGCCGTTCCGTGGTTGTCTGGGCTGAGTCTCAGGATGGTCAGGAGGCACTCTGCGAGAATGTCCTGCCCTTGGGAGCCTTCTGCTCCTGGGCCGTCCTGCCCTGGAATTCTCCTTTGAATTCCCTTTAGAACAGTCCACAGAATCCTCTCCAGAATCTCACTGAATCTTACTGAATCTGAATCTCCCAGGCTCTCTGTGTTGCCTGTTTTTACCTGGAGGAACTTCAGCTCATTGATTGGCTGAAAGTTCCATGGGCATCAGAGTCCTACGTGGATTACTCGGCCCTACCAGTCCCTGATTGGTTGATCAAGGTGAGATATGAGTCACTTACTCCTGACACTTAGGAATGCAGTCCAGATGTCCATCTGGCACTCCCTAGACAGATAGGCGCCAATGGATGACCATTGATCATGATAGCCAGGCTTAGCTAAGTGCATCCCCCTTTGGGAGCTGTCCTAGGAAACCTTAAATCAAAGGAACCCTTAAATCAGCCTGCATGAATAGTTTCTCTGTGGCTGCACCACAGAGATGAACAGAGAGATGAGTCCTAATTTGGGAAAGCACAGCAACACTTAATTCTGCCTTATTAGTCAGACTCACCGCTACACCCCCTTGAGAACGCCTGATCTCGTCTGATCTCGGAAGCTAAACAGGGATTGGCCTGGTTAGTACTTGGATGGGAGACCGCCTGGGAATACCAGGTGCTGTAAGCTTTTAAGCGCAGGAGGCGCCCTATCCCCGCTCGCTCGCTCATTCCCCTGTTCACACGTGCAGTGCGGCTTGTCCGTTTGTTTATTTGTCAGCTTTGGCGAGACACGGGTGCTTGTGTATTAGCGTGAGCGTTTTTTATTCTGATCATGAACAGTTTTACAAGTCCGCAAAGGATCGAGGAAAGGTTTATCGCCAGCTGAAAAGAGACACAGCGCTTCGGCTGTGGAGACTTGTTCGGCTGGCGTTCGGGGAGTCGCGTTTTTCAGAATTGTATTGAGATCGTTTTCCACAGAGCTCAGATGTCAAAGCACATCAGCAGCTCTCCACAGCGATCCTCTATAGCGCCCTTTCTCCCGCAGCTCCGTCCTCAGTGGAAGGAAGCAAGAGTGAAAGGCTGAAGTGAAATAGAGCGAGGACGAAGGCAGTGAAGAGAGAGAACGTGGGAAGAAGAGAAAAACGCAAGGGTAAAAAAGCAGCGTCGTTAAAGAGGTGACGGAGCTGTCCTCTCTATAAGAAGGGTGCCAGCAAGCATTGCTCTCGCTTGCGGCCACACCCCCTTGAGCACGCCTAATCTCATCTGATCTCGGAAGCTAAACAGGGATGGGCCTGGTTAGTACTTGGATGGGAGACCGCCTGGGAATACCAGGTGCTGTAAGCTTCTAAGTGCAGGAGGCGCTCTATCCCCGCTTGCTCGCTCATTCCCCTGTTCACACGTGCAGTGCGGCTTGTCTGTCTGTTTATTTGTCAGCTTTGGCGAGACACGGGTGCTTGTGTATTAGCGTGAGCGTTTTTTATTTTGATCATGAACAGTTTTACAAGTCCGCAAAGGATCGAGGAAAGGTTTATCGCCAGCTGAAAAGAGGCACAGCGCTTTGGCTGTGGAGACTTGTTCGGCTGGCGTTCGGGGAGTCGCGTTTTTCAGAATTGTATTGAGATCGTTTTCCACAGAGCTCAGATGTCAAAGCACATCGGCAGCTCTCCACAGCGATCCTCTATAGCGCCCTTTCTCCCGCAGCTCTGTCCTCAGTGGAAGGAAGCAAGAGTGAAAGGCTGAAGTGAAATACAGATGCAGCCATTCAAAATGAGCATTAAAAACCCGCGGTTCAGTAACCCACCCGCAGGGCACCGTGGTAAGTGATTGGCTGGCCAAAATGACCGACAGGGGCACTCGTGGTGCATTGGTTGGTAGTGAAAAGATTTAATCATTTAATGTCTTTACTGTGCACGTTTCAATCTGCTTAGTTTTGAATATTTAAATGGAATTTTACCACTAAAGGGAAATTTTAGTAGCTGAGCATAAAAAGAAGAGGAGTATAACGCATCTGAAGGTCATAAACGATATTAATTTAGGAACATAAACATTACTGTATGTACATAAACTGTACTGTGTATGGCTGGTCTTGATAGTTTAAAGAAAAAATACACACCAGTCTTCCATTTCTCCCTAAGTATTTTAAGCATGAAAGTTTTATGAAACGGTACCCAAATATGTGATTGCTGTTTAGAATGAATTTTAATTTTTAAAAATTATTTAACACGAAAATTAAGCTGTTTACATCTTCCGCCTGAGAACAGTCACCCGTTGCTACCCAACACAGAAACACAGCCACTAACTAGCAAAGAGAGGACATTAGCTAGCCAATATGATAAAGAAATAAATGATTATTTTGTTTATTTCTTTTGCACATTTATTTGAACATTTCCATCATTTGTACAAGCACTTGGAAACTGTCCAATCCCTAGTTCATCAAGCATTTACCGGTCTGGCGCCGGTCTGTGTCTTCTAGGATATAATGCCAGCGAACTCTTGTTTTTATGTCCACTATAACTATGCTGGGCAAACGTTCCGAGGTCAAATTCTTCCAGCACGGGGGTACCTTTAAAGCGGAGACGACGGCACCGAAATTTTTTGGCGCGCCTTCTCTTTAAAGCCCTGGCCAAATATGAAGACAGTACGTACAGTTATAATTCAAACGGAATTAAAAACTACACATCCCAGTTACCATGGTGGTGCTTGTGATCATTGCGTTTAACCAACGAAACAGGGCGAAAAATCAGTCACATGACTTTGGGGCAGAGTTTCGAAAGCTTAACCTATCAGCAACAAAGCGAAATTTACACGATAGGCTACCTCAAACTGTCAGTTACACGACTGTGTATGTCGCTTAAGCCACTCCTATTTGGCATTTTAGTTATGGAGGCGAGAAGACGCCCCCCCTCTCTGGGTGTCTGATTTGCCGCCATGTTTAACTGTTCGGTGTCCGAATCGGAGTAGCTACGCGTATGAAATAAAGTTAATCCCAACTACAAAACATATATTTTTCTGGTAAGAGGGCGCGAAACATCAGTATTTACTGCTATTAATTACTGTACGATTTATAGTTGAAATCTGAGCCTAGATATAAAGTTAGATATAAAGTTAAAATCTCGACAAAGCAATGTAGGAAATACAGAGAAAATAAATCCTTTCTGACATCTAAAATCAGTTTCGATCAAGGTCTCTAAAACGAACAAGAAAAAGAGGATTTTCGGAGGGCAATTACGCTGTGTTTATATAGAATAAGTGATTTATGAGCAATCTAATTTCTTGTTCGTTTAAAACAGTGAAATGTTAGCTGCAAAAGATCGCACCAGAAACAGCACTCTCTCTGCCTGTCATAGACGTTCAGGAAAGGCTGAATGAAGTCATGTCAAGTACAATAATTCGGTGATCAATAATAACAGTTGTAGGACAGTATATAAGGAGGATAAGGATTTTGAAGTTGACTCGAAATCTGATAGGTAACCAGTGTAAGGACTTGAAAACAGGTGTAATGCATCCCTGATAGGATTCTTGCTGTCATATTTTGAACATATTGAAGATTGCTCAGTGTGGATTTAATTTCCCCAGTGAACAGGATGTGCATTTATTAATTCTAGAAAAAAAGCCTTTCTTGATTTCTCTAGTTCTTAGTTTCTCTAGTTCCCTTTAAAATAAACTATTATTCCACAATGCAGAGTATTACATGGCCAGTATTTACACATGATATTTGTGATTTAAAGAAATTAACACAAGCAGCTTTTGGAGATTTAAGTGTTGGCTGAGTTATTGCAGGATAAAAGACTAGAGATGCTGGCAAGAAGAAGATAATTTGGGGAAAGCTGAGGAATACACTTATAACAAGAACACTTCCTAATGGGGTTAGGCATACTTTTGATGAAGATGATGAAGTTAACAGACTATATGTTTACATAGATACTGAAATAAGGATTGTATTTTAGATTATGTGTAGTTGCTGGCATTGAACTGTGTGTTGGATGCACATGAATTGAAGGAATGGGCAAACATAGCTGATGCGGATCCACAGAGCCAGCATATTAAGATGTTTATAATTAGAGGCAATTTGTTTAAATAACTAGGTATGGATACTGATGTGCAAGAGAGGTGGAAAGGCTGTTTCCTTAAGCCAGCACTATAAGATATTTTATTCTCAGTGAGATGCTGCCATTTCATAGTGTATAGTATAGTTCCATCCACACAGTGCCTTTACTTCCATCCATTTCTAATCTCTTTATCCAGTACAGAGGATTTGGAGCCTATCCCAGTAAGCAACGGACACAAGGCAGAATACACCCTGGACATAGCGCCAGTCCATCACAGGACAGACAGACACAAACACACACACACCAGGGCCAGTTTTCCCATAAACCAATTAACTTACCAGTATGTTTTGGAGTGCGAGAGGGAGTCATATCACACATATGGAGAAAAACCATGTAACCCAGAGAGAACATGTAAACCCCACACACACAGGATGGCAGGAATTGAACCTAGGACCCCAGTGCTGCAAGATAGCAATGCTAACCACTTCGCCACCATTATAAATGGATGGATATCTTAGTTATCTTTCTAGTTCACAGGTTTGCATGCATAATTTAATTTTGAAAGCCACTGAGACATCAGGTACTACTCTTGTATTTATGAAAAAGAAACAAAACAAAAAACATACTAACAACTGTGCCATCCTACTCCTTAGTTAATACATTTTATTATTCATAAACAGTTAACATTGTTAGCAAAATATTTTGAATTATATTTAACCCTATTTTTTCTTTAGTTTTGTATTTAACTTATTATATGATAGTCAGACTTAATGTATATTTGAACAATGAAAATATATTTTTACAAGATGCGGGGGAAAGTGCAACAGCTTATTACAGTGCTAAATTTAATATTATTGATTGCTAATAGTTTATGCTAACACCTAACTTTCTTAATTAGATGTATTTAAAACAGTGAACTAAGTGTAACATACTATTCAGAAATACAATCGAAAATAGTTTTGTGGTGTTTGTATGGATGAAACGTTTCTAAAATGTATAACGTAACAAAATTAAAGACGATTAAAATCTGTAATCTTTCCACTTGTAATGTCATTAGACAGAACAACACGTTTCTGGTATTTGTTTTAATTAGTTAGTATTAGGTCGTAGTTAGTAGTTTTAATTTAATTAGTATTGCAATTTGCACTGATTCCCTTGCGAAGATATGGACTTAAGAATATTCGTGCCTGGTCAAAAAATGGCATTAAGCACTTAAAATTAATATGGTTAATAATAGTAAACTGTAACATGCTGTAACAAGATCGGTTAAACTGCGAAGAAAATGCTTTCAGAGAAAATGTTTCAGGTGTGAAGAACATAGATCTCCAATGCAATTTCAACCAAACCTGTTCCCACACACCCTGCCCCCACTACCATTAGAATATACACAAAGCACTGAAATCTTTCGAGCTAATGATCAGGTGACCCGAGAGAGAGTGAGAGAAACACCAAGGGGTGCGGAACTAGGGAACTATTTACATGGAAAACGGGCGATCTCCCCAGACTGTTTGCCCGTTTCACTGTTACCTGGATACCTCTTTATTTAGAACTCACTAACACTGATTTTTAGTTTAGAAGGATTCAAGTAGGGTTTTAGATGAAAGGCAGCGACCTTAATCAAGCCCAAATCATAATTGAACCCATTCAGAGCCTACATTACATTTTAGCGTTTCATTCTGAGCAGAAGACCCTCACACCTGAAGAAGGCTTGCGTTTTCTCTCTTCTCTTTTAAGCATGTGTACAATGTGTAATACAATTACAATGTGTAATTACAATGCTGTAATACAATTTGAATCGTATGAGGGTGCGGGGGGGGGGGGAGGTGTCTTTCGCTGGAAATCTCGCCTGCTTCTACTTTACGAGTACAACCCCCTCTCTGCCGGAGTGCTGGCTGTGACGAATTAAACCGGTTTCACAGGTTTCAATCACAGACCATGTGACATGGGAGTCAGGAAACTAACACACAGCGCCACCGGATTTGATAACGCTATAAAAACGCTATAAAATAATGTGACTAGGCACAGAACAAGTTTACAGCACAGTACAATAATAAATGCTGACCATGACTTTAGAAGCATACATTGCCTTACACTCAATTTAAACACAAGCTGTCTTTAGCCCTCTAAGCTGGTTCATACAGAAATGTAGAGATCCAGGCTCAGAACACACAGCTTCATTAGCGAATACATATGCAGGACAACTAGAGAAGATGTTTTACAGAGGATGGATTTTTAGAAACATCCCATCAGTGACATCACTGAAGTCAACTCCTAGGTACTGTAACTGTCGTGTGGATAGTTTCACAAGAATCAGACAAAGGTTTAAGCATCGCTTGTTCTAGATAAAACTGCAAAAAAAACCCAACAACCCATAATGTACTTCTTTGCGGCTCTGTTTGCCCAAATCATATATTCACAACGTGAAATTTAGAAAATAATATTACGTAACCAAAATCCCCAATATGGAAACAGAACCTGTGTAATTGTTGATAGATGATGTACTCGTAACATTTTTACAAGACGAACTACAACATTTAAAAAATGACTTGTATGTACTTGATATCTCTAATTAATCCACGGCGACATTGTTTAAGCAGAGTCCCAGTAAAACGAAACTAAAACGCCCTGGGCATACCGTATCGCGCTTCTTATTAGTTGCTCAAAAGTAATTTGACCGTATGAAATGCATAATATAAACCTAGAAACATATACGTGAGCAGTATTTACGTACTGTAGTATCGGTGTTAAGACATACCTCTCAAATACTGTAAATCAAGTTAAAAATATCTCAAGACCGATTCTGGTCATAATGAAACCATGTTTCGTGTATGTTTTCTTTAAAGTACCGAGACCAGCCATATACTGTATGTTTATGTTCCAAAATTAATATCGTTTATGGCCTTCACACGCGTTGCAGTATGCTCCTATTCTTTTTATGCTCAGCTACTAAGATTTCCCTTCAGTGGTAAAATTAGATATGAATATTCAATACTTAAACGGGCACAGTTAAGACATTAAATATACATATACATACTGTATACAGTACAGTTTTCATACAGTAATATGTTTATGTTCCTAAATCAATCACTTTTATGAGCATGTGAAAGGCATGGTGAATCGATTCTCAAAAATTACTGTACTTTGCATGATTGGAAACAAATGCGTGATTGCGAAATGCTGTGGTGTTACTTTTACAAAGACGGTCAATGAAAAAAAGAATGTTGACCAGGGCAATACTTTGAGTTTACACTTACAGCTTGTCCAAGGTCATTCATTATTAATACTATTAGTAATATCTTCGTTAAAGACTTTGATGGCCACAGCTCAAACATGAGAGGTTGAGCTTTATTAGCCCCACCTTGCCGAAATTCCGGATACTATTATTTTGCTTGTCATATTATAAGAGAATTTTACGGTAACTAGCGGTATTTACCGGTAACTCGCGGTATTTACCGGTAACTTGCGGTAGACTGCGTACAGCGTACCGGAAAATAATGCGGTATCGCCCACGCATTTTGAATGGCTGCATCTGTATGTCCCCCAGCTCTGAGCCCATTGGGCCTGCTGGTGTGACCAGAGCTGCAGCATCGCCATGCTGGTGGGGGTCAGTTCGGCTTTTCTGTTGGAATGAACAGGGGGGTTACATGATGGTGCTGTCTGTGGTCTGGCTGTCCTACTGGTCTGGATGAGGGGTGCGTAGTGTGGTGCAGGTTCTTGTCCCATCCTGCTCTTGGTCCAGGTTGGAGGGTTGCACCAATTCTGAGTCTTGTAAGCTGGTATGGATGGGTTTGGGGATGTTGATACCAGAGTGGTCCGGGGGGGGTGCAGGTGTCTCGGGGGCATTCTTGTTTTTCTGTGAGTTCAGGTTGATTCTGTTGGTTTTGCCACAAATCTCCCTCACGCAGGCAAGCGCTCCCGCATTCCTACGAGCTCTCCCCGTACCAAACGTGCACGTGTCAATCAGTCCTCTGCTTAAACCCTCATCTGCCCCCCGGTCATTGCTCACGATTGAGATTCTCTCCCGGAGCTTACGTACTAACTACACCTTTGCCTTACTACGACTTCTCCCCTGGACCTCGACCCCGCTTTTCCGACTACCGCTTTAGCCACTCGATTTTGTACCTTCGCCTGTTTTATGCTTTTTCGGATCCTGACCCCAGCCTGTCTCTTCGTTTACGCCTCTGCCTTCTGAATCCACACCGACGCAACTTCTACGCCTTCCCGGACTCCGACCCCTGCCAGTCCCTCGACTACACTTTCGCCTGTCGATTCTGTGCCTACGCCTGTACTACGTGTGGAAGACCGAGTCAAAAGGTCAGGACAGTGACTATGTGTGGGAAAGGTTTTCTGTTCGCACCTAAGACCACTGTCTTAGGTGTAAACTAAAGCCTGTGATTCCTCACACCCATTCAACCAGAGAAAATTGATACAGATTGTAGGATGCCAAATGGCACCCCCCTGTCCTGTTTGTTTGACTTCTGACACTGCCCCTTTCCCTATATGTTCCTTTGATATGTTAAAGTATTGCGTACTTTTAATGTATAAAAAAGGAAAGTATAACTTCAGTCCAGTGAGCATGTCTTGAGTGCTAGGGGAAACCCTTTCTCTGTGATATGCTCCCCTTCAGCTGATTGTATTAAAGATCTCTGTTGACAATCTCCCAACCTGAGCAAAGACTGAGTTTTCTTCGACATACGCCTTCCCGGAATTGGACCCCTGCCTGTTTACTCCGACTACGCCTGCGTCTCGCGCCAACCCTACCAAGGGCACCGCATTGGATCCCTATCCTCAGCAGTCAGCCCCTGCGTGACAGGTTCTGAGTGTCTTGGTTACATCCGTTTGTGTGTATAGATGAAAAAGCTATTGAAGAGCACCCCGACACCCCCCACCCATCTCGGTGGAAGTTGCCATGTTCAAAAAATCCTAAAAAGATAATTAAAGTTTCACACAACAAAGCATGACTGTGAAAGGTCAGGAGGCCTGCCTAATGGTGGTGCTGGCCCCACTAGCACCTCTTCCAGCAGCAACCTTAGTTTTTCCCAGGAGGTCTCCCATCCAGGTACTGACCAGGCTCACACCTGCTTCAGTACTGAAGGCTGCTGATTATGGCCAGCAGCCATATCAACCTGCAACTCACAACTGGCAACCCACTGAAGCTAAGCAGGTGTGAGCCTGGTCAGTACCTGGATGGTAGACCTCCTGGGAAAAACTAAGGTTCCTGCTGGAAGAGGTGCTCACCCTGCGGTCCATGTGGGTCCTAATGCCCCAGTATAGTGACGGGGACACTATACTGTAAACAGGTGCCTTCCTTCGAATGAGATGTAAAACTGAGGTCCTGACTCTCTGTGGTCATTACAAATCCCATGGCGTTTCTTGAAAAGAGTAGGGGTGTAACCCCGGCGTCCTGGCCAAATTTCCCCATTGGCCCTTACCAATCATGGCCTCCTAATAATCCCCCTCTTTGAATTGGCTACATTTCTCTTCTCTCCTCCTCACTGATAGTGGTGAGTGTTCTGGTGCACTATGGCTGCCGTCGCATCATCCAGGTGGATGCTGCACATTGGTGGTGGTGGAGGGGAGTCCCCATTACCTGTAAAGCGCTTTGAGTGGAGTGTCCAGAAAAGCACTATATAAGTGTAAGCAATTATTATTATTATTATTAATGAGCGCAACACTTGATTACAGTAAAAAAATCATTAAAAAATAAAGAAATGTTCCACAACTCAAAGCGAGGTTGTATAAGGTTAGGTGAAATGTCTGATGTAAAACACCTGGTTGCTGCACTGTGGTTGTTGTGCTTGAAGAGCTATTGACTCGTGAATAGCACCCTCCTATCACCATGTACCGCCTGTCTAATGGTGCCATATTGAAAACATCATAAAAAAATAAAGAAAAGGGACACAGCCACAGCAAGATTGTATAAGGTTAGGGGGCCTGTCTGGTGTGTAAAACACCTGGTTGCAGCACTGTGGCTGTTGTGCTTGAAGAGCTATTGACTCGTGAATACCACCCCCCTATCCCCATGTACCGGCTGTCTAATGGTGCCATATTGAAAAAATCATTACAAAATAAATAAAGGGGCCACAGCCACAGCAAGGTTGTATGAGGTTAGGGGGCCTGTCTGGTGTGTAAAACATATGGTTTAAGCAGTGTGGCTGTTGTATTTGAATTGCTAAAACTCTCAACCAATCAGCACACATCTGGGTCTTGGTCAAAAAGGGAGCGCAAGTGTCACGGACGTCCAAAGGGACTAACCGTGGGGAGCAGGAGAGCGGAAAAAGACCCATATGCGTGGCGGCGAGACGGGAAAAAGGCCCGGGCTCATTAGTGCAAAGAGTTCAGGAATGCCGTATAGAAACCTATGCCCTCAGGGAGCGGACGTGGGGCGCCCTGGTGCTAGGCGGGTCTCAGGACATCCGAACCTCAATGCTGAGCGAGGACAGAGTGCAAGACCCGGAAATATATAGCCCAAGGGAAAGAGAGGGACAGGAAGGACAGCAGACCGGAAACTAGGGACAGGACAGAGAAGGAGCGCCCCCTGGCTGCAGAGGGCGTGACAGTACCCCCCCCTTCATGGGCGGCTCCCGACGCCCAAACAAATAAATAAGCTGCACAGCACTGGGGGGAGGAAAAACCTCATTTAACTGAAAGGAAACCTCCGGGAATCCACGGCTGAGAGCTACCCCTTCCTCCGGGGTATAAACCTTTATTGGGTGGAGGAAGGGGGGGTAGAATAGAGCTCCAGAGACTTAAAACAAAAAAGTACACAAGCACAAACCCAACAGACAAAAACCTGGGAAAGACCAGGGAGACAAACCACACTAGACAGATAGGAACCAAAAACAGGTAGGAACCAAAGTTCCGAGACACAGAGAGCAGGGGGGACCAAAAAGGAGGGGAAACCAGGAAGAAAAAAATCAAAACAAAAGGCAAAAAACAAGAAAAAAACCACAAAAATCCCGGGGAAAAATACCGCAGACTGGGCAAATGGCACGTTCACATTCTAACGCTGATATCGGAGTGGACAACCTGAGGAAAGCCAGACCGAAGTCCGCTCACAGACACAGATGCCCGGAATGATATCCAGCAAAAGAATGGAGGAACGGCAAATGGGCACGTTCGCATACTAACGCTGATATCGGAGTGGACAACCTGAGGAAAGCCAGACCGAAGCCCGCTCACAGACACAGATGCCCGGAGTGATATCCAGCGAAAAGCATGGAGGAACGGCAGAAAGCTTACCATTCTATCACTGATATCGGAGAGAGCCAGACCAGGAAGAGCCAGGCACGAGAACCTGCTCCAGACACAGAAGCTCGGAGTGATATCCAGTAATAAGAATAGGCAAGCCAGCTCAACATTCAATCACTGATATCGGAGTGATCTACCCGAGGAAAGCCAGGTACAGGACCCGCTCACAGGCACGGAAGATCGGAGTGATATCCAGTGATTAGAATAGAGGAACTGAAAAAAAAAAAAACAGCCCAGAGAAAAAAAAAAAACTGCGGCAAGACAAAAAAAAGCGCCGCTCGCGGGGTCAGTAGGTGGCTCAGCATTCTGTCACGGACGTCCAAAGGGACTAACCGTGGGGAGCAGGAGAGCGGAAAAAGACCCATATGCGTGGCGGCGAGACGGGAAAAAGGCCCGGGCTCATTAGTGCAAAGAGTTCAGGAATGCCGTATAGAAACCTATGCCCTCAGGGAGCGGACGTGGGGCGCCCTGGTGCTAGGCGGGTCTCAGGACATCCGAACCTCAATGCTGAGCGAGGACAGAGTGCAAGACCCGGAAATATATAGCCCAAGGGAAAGAGAGGGACAGGAAGGACAGCAGACCGGAAACTAGGGACAGGACAGAGAAGGAGCGCCCCCTGGCTGCAGAGGGCGTGACAGCAAGCTCAGATCGGGGCTCTCCTTGGCCATTTTCGTGCATCCTCAGAGACAATCACGTGACAACTGCTGTTGTCTGCAAAAGGACTTGGACTTTGTTCTAAGCGCAAGGCCGAGGATCCCGTACGTACTCAGAATTCTACCAACATGAATGCTCCGCTTGATCAACGGCAGCCTACAGTTGGACCCTCGTCGACAACCTGAATAGCTTATTCAGAAGCAGCGCTGGACCGGGAACGAACCAGCTTCTTCCCAGGCAAAAGAGTGACTTGTGAGGACTCGCGGTCACACTCTGTGCATAGAGACTTTCTACTAGCCAGCCGGACTGCTGGTAGATCCCCTCGGAGCAACGACTGCCCTGCGCGCCGCAGTCAGATTTCTCCGCCCGTCCTACTCCGAGCTGCACCTTGACTGGTTGGCCGGTAGCCAGAGAACGCCGACACAACGCCCATTGGACAACCGCTGGAACAGAGGCTGCAACAGAGCCTGTCAGCTGGTTTGGTGTTCGTGCCGGGAGATTCCAAATCCATAGACAGTGGATAAGTAAACCCCATGTTCTACATTGCGTCTCGAGAATTCAATTGTACCTCAACACAAGTTGTTATCAATTTAATTCATGAGTAATGTATTTACTTCCGAGTTTAGAGTAACAGTGGGAAATAACACTGATTAGCGATTTGGTAACCGAACGATATATATTGAAATATATTCTCTGTTGTGTATCTCTTTGTGTTTGCATCTCTTCGAGATTAAATACCTTGTATATTGATAACCCTCACAGTAAGGTCTGCCGCTCGTATCCAGGCAGACTAGTATATCTTTGGTGCACAATTTATATTAATACATGTATCTCGTGTATTGAACCCGTGTGCGTGCGTTGTTAGTTGTTCTGACGATTGATTTTCTAAAAGCTACAACGAATTAATAATTGTCTCAGTAAACCCATTAAGCCACTACACTATTGAGCCATGAAGAAGACCCACCTGTCCCAGTGTATTACCTGTAGTGTTACTTTCAAAAAATCATAAAAAAATAAAGAAAGAGGCCACAGCCACAGCAAGGTTGTATGAGGTTAGGGGCCCTGTCTGGTGTGTAAAACATATGGTTTCAGCAGTGTGGCTGTTGTATTTGAATTACTATTGAGCCATGAAAAAGACCCACCTATCCCAGTGTATACCTGTAGTGTTATCTTCAGAAATTCATAAAAAATAAAGGTTCCACAACCCAAAACAAAGCTGGGAAAAGTCAGAAGACCTGCTTAGTGTACAAAACACTTACTTGCAGCATTGTGGGTGCTGTGATTTAAATGCTATTGGTTTGTGAACAGAACACCCCTATCCCAGTGCATTGTGCCATATTAAATAAAAGCATGAGAAAAAGAGATTCAGAACGCAAAGCTGTGTCAGTGTTCTGTGTAAAAAATTGGTTTGAACATCATGGGAGCTGTTTTTAATGAGCTGCTGAGTAAAGAATATTTTAATCTTCCTGCTGTCATTAGTATTGTCAATATAGTTGACCCTTACCTGAATGAAAACAGGGCGTAAAGGAAGGGTTTCAGAAATCAAACAAAGCTTTATTCCTGTGCTTACAGTCTGGGTAATTGGAGACTGCGCTGTTCTGCTTCCTATGGTCATATACGGGTTATTCGCACAAAGCTGTATTGAACAGTATTTCTCACGTTGTGAACGTCTGTACACAGCGGTCCTCCGGGTTCCAGTAAGTGTGTAATTACACATCGATGAAAAACCGGAGGTTTAAAAAAAGATAATTAGCCCACTGATAGTTTGATGTAGAGGCTGTGGAAATATCCACAAGTCTTGGTCTTTAAAATGCATTTGGTTTGACGGCGTTCTGTGCTTCCATTGTGAAGATATGGACAAAAGAATATTCGTGCTCGGTCAAAAAAATGTCATAAAAACGAAAAAGTAAAGGCTGAGAAAGCATTCACAATGTATTTTATACACAAAGGAAGTATTCTCGCAACTCTAAGAGGTTTCGTGGTTTAATTTTTTTTAATTGTTGAATCATATTTAAATGTTAAACAACTGAATAGCATATTGCTGTAGACCAGGATGGCCGAGTGGTTAAGGCGTTGGATTTAAGATCCAATGGACAAATGTCCACGTGGGTTCAATCCCCACTCCTGGTAGTGTTGTAATAAGTTTTAAGTGACAGAACACTTTGATGATTTACACTCTATTTAAATATGAATTTACTAAATTTCAGTTCAGTTCTCTTCACTCCCACTCCCTGGCATAACTGAGCTCTCACTATCGCATACTGAAGGCTTTACATGCATTAGCTGTGATATAGCTCCCAATAAAGACGGAATCAAACAGTTTGTTCTGTCTCTCATGGTGATCCTCTTCTCGATCCAAATGAAATGTTTAATATGATGCCTCGAGAAAAAAAAAGGAGTGAATTTCCGCCTGTAATGATTGATACCCCATCAAACATTTTGTAACATCCCCGGAAGATTATACAGTAGAATCCTGGTTTGTGGCTTAAATTCAAGGTAAACAAGACTAAGGAAACGAGTTGGAAACTTGATGTTGAACTGGAATTTAAGTACCCGGAATATTTCACTATATTGGGCAATATGTGCCAGAGAGGAGCACTTCAAATCCCTTCGATAGTTCAGTTGGTAGCGCGGCTGACTGTATTAGAAACAGTTAGGAATCCTTAAGTCGCTGTTTCGACTACAGCTCGAAGAAAGGTGCTTTTGTGAACTTTAATTAAATAGTTAAAATAGCGAATCTTTTTCACTCAGACGTTGATCAAAAGCTCAATAAACGATGAAGCAGAGGCTCTTGTTCCGAATTCAGCTAACATCTGGTTGTCTTGTTTTGGCAAATATCTTATCTTTGAATTAAGGGACTACGCTGTCTGATTTGTAATTCAAAAGTAGATACAAATGTCACTGTTTTCAAAGGATAGGTACTTAATTGGCTTTATGATTTGGTATTGATTTTGTATCATTATATTATTACGTTTGTGCTTTCTGTGTTTTTTATCGTATTGTGAACTTATTTTTAAAACAAATGCTTACAAAGGCAAACACAGCACACATCTGTTTATACCAGCGGTGAATTGTACATTTTTATTAAGTACAATCTACTGTATTTTTAGAAATAAATGGCATACTGTGCACGATATGTTGCAGAAACACAACCTGATATTTTCATAATTATTATTTTAATCATTTGACAAGTATGAGGTCCCGGATCCAAATCTTCAGTTCTGATTTTTTTTAAAGTGATATCTTCTCTTCCTCTCGTGGAAATCACAAGATGTGAGCAAATGTTTTTTGTTCTTTTTTTTCACGTTGCGATCCAAAGAGCCTCAGACGCACAGTCTGATAGTAACCAAACCAGAATCCCAGTGGGCATTGATTCGTCGAATATACGTATATTTACGGCGAAATTACGTCTATACGTATATATACGTCGCCTCGACGTATAATCAACGTCGAATTGCAACCGTAAAATCGACGACATGAATAAACGCATATATAACGTCGAAAACACGTCTAACACAGTGCCTGAGGCTTTTTACTGTATGTATCGTGTGTGCCGCAACTAGGAGTATACGGCACAGTGCACGAAGTAAATTATTTTGGCAGTAATTAATTTACACGTGTATAATAAATATAGTAAATATAATACATTAATTACTGCCAAAATAATTTACTTCGTGCACTGTGCAGAGTGCCGTATACTCCTAGTTGCGGCACACACGATACATACAGTAAAAAGCCTCAGGCACTGTGTTAGACGTGTTTTCGACGTTATATATGCGTTTATTCATGTCGTCGATTTTACGGTTGCAATTCGACGTTGATTATACGTCGAGGCGACGTATATATACGTATAGACGTAATTTCGCCGTAAATATACGTATATTCGACGAATCAATGCCCACAGCTTGGCATACAAGGGTTTTGCTGAGGGGGTCTTGCCACCTGCCTGAAACAAAACAGTAAAATGTTTGAGTGCCTATAGAGTTTCTATTTTTATTTTCTTGACAAAAGTTTATACCATTTCCTGGACACCCCGTCCCCCATCAGTGCGCGGTGCCCGGGGAAAAATCTGTAGGGGGGCGTCTGAAATTCTGAGGGGGGAGTGATATTTCGGTTGAAACGGAGCTGTACGGTGCAGCTACCCAAATGAAATCTCGCAGCTATGCCATTGATTAGTGCTTCATGATAGAAGATAACGACTAGCAATCTGGTATTTGCGATGAAGTTCAGTTTCACATTTTTCGTCACTCTCACGGTTTGTATTGCCTGGAGCGAAAAGTACCATAAGCGTTCATTTTTGCAGCTACATGGACGTTCTGAATCGTTAAGAAAAAAATGTTGTAAAACCAACAGAAAGCACAGACTGCTATAACTAGTCCTAGTTATATAACGATTTTAAGTATAATGATAAACTACTGCAAGGAATCGGTCCACCTGAGCAAACAGGATCGTAATGTTGACACTCAATAAGGACACTGATATGTGCAGTTCCTGGACGGATAGCCCTCCTGCCCATCAAACAGACTGAGTGACTGTTCGTGTCATTTAGTGTTGTCTGACCATTGACAAAGTACAACTATTTTTTAGGGCGCAAATTAAGTTAGGTAAATCTTTTTGCCCAAAACTGAAGGGGCGACATTCCCCCCTCCCCCCGTGTTGCCAGGCCTGTCCCCATCCTATTCCATAATGTCATTATATATAATACCATACAACAGTGACCGATCCTTACTAACTGCATGCGTTAAAATTGCACATCAGCTCATAGCAGGGGGCACATAGCCGCGATGTATTATCAATGTTAAATTTCAACCATAATATCGACAACATTAATAAACGCATACGTTGAGAAAATATCGAACCCAGCATTTTTTCCGGTTATATACCACAATGCATTGCTAGTATTCGTTGGTCACCATTTTGGACACGATTTTCAAACGTAGAAGTATATCTGCAAATATCTCAGCAATCCTCTTTTGACGAGTAAGTATGAACAATAATAATACTATCTGAATACATACAGATCTTTCTTAATATTATTTTGATTAAAATAGTACGTGAATAAGCAAAAAATGGCACATAAAATAGTGTGAATGGGGAAGATGACACAAAATCGTTTTGCCGTTTCTCTTATTCTTATTCTATGTTGTCCTTTCAAACTTTGGGTACTCTTTAATTAGGACAGACTTTATTGCTCAACTGCTATGATGCAAGCCAAATTTTATACATTTATTTCAGCTTTGAGCTTAGTAAACCGTTCATTTTTTAGATTATACTAAAGAAGATATTAATCATCATTTATTTGGGAAGTAATATTATATAATTTTCTCCTAGCTGCGGTGCTGAAGTCCCACCCTACATCAACAGAAAAAGAAATAAAGGAGCACGCAATGTGTTACTTGAAGAATGCATATGCAAGGCAGGGGGCCAGGAGATCTGGACTCTGAAAATAATAGGTATTTGGTTCTAACTGTTAGGACAATTAGACAGGGTTTGCAAATAGTGGACAAAAATCGTCTTAACTTCCATTGTAATATTTTTTTTCTTGGAAATATAGAAGTTGTACATTTTAAAATGTATATTTGAATCAAAATGTGGTTTTGAGTTAGTGTGTTAATGTAATTAGTTTTGTGTTTGTCATTACTATACTGTATATTGCCATGTTACCAGAATTTGTAGCTGAAGTTTAAGACTAGTTGTGTTTTTTATGATTATTGCCCATATGTTGATTGTTGATTGATTGTATACAATGTATAATTTGAAATACGTATGTTTCAGGTATGAATGTGTATTTTCAGAATAAATTTCTAAACCTAATCATTGGCTTGGTTTACTTGTTTCTACACCTATAAAATCTATCTTTGATGTATAATAGACCTCTACCCATATACGTATAATAGACGTCTAAAGTTATCCGTATAATAGACGTCTAAAGTTATACGTATAATAGACGTCTAAAGTTATACGTATAATAGACCTCTAACCATATACGTATAATAGTCCTCTAAAGTTATCCGTATAATAGACCTCTAAAGTTATCCGGAACTCCAACCATATATGTATAATAGTCCTCTAAATTTATCCGTATAATAGAACTCCAACCATTTATGTATAATGAACGTCTAAACATAGACGTATAATTGACGTATAACTTTAGACGTATATTAGAATTTCATTCTAGACGAATTGTAGACCACATTTAGACGTCTAAGGTATGCGTTTAATAGACGTATATTATACGTCTTTTGCCCACTGGGATGGATTCTGCTGGGAGCCGGACTGAGCTCATTCTCACTCCCTGTGCTGAAAACAGAATTATCTCTTCCCCGAACATCGTCTACAGCTGCTAGATATTGCTGCTCCAGCAATTCCTTTGACCAAAGACAGATCACTTGTGTGCTTTTAAACTTCTTGCCACTACAGGCTCTTTGATGGCTCATGCTGATCGTCCTATGGATCCAAAAGAAAATATTAAAGCTGATACTGATATTTTCGATTGTAATTTGCATCTAGCTACAACGTCCCTGGAAAAGATAATTTATTAGTTGCGTGCAATCGGAATCTTTTACTTTATGTATGGTAGTGGAAATAGTTTTAAAAATGTTTTAAAAATGTTTTCTAAAGAAGAATGTATTGCCAGGACCTGCCTTTAGCGCTCAGTAGCGATGACGCTGTTGATATAGATGGAGATATAGATATAGATATAGATATAGATAGATATAGATATAGATATAGATGGAGAAGAAATGTAAGATGAATTGATGATCTAAGCTAAAATAGCCCTAACACGCCTGCTGTAACAGTGTTTGTATTCATAGCAAGTAATATTCTTTTTCAAACCCGAACGTTGCTTTTGCATTAAGTGTTATGTAACCATTAGCGGTTTCGGTAGCTTCTGAAGACCGCACTTTTCCAAACTGAAGCCTATAAGAACATTATTCAAGACACACCATGGCCCAGAATCGTGCATCGGGACAAAGATTAACATCCATTGAAAGTACTCCCAAATAAAAGATTTGACCGAAAAATAAAAAGAGTAGGCAAGTATTAAAACAAAACCATAACTTCTTGACTTCCAACCTCTTTCCTGGTTCAGGCCATGTAAAATGACATATTCAGTGGACTCATGCCGAGGTTGTGAGTTTAAGCCTCACCTGGAGCAGCCTGGTTTTCTGACTTGACAGGTAAACAGTGTTTTGTGTTATTTGCTAAATGGAGAGAGGATTCTGTGTTAATTGTGCTCCTCCTGGGAGAGGTCAAGATGAGAAGTTCACCGGGCTGGTGGTAAATATCCTGTCCAGGAATATCAGAGCTGTAGGGGGTCAGATCTATAGATGTAGTAAACTCATTAGTGGAGACGGTGTGTCTGCTCTCCGTGAGAGAGCCGGGCGGGAAGAATAATCTGTGGTCTGGGAAGAAGAGACCCTCGTTGGAAGAGCGGCGCTCCTCACAGGAGAGAATGAAAACAATCTTTTTCAGGGACGCTGATTTTTCTCTTTGGGTGAATTAAAAGCACTTGTTGCAAGTGACCTCGTGGCGCAACGGTAGCGCGTCTGACTCCAGATCAGAAGGTTGCGTGTTCAAATCACGTCGAGGTCAGCTGATGTGTTTGCAGGTGCTGCTGGTGCCGAACCCGGAATTTACACCATGCAGTTGGGTTTTAGCTGTACACCACCTAGGTAATCCGAACGAAATAACAGAACAGTTCAGAACACCCAGTCAGGAGCTTATGAAGCATTTCATCTTGAACACGACAAGAGAAAAGGCACACTGCACATCCGCGAAACATCACGTCCGACTTTAGAGACAGTGACATCAGAGAATGGAAGTTTCAAACCGCTTTTCTGTTACAGGTTCAAGCAAACCTGAAAGTAAGGGAGTGTTTGGTCACTTTTGTATGAAAATGTGTCTGAAGCCTGTAATTATAATTTGCCCTTCTTTTAATTGTGGTTGAAATCCACTCCCATGTACCAAGACCTTACAGTATATTCATGTTTACTTAAATGACTATTGGACTATTGGACATTAGTTGGTGTTTTTTTTTTTTGTAACGATTTGCTATTTCATGCAGGAAAGAAAGGAACCCAGACCCAACGTTTGCTTTCAGGTGGGGTTCATTTACATAACAGACATCTATTTCTGAGGAGCCTGATTTGAATCACACAACCCCGGTAGAAGTCGAATCGACAATCTTATAAACCGAAATCAGACGCGTTATCCATTAAACCACTAGCCCGTCACGTAAATTAATTGCACCATGGTGAGTTCAGTGCCGCTACTAGTAATACCCCACCCCCATCTTAAATTTCTAAGTGAGAAACGTGTTTTCTACATTTTTTTTAGTTTTAAAAAATCATCACTTTTAAGCAGACAAAGCCTTTATGTGTCGCTCTGAATTTCTAATTGATTTAGAATTCCAAGACAAAAGCGTTTCGTTCCACAACGGCGTGAAATGATCACGTCTTTCACTCTACTTCTCTCTAGTAGTAAAGCAGATCTTGCTTGGTGAGCATTTGCTCCGGTAAATTAGGTCACTTTTCATGTTAACTCACTTCTTCTAAACACAACATTTCCCGGTGCATGTTTTCTCCATGAAAAAAGACATTTCCCCTTACATGATTTCTCGTTTTGTTTCATCAAAGTGTACAGAAAGAAGAAAGAAAGGAAAAGTGTCGTTAATGAACTCTGTCCCCCTTGGGAGATGTCAAGCGCATTGGACATGAAAAGTGCCCAATAAAAGCCATTTCTCTTCATTTCTCTTACGGTCAGGGCTCCTGTTCCGTGTAAAGGAGGCAGCTTGCTCAGCCGGCAGACTCAGGGCTTCGTGAACACAGATGGCTCAGAGCGGTGTGTCCAAGCGGCTATAAAAGAGGAGAATTCTGCCGGCACCGTAGCTGAGTCGGTTTAAGTACCTGTCTCGTTAACTGGAGATCCGGGCTCCACATCCCAGCTGTGCCTTTCTTCCTGTCTTTTTGTGCAGAAACTACCATCTTGGACAACCGCATAGGGCTTGATTTAGTTTAAAGCATGAATGCATTTCCTTTCTGCAACAACTTGTTTTTCAAGAAATTCATACAGCTTGTGAAAAATGAAATGTAATTCTTGGCTATCAGAGCAGTAGGAATATTGCCGACTGGCAAGAAAATGCAAGCAATGTTTATTTTTTGACCGGAAAGGTGCGAATGGAGAAAAGCCTCTCTCGTCAGTCTCTGTGGCGCAATCGGCGAGCGCGTTCGGCTGTTAACTGTAAGGTTGGTGGTTCAAACCCACCCAGGGACGATCTTCTTATTATTGTCAATGTAAACACTGTCTCCGCTAAAGCCGAAACCTTAACCCTCTTTATATTTGCAGAAAATGCGAGTCTTTTGCCCGTGTCCAACAACAACACTTGAGACCGGGGAAGTCCAATAGTGATCAACACCGCAACTCCCCAGAAATCCATATTCACCCATGGAAAAGTATCTTTGAATGGCTGGCGGGAGATATCATTTATACTCCTGTTGCGTCTTCTGCTAAAAGAGTTTAGAAATACAACGCAGATTTGTTTGAGAATTTGACAAGCACTGTTACAGTATGTTAGCACTGTGAAGTTGGATGTTGATATTTTGATATATTTACCTTAATTTTAACATAAATGTAAACATACATGCTGTACAATCTATGCTGTACAATCAAACACAGGTATATTTTGAGTCTCATGCTGATCGTCCTGTGGATCCAAAAGAAAATTTTAAAGCTGATACATTTTCGATTGGAATTTGCATCTAGCTACAACGTCCCTGGATAAGAGATTTTATTAGTTGCGTGCAATCGGTATCTTTTACTTTATGTATGGTAGTGGAAATAGTTTTAAAAATGTTTTCTAAAGAAGATTGTATTGCCAGGACCTGCCTTTAGCGCTCAGTAGCGATGACGCTGTTGATATAGGTGGAGAAGAAATGTAAGATGAATTGATGATCTAAGCTAAAATAGCCCTAACACGCCTGCTGTAACAGTGTTTGTATTCATAGCAAGTAATATTCTTTTTCAAACCCGAACGTTGCTTTTGCATTAAGTGTTATGTAACCATTAGCGGTTTCGGTAGCTTCTGAAGACCGCACTTTTCCAAACTGAAGCCTATAAGAACATTATTCAAGACACACCATGGCCCAGAATCGTGCATCGGGACAAAGATTAACATCCATTGAAAGTACTCCCAAATAAAAGATTTGACCGAAAAATAAAAAGAGTAGGCAAGTATTAAAACAAAACCATAACTTCTTGACTTCCAACCTCTTTCCTGGTTCAGGCCATGTAAAATGACATATTCAGTGGACTCATGCCGAGGTTGTGAGTTTAAGCCTCACCTGGAGCAGCCTGGTTTTCTGACTTGACAGGTAAACAGTGTTTTGTGTTATTTGCTAAATGGAGAGAGGATTCTGTGTTAATTGTGCTCCTCCTGGGAGAGGTCAAGATGAGAAGTTCACCGGGCTGGTGGTAAATATCCTGTCCAGGAATATCAGAGCTGTAGGGGGTCAGATCTATAGATGTAGTAAACTCATTAGTGGAGACGGTGTGTCTGCTCTCCGTGAGAGAGCCGGGCGGGAAGAATAATCTGTGGTCTGGGAAGAAGAGACCCTCGTTGGAAGAGCGGCGCTCCTCACAGGAGAGAATGAAAACAATCTTTTTCAGGGACGCTGATTTTTCTCTTTGGGTGAATTAAAAGCACTTGTTGCAAGTGACCTCGTGGCGCAACGGTAGCGCGTCTGACTCCAGATCAGAAGGTTGCGTGTTCAAATCACGTCGAGGTCAGCTGATGTGTTTGCAGGTGCTGCTGGTGCCGAACCCGGAATTTACACCATGCAGTTGGGTTTTAGCTGTACACCACCTAGGTAATCCGAACGAAATAACAGAACAGTTCAGAACACCCAGTCAGGAGCTTATGAAGCATTTCATCTTGAACACGACAAGAGAAAAGGCACACTGCACATCCGCGAAACATCACGTCCGACTTTAGAGACAGTGACATCAGAGAATGGAAGTTTCAAACCGCTTTTCTGTTACAGGTTCAAGCAAACCTGAAAGTAAGGGAGTGTTTGGTCACTTTTGTATGAAAAAGTGTCTGAAGCCTGTAATTATAATTTGCCCTTCTTTTAATTGTGGTTGAAATCCACTCCCATGTACCAAGACCTTACAGTATATTCATGTTTACTTAAATGACTATTGGACTATTGGACATTAGTTGGTGTTTTTTTTTTGTAACGATTTGCTATTTCATGCAGGAAAGAAAGGAACCCAGACCCAACGTTTGCTTTCAGGTGGGGTTCATTTACATAACAGACATCTATTTCTGAGGAGCCTGATTTGAATCACACAACCCCGGTAGAAGTCGAATCGACAATCTTATAAACCGAAATCAGACGCGTTATCCATTAAACCACTAGCCCGTCACGTAAATTAATTGCACCATGGTGAGTTCAGTGCCGCTACTAGTAATACCCCACCCCCATCTTAAATTTCTAAGTGAGAAACGTATTTTCTACATTTTTGTCAGTTTTAAAACTAGGAGTATACGGCACTCTGCACAGTGTACGAAGTAAATTACTTTCGCAGTAATTAATTTATTTATTATATTTATTAATAAAATAATAAAATAAATTTACTTCGTACACTATGCAGAGTGCCGTATACTCCTAGTTGCGGCACACACGATATATACAGTAAAAAGCCTCAGGCACTGTGTTAGATGTGTTTTAGACGTTATATATGCGTTTATTAATGTCGTCGATTTTACGGTTGCAATTCGACATTGATTATACGTCGCGGCGACGTATTTATACGTATAGCCGTATTTTCGCCGCGAATTACGTATATTCGACAAATCACTGCCCACTGGGAATAGGTTTATTCCATGCTGAAAAGAGAAGAGAGAAAACAACGTTTCAGCTGTGAAACCTTCTTCAGGTTTGTTTTCTCTCTTCTCTTTTCAGCATGCAATAAACCTACAGTATTACTTGTTCCTTTGCAGATACGAATGCTGACGTAGCTACATACCTGAATATATTAAACGTTTCATCTATATGATCAACATAATGTTCTCCTGAATAACTACTCGAAAGAAGCCGCAGCTCAGGTGTTCGAGAGATTTGAAATCGGATCGGTGGATTTAGAGTCCAGACTGCGAACCGACAGCTGACACATGTCTTTTACAGAACCGTTTTGATTTTCTCTACTTTGTCCCCGTAATGTCATTGTCCTGCTCGCAGCCGAGCTCGACACACGGTACCGTCTGGTTTCTGTCGCTGGGCGGGTCTGTGTGGGTTCTAATGCCCCAGTATTATGACGGGGACACTGGACTGTAAACAGGTGCCGTCCTTTGGCTGAGGCGTAAAACCGAGGTCCTGACTCTGTAGTCATTAAAAATCCCAGGCCGTCTCTCGAAAGAGTAGGGGTGTAACCCCGGCATCCTGGCCAAATTTCCCATCGACCCTTACCAGTCATGGCCTCCTAATAATCCCCATCTCTGAACTGGCTTCATCCCTCTGCTCTCCTCACCACTGAGAGCTGATGTGTGGTGAGCGTTCTGGCGCACTATGGCTGCCGTTGCATCATCCAGGTGGGGCTGCACATTTGTGGAGAGGAGTCCCCATTACCTGTAAAGCGCTTTGAGCGGAGTGTCCAGAAAAGCGCTATATATGTTTAATATTATTATTATTATGTAAAATGCAATAAAAATATAATGTTTGATAAATGTAAAAACTGATAAAGCTAATGCTTTTTTCAGGGCTATATCTACTTTAAAAAAAAAGAGAAGTCTGTCGCGATTGTGAAATTTGGAGAACATGCACCAGTGGGTGCCTTCACATCTCCAGCTTCAGTCTCGCCTGTAGCTGCAAGAAGGTTAAAAGCGCACAAGTGATCTGTCTTTGGTCAAAGGAATTGCTGGAGCAGTAGGACGCAGAGCAATATCTAGCAGCTGTAGACGATGTTCGGGGAAGAGATAATTCTGTTTTCAGCACAGGGAGTGAGAATGAGCTCAGTCCGGCTCCCAGCAGAATCCATCCTGGTTTGGTTACTGTTGACTGTGCGTCTGAGGCTCTTTGGATCGCAACGTGAAAAAAAAAACAAACAATTGTTCACATCGTGTGACTTCCACGAGAGGAAGGGAAGATATCATTTTTAAAAATATCAGGACTAAAGATTTGGATCTGGGGCCTCATACTTATCAAATTATTAAAATAATAGTTATTAAAATATCAGATTGTGTTTCTACAACATTTTGTGCACAGTACGCCATCTTTATCTAAAAATAAAACAGTCACAACGAGGCCTTTACACGCAGTCTGGGGTATTTTTCCCTTTTATATTTTTGCCACTTTATATCGAACCTGTTATACTCCCAAAAGTGCACAGTAGATTGTACTTAATAAAAATGTACAATTCACCACTGGTATAAACAGATGTGTGCCGTGTCTGCCTTTGTAAGCATTTGTTTAAAAAATAAGTTCACAATACGATAAAAACACAGGAAGCACAAACTTAATAATACAACGATACAAAATCAATACCAAATCATAAAGCCAATTAAGTAGCTATCCTTTGAAAACAGAGAAAACCTTAAAATCTACAAAAAACTTGACATTTGTATGTATTTTTGAATTACAAAGCAGACAGAGTAGTCCCTTAATTCAAAGATCAGATCTTGGCCAAAACAAGACAATCAGACGTGAGCTGACTTCAGAACAGGAGCCTTTGCTTCGTCATTTATTGAGCTTTTGATCAACGTCTGAATGAAACAGATTCGCTATTTTAGCTATTTGATTCAAGTACCTTCCTTCGAGCCGGAGTCAAACCAGAAATCTAAGGATTCCCAGCTGTTTCCACTACAGTCCTCCACTCTACCAGCTGAGCTTTCGAAGGAATGTCAGGTGCTGCTCTCTGTCACATACTGCCCAATGTTGTGCAATGTTCCGGATGATTTAAATCACAGATCGACATCGTTTCCAACTTGTTTCCTTAGTCTTTTTTACCTTGAATTTAACCCACGAACCAGGATTCTACTGTATAAACTTCCAGGGATATTACAAAATGTTTGATGAGGCATCAATCATTCCAGGCGGAAATGGACTCATTTTTTTTCTCGGGGGATCATATTAAACATTTCATTTGGATCGAGTAGAGGATCACCATGAGGAACAAAACTAAGTTTCATTATGTGTTTATTAGAAGCTTTATCACAGCTAATGCATGTAAAGCCTTTAGTATGCGACAGTGAGAGTTCAGTTATGCCTGGGAGTGAAGAGAACTGAAATTTAGTAAATTCATATTTAAATAGATTGCAAATCTTCTAAGTGTTCTGTCACTGCAAAATTACAGGAGTCTACCAGCTGCCAGACGTGCTTGTTTTGGGACTATTTCCAATAAGTATCACATTAGTAGTTGTGTGTCCTTACTGGTATCTTTTAAACTGTGAGGGACATTCGGTTATATACAAACGAGACAGAGACACAGTAATAATCCTATTTTACAGTGTCCTGCATTTTAATTTACTGATCAGATAAATTGAAATGTTCTGATTCAGAACCCCTGCAGTTCATACTAATTAGAACTCAACAATGCTCCTGAGTCCTGAGCACTACACTGAGCACACGTTTAGCTGGGCTCTGACTTTGTTCAGCATGACTTGTTGTTGCATTTGAGCTCAGAGCTGGAGATGATCTCCATATTCTACCGCACTAACTAGTCCGAAACATAGTACACAGTACACACTTTTTAAGTGAAGTCAGGTTGTTAAAAAATTAAACCAACGCCCTGTCACAGAATCATACCCCGGTCTCCCGCGCAACAAGCGGGGGGTACTCAGCACTGTACTAACGAGGAGCGCTTGTCCGCAGCTCAGCGTGAGCTCTGTTTACTGTCAGCAGACATTTCCTCATTTCAAAAGACGTTTTCACCTGCTCTCAGCTTTTTATAGACGGTCATAAACGCTCAAGAAGTAATTCATTTCAGTTTGAAGTCTGTTTCTGTTGTCTCCGCTCTTGATGAAGAAAAGCTGTGCGTGTGAGACTCCCTCTCTGAAGACGTTTGCCGTCACCCTGCAAGAGAGAAGATCCATCAATCACCGAGGCAACCACTGAGACAATTAACATTAAACACGTGAAATGAGAGATGTTTTCTACCTAGGGATTTTATCGTTTCTACTCTAACTTCTTTGTCAGAAGTGGAATTTGAACAAACACCTCAAGGAGAAACTGCAACCTGAATGCAATGCCTTAGACCACCAACCATCCTGCCTGGGGCTTTTATATGGAATTATGTTTTATTTCTTTCTACTTGTTGAAAAGAAAAAAGTGAAATCATGTAATTAGGGAAATGTCTTTTGTTCATAGGGAAAACTAGTACGAGCAAATGTAAAGTTTAGAGCAGCGCTCAATAAAAACGATCAGAAACCGAAAGCGCTTCTTATGCGGATCAATATATTCCGATACCGCTGGTTCTGCAGAAGAAATAAGAATAGCCGAACTCCAAGCACTGTGTTGCCATTACGGCTACTCTGGCTGCAGCTGCTGTAAGACCTAGTCAGCTGGCACAGAAAGTTGTAGGAGGTCAGACTGGTTGGCACTGTCTAAATAACAGTGTGCGAATTTAAGCTTATGTATTACTATATACAATGTAATACATGCTCTAAAAGCGTTAATCCTGCACTGGCTGCTATTTGAAATGCCTTCATCAAAGACACGAATTAGAGATTTATGCAGCTGGCTTTTATGCTTCACAATACATTGCAATCAGGAAAATAAACCAATTAGAATAATGCAAAACAATGTCTGTTCTTAAAAATGATAGCTGTTTTACACTGACGTTGCTCTTTATGAGATAATCCAGATTGTGAAGACAACTGCACCCTAGCAGATCAAAATATTACACAAAGGCTGTAAAGCACACTCTGAATCGATCCGAAAATTTGATTTCCGCGAACCGTTTAGGCTCCAACAGGGAACTTGGCGCTTCTCCTGCAAAGCATTTACTTTACTGGTGCTTTTAACAGACCGTTTTATTTAGCTCGTCAGGATGGCTGAGTGGTCTAAGGTGCCAAATTTAAGAACTTTTGTCTTTCCTTGCTTGGGTGTCCCGGTCCTCTGAATAGACGGGTGGGTTCATATCCCACTCCTTACAGCTACTATCTTGCATGTTTTCCGACTGTTGTGCTCGCTAACACGGAAAAAATGGAGAAACCAGTTTGCGGGCACATGATAGGCAGGGAAATGCTTCGTGAACTCTTCAACGTGATCAGCAGAAAGTCAAATAGGCTTCGAATTCTGCCTTAAGAACTGTTTGGGCTGCCTGTAATCTGGAAAGATTTACTGCAAGGTATGCATTCAAATGTGAGAGACCATAATAAAAAAAAAAACAGAAGAAGATTTATTAAAACATTGTTTTCCTTGCAGTTTCTCCTGTATTTCACTAAATGTGGCATTGTGAAATCAACCTGTAGCCCTACGGAATGCAGTCACTCTCCCAGTGACAGCGGCAAGAGCCGAGATGATAACAGTATATCAGAGCTCGAACAGAGTAGAACATTTATATTAAACTTTCCTATGTGCCTGGCCTTACTGAAGTATTTGTAGCTGTATTTCAGCTTCTGTCTATTTCTATATTTTACAGTAGATAGTGTTTAGCCAGAGAAGAGAGATACAAGCGCTATACCCCCACAGTAACCCTCGATTCCAATAACCTTAACTAAAGCAGGAAGATCAGTTTCTGCTCGACACAGCTGTTTTCTGAACTGCAAATCTCCAACACTGACTGGAGGGGCTGTGTGTCCAGGCTGAGCGGTTATACAGTGCCTTGCGAAAGTATTCGACCCCCTTGAACTTTTCAACCTTTTGCCACATTTCAGGCTTCAAACAAAAAGATATACATTTTTTATTTTATGTGAAGAATCACCAACAAGTGGGACACAATTGTGAAGTGGAACGAAATCTATTGGATTTTTGAAACTTTTTTAACTAATAAAAAAATGAAAAGTGGGGCGTGCAAAATTATTCGGCCCCCTTGCGTTAATACTTTGTAGAGCCACCTTTTGCTGCGATTACAGCTGCAAGTCGCTTGGGGTATGTCTCTATCAGTTTTGCACATCGAGAGACTGAAATTCTTGCCCATTCTTCCTTGCAAAACAGCTCGAGCTCAGTGAGGTTGGATGGAGAGCGTTTGTGAACAGCAGTTTTCAGCTCTTTCCACAGATTCTCGATTGGATTCAGGTCTGGACTTTGACTTGGCCATTCAAACACCTGGATACGTTTATTTGTGAACCATTCCTTTGTAGATTTTGCTGTATGTTTGGGATCATTGTCTTGTTGGAAGATAAATCTCCGTCCCAGTTTCAGGTCTTTTGCAGACTCCAACAGGTTTTCATCCAGAATGGTCCTGTATTTGGCTGCATCCATCTTCCCCTCAATTTTAACCATCTTCCCTGTCCCTGCTGAAGAAAAGCAGGCCCAAACCATGATGCTGCCACCACCATGTTTGACAGTGGGGATGGTGTGTTGAGGGTGATGAGCTGTGTTGCTTTTACGCCAAACATATCGTTTTGCATTGTGGCCAAAAAGTTCGATTTTGGTTTCATCTGACCAGAGCACCTTCTTCCACATGTTTGGGGTGTCTCCCAGGTGGCTTGTGGCAAACTTTAGACGAGACTTTTTATGGATATCTTTGAGAAATGGCTTTCTTCTTGCCACTCTTCCATAAAGGCCAGATTTGTGCAGTGTAAGACTGATTGTTGTCCTATGGACAGACTCTCCCACCTCACCTGTAGTTCTCTGCAGTTCATCCAGAGTGATCATGGGCCTCTTGGCTGCATCTCTGATCAGTCTTCTCCTTGTCTGAGCTGAAAGTTTAGAGGGACGGCCAGGTCTTGGTAGATTTGCAGTGGTCTGATACTCCTTCCATTTCAAGATGATCGCTTGCACAGTGCTCCTTGGGATGTTTGAAGCTTGGGAAATCTTTTTGTATCCAAATCCGGCTTTAAACTTCTCCACAACAGTATTACGGACCTGCCTGGTGTGTTCCTTGGTCTTCATGATGCTCTCTGCGCTTTCAACAGAACCTTGAGACTATCACAGAGCAGGTGCATTTATACAGAGACTTGATTACACACAGGTGGATTCTATTTATCACCATCAGTCCTTTAGGACAACATTGGATCATTCAGAGATCCTCGCTGAACTTCTGGAGTGAGTTTGCTGCACTGAAAGTAAAGGGGCCGAATAATTTTGCACGCCCCACTTTCAATTTTTTATTTGTTAAAAAAGTTTCAAAAATCCAATAGATTTCGTTCCACTTCACAATTGTGTCCCACTTGTTGGTGATTCTTCACATAAAATAAAAAATTTATATCTTTATGTTTGAAGCCTGAAATGTGGCAAAAGGTTGAAAAGTTCAAGGGGGCCGAATACTTTCGCAAGGCACTGTATGAGAAAAGACTCAGCGAGCTGCAGGTGCGGCTCATTACTCTGCGCTCCCCATGCGGAATGCGCGCATCCTCCCTCCTTTATTACCTTCATACACTCCTCTCAAACCACAGCAAACTCGGTGAACATTTACTGGGTCTTTCTTTCCGAGATCACAGGCAGAAACAATAAACACGCGAAAAACAGGAAGGTATTCCTGATCGTAGGCGAAGATGCGCAAAAAAAAAATAGTTATGGCAATGTTGTTACAAAAAAGAGACAAATGAACTTTTTTATTTCATTCGAGCTGTAAATTTGAAAATGTTTTATTTTCAATTATCTAAATAATACAAAACACAATCACTCATCGTAAGCGTCTGACCATTGATATTCCGGAATTATAAGCCCGTACACAGGCATTGCGAAATCAAACGCTCACAAGCAATTCAACGAATATGATGCCTTTCAGGGGCCGAATATTAGATACGAGTCATCGTGCGGAGCTTTTTCCTCCTCTACCGCAGTCTTTGCTTCGGACCGCCCCTTTGCCGCATGTGCGTTTTATTTTCGATTTTCGAATATCTTGAAGAAGTCTGGCAAGCGAGGACTGCTGGATTATTGACGTGTAAACATTGGTTCAAAATCAACATCCTCTGCTATTGCCGTTGCTTCTTTGATAGTATCTTCAAATTCCTCATCTGACTTTCAATATCGAGGGATATTGTGCATAATACCATACTATCTGTAGCTTTCTTTTGATCACCTGTTTTATTAAAATGCCAGCCTCTTTTACAGTTATTTTAGATGTTTGGCAAGGTGTAATATCCTCCCTCGCATCCTCAGCTAAAATATTTTAAAAGTACAACAAAATTACATTATATTGAACAGCACTAGGTTAACATTTAGAATTCAAATTAAGGTAAATATACGAAAATATTAAAATATAACTCCGGCGATCTGTCGTTTTTGCTTGTCAAGTTCTCAGATAATTTTGCATTGTATTTTTAATTATTTTAGCTGAGGATGCAACAGGAGTATAAGTGAATTTTCCCGCCACACATTGGGACATAAATTTCCATGGGTAAATACTATCTGCTTGAAAGTTTCCCTTGTCGGTAATTATTGGAAATTCCCGGTAATGTTGACTCTACCGCAGTCTTTACCTCTGACCAACCCTCAATTGTTTACTACTGCAAATATCAAAATAGTTAAGGTTTTGCGGACAAATTAAATATCTGTGGTGATGATGTTCACTATGGGAGGAAGTGCGTCCCTGGGTGGGCTCAAAACACCCAACGTTGGGTAAGAGCCGAACACGCCAAACAAATGCTTACCTGCCGCTTTTTGCCATTTACATACTTTTGGTGAACACAAAATTCGCTCACATTTCATCTTTCGTAAGATATAAAATTTTAAAAAGTTCCACAAAGGAAATGAATACATGCATTAAACCAAATCAAGCCCTCTGTGAGTGTCCCAAATGATCTGTTCTGTAAAACAAGACAGGAAGAAAGGTTTCGCTAGAATTTGAACGCACGATATCCTCTTTATTAAACAGGTGCTTTTACCAGCTAAACCACAGCTCCTGCAGAGCACTATTCTTACAGCCATGTGGACAGACAGTATGAGGTCCTGAGTTCAGTCCCCGGCATCTCCACGTGCTTTATATTACTCTGCTCATATCACAATCTTCTGTTGAGTGAGAACTCTTTGCTCGTGTTCATGGAGAGCCAGGTTTACACAATCAATTAAATTAAGACACATTCGAAGTGCTACAGTGTTTCTCTGCTTTTTCAATTATACCTCCAAAACATTTAGTTCTGTTAAATACTAAATGATTTGAACTAATTTAACGTCATATTCGGGAAATCCAGAGAACGTCTTCATACTTGTCGTGGCTGCCGCAGAAAACACCTGTTGAATCTCACTCGGGATTTCTTGAGAGATCATTCAGCGAGCGAGTCGTAATTAGGAGATAATTTGGTAGAACTCAGGATTTTTTTCCTTGGTGGCAATGCGCTTCCGCAATAAATCATAGACTCTGCTTTCAACATAGCTGCACCAGGCACTCGGACACAGATAAACACAGGGATTTAAAATTCAGGAATATGAATGGTCAGCTGCTTCCATTTGGGGTTTTTACATTTCGTATTTAGTGATTTTTGTATCAATCTTTTAAAAATGCATTAAAATGCTAATAATATGTAAAATAAAAACAACAGCACCGACAAATGCTGGGGAGACGGGTAGTTTTTTTTGTAATCAGATTCCAATGTCGAATACTGTGTGTGAGAGCTTACTGAACGTAACTTTCCTTTTCTTATATTTTCTGACGACTATTCCAAAGGCACCCTGTCAACTCCTAATACTCCTACACTGACCAGACTAATTGAAATGGTCTGATTCAGAGCCTCTGCAGTTCGTGCTAATTAGTACAATGCCAGTACCGTACTGACTACTACGCACAAGTTCAGCTGTTCTCCATCTTTGTAACGCGCAGTATTTGCATTGCTATGGAGCTCAAAGCAGGAGGTGATCTCCAGACAGTAGTGTTAAATTGTCTGCAGCCTCATGCAAATTTCGACAATTTATCCAACGCGTTTTCTATAGCTTCAGGGGCAGTTCATTTATATAAAGGAAGATAAACCGTTATAACGCAATCTGAACCAGGCAGGAGTTGAACCTACAATCTCTTGGTGAAAAGGTTTTACATCACTGGCCCTGGTCTTATTACTCCATTGTGAGCTCAGCGACACTATTAGTAATACATTGCCCCCAGTCCAAAATTTCTAAGTAAAAAAAAACATGTTTTCTACACTTTTGTCTGTTTAAAAATATGAAGACAAAGGGTTTGTGTGTGGGGCTAAAATTCTGCTTCATTTTGAATGCAAATAAAAACAATTTTCTTCCAATAAATCATACATTTTGTTCCATCCTTCTTACTATACTTCTCTCTTGTAGTAGTAAAACATTTTGATTGAAACCGAACAATACATTAAAGTTTTCATCTATATACTTATGCTGCTACACGTCCGGACCCCCGCTGAACGATCACCAATCAATAACATTTGAACTCTGCGATATAGGCTCCTGCGCTCCGGATCATGTGTGAGAGAAGACACTGAAATAGTCGTGTTGAAGTGGATTTTGCACCTGCGCCAATGCTGTAGTGGTATCATACAGACGCCCATACAAATCCACCACATGTTGGAAGCTCTGGAAGGCAACGTAAAATATTGTTCTGCCCGTTGGTTGATGAGGTATGCACGCTATATTTCAATTTAAATATACATTGAACCTATCAAAAAATCGATTTTGAGTCAATGTAAAAACTGATAAAGGTAATGCTTTTTTCAGGGCTATAGCTACTGTTTTTAAGAAGTCTATCGCGATTATGAAAATTAGATAAGGTGTACCAGCGGGTCTTCATATCGCCAGCTTCAGTCTTGCCTGTAGCTTGCCTGTAGCTGCGAGAAGGTTAGAAGCGCACGTGTGAGCTGTCTTTCGTCAAAATAATTGCTGGAGCAGCAGGACGTAGAGCACCATCCAGCAGCTGTAGACGGTGCTCGTGGAAGAGCTAATTCCGTTTTCAGCACAGGGAGTGAGAATGAGCTCAGTTCGGCTCCCAGCAGAATCCGTTCTGGTTTGGTCACTGTCAGACTGTTTGGATCGCAATGTGAAAAAACAATCGTTCTCATCGTGTGACTTCAACTAGAGGAAGGGAAGATCTCATGTTTAAAAAAAATCAGGACTGAAGATAACGGGAACTGAATCCGGGGCTTCACACTTATCAAATTATAAAATAATAATTATTAAAATATCAGGTTGTTTTATGCGGCATTTTGTGCAAAGTACGTCGTATTTATCTAACAAAAGAACAACAGCCTACCTCAAGGAGGGCTTTACACACAGTCTGGGGTATTTTCCCCTTTTACATTTTTGCGATTTTATATCGAACCTGTTATACTCCCAAAAGTGCACAGTAGCTTGTACTGTGTGTCCTGTTTGCCTTTGCAAGCATTTGTTTAAAAAATAAGTTCACAATACGATAAAAATAGAGAAAGCACAAACTTAATAATATAACGATTCAAAATCAAAACCAAATCATAAAGTCAATTAAGTACCTAACTTTTGAAAACACTTTTTATCTACAAAAAACTTGACATTTGCATCTATTTTTGAATTACAAAGCAGACAGAGCAGTCCCTGAATTCAAAGAACAGATTTGTTAAAATCCTTTGTACCACTTTAGATTGATCTCAGTCAGAACAAGACCATCAGACGTGAGGGGAATTCGGAACAGGAGCCTCTGCTTCGTCGTTTATTGAGCTTCTGATCAACGTCTGAGTGAACATTATTTATTGTCTTTGATTAAAGTACACAAAAGGCACCTTCCTACAAGCCGGAGTCAAACCAGCAACCTAAGGATTCAACACTGTTTCCACAACAGTTCTCCGCTCTATCAACTGAGCTATCGAAGGGATGACAAGAGTTGTTTCCTCACACATACTGCCCAATGTAGTGTTATGTTCCGGGTGATTTAAATCCCACTTTAACATCAAGTTTCCAACTTGTTTCCTTAGTCTTGTTTACCTTGAATTTAAGACACGAACCAGGATTCTACTGTATAAACGTCCAGGAATATTACACAATGTTTGATGGGGCATCAATCACTCCAGCCGGAAATTGACTTATTTTTTTCAAAAGGGATCATATTAAACCTTTCATTTGGATCGAGAAGAGGATCACCATGAGACACAAAACATACCTGTCTTTTTTCAAAATCGAAGAATTCTTGAATTTAAGACTACAACGAACTCAGCCCGCAGCTCCTTAATTAACCTGTTCTTAACTTCAAGGAACCCAATCCTGCGCCCTCTAGAGGTTACTGAAATAGAGGACTGACTGAAATGAAGAAATTCAGAAGCAAACTAAGCGGAACACTGGATCAAATTCGAATATTACCCTTTATAGTGGGAATAAAACTGTCATGACATAATTAATTTACGCATCAGTTGCTTGGAATATCATTGTAATATTTAATATTGTAATATTTTCCTGTCACACCACTTTTATTAATTATGAAGTTTATCAATACACATTTATTTAAAACAATGTCATTTATTATTAATACAGTTTCATTCCGTCTTTATTAGAAGCTGTATCACAGATAATGTACGTAAAGCCTTCAGTATGCGATTGTGAGTTCAGTTATCCCAGGGAGTGAAGAGAACTGAAATTAAGTAAAATGACATTTAAATAGAGTGTAAATCTTCAAAGTTATCTCTCACTTCAAAATACTTACAAGACCCGATCAGGAGTGGGGCTTGAACCCACGTGAAGATTTGTCTATTGGATCTTGTCCAACACCTTAACTACTCGGCCATCCTGGTCAGCACCTTTGTCTCCGTTGTTTAACATTTCAATATGATTCAACTATTCTAAAAAATAAACCAGGGCCCTGTAACAAAAACATACCCCGTTCTGCCGCACAACAAACAGGGGTACTTAGCACTGTTCTAAAGAGGAGCTGTGTTTAATGTCAGCAGACATTTCCTCATTTCGAAAGACATTTTCGCCTTCTCTCAGCATTTTAAAGATGCTCATAAATGATCAAGAAGTAATTAATTTCAGTTTGAAGTCTTTTTCTTTTGTCTCCGCTTTTGATGAAGAAAAGCTGTGCGTGGGAGACTCCCTCTCTGAAGAAGATTGCCTTGCTGGTCACATTCCTAGGCTCATGACAGCATTTACAAACACTCACCACTGTGTTGGCAGGGAAATGAACCCGGGTCAACTGCTTGGAAGGAAGCTATACTCACCACTATACCACCCACCGTCACCCTGCAAGAGAGAAGATCCATCATTCACCGAGGCAACCACTGAGGCAATTAACAGTAATTAACGTGAAATGCAAGATGCTTTCTACCTAGGGATTTTATCATTTCTACTTTGTCAGAAGTGGGATTTAAACAAAGGTCTCCAGGAAAAGCTGCAACCTAAACGCAACGCCTTAGACCACCAACCATCCATCCTGTGTTTCTTATATGGAATTATATTTTATTTCTTTCTACTTGTTGAAAAGAAAAAAAAGTGAAATCATGTAACGAGGGAAATGTCTTTTTTCATGGGAAAAACTAGTACGAGCAAATGTAAAGTTTAGAGCAGCGCTCAATAAAAACGATCAGAAACCGAAAGCGCTTCTTATGCGGATCAGTATATTCCGATACCAGTGGTTCTGCAGAAGAAATAAGAATAGCTGGACTTCAAGCACTGTGTTGCCATTACGGCTACTCTGGCTGCAGCTGTTTTAAGATTTACTCAGCGGGCACAGAAAGTTGTAGGAGGTCAGACTGGTTGCGCTCTCTGAATAACAGTATGCGAATTTAAGCTTATTTAAATAAGAGTATTAACAATATAGTACATGCTCCAAAACCGTTAATCCTACAACGGTGGAATTTGTCAGGATGGCCGAGTGGTCTAAGGCACCACATGCAAAGACTCATACTCCCTGTTGCTTGGGTGTTCTGGTCTCTGAATAGAGGTGTGTTTTCAAATCCCACTCCTGACAGCTAATAGCTTTTCTCTGTCTTTCATTTTCCCGTCTTGTTGTGCTCGCTGACAATGACAGGAGAGGAAAACGGATAAACCGGTTTGCTGGCACATGATGGGCAGGGAAATGCTTCGTGAACACTTCAATGTGATTAGCAGAAAGTCAAATAGGCTTTGATTCTGCCTTAAGTTTGGGTTGCCTGTAATCGAGGAAAGATTTACTGCAAAGTATGTATTCAAATGTGAAAGACCGAAATATAAAACCAGAAGAAGATTTATTAAAACATATCTGTTGTCCCTGCGGTTTCTCCTTTATTTAATTAAACGTGGCATTGTGAAATCAACCTGTAGCTCTACGGAATGCAGTCACTCTCCCAGTGACAGCGGCAGGAGCAGAGAGATTATATCAGAGCTCAAACAGAGAGTTCGGAAATCGAGGGAAATTGATTTACAGAACATTTTATAAACTTTCCCATCTGCTAGGCCTTCCTGAAGTATTTTAGCTTTTTTGTCTATTTCTATACTTTACAGTAGAAAACTTAAACTTCTCTGTTTAGCCAGAGAAGAGAGATATAAGCGCTAAACCCCACAGTAACCTTTGATTCCAATAACCTTAACTGAAGCAGGGAGATCAGTTTCTGCTCGAGACAGCCGTTTTCTGAACTGTTAATCTCCAGCAAAGGCTGGGGACGCTGTATGTCCGAGTTCAGCGGTTATACAATTCGCGTGTCCTCCCTCCTTTATTACCTTCATACACTCCTCTTAAACCACAGCAAACTCCAGGAATATTTCGGTGAACAGGTAGTGGGTCTTTCTTTCCGAGATCACAGGCAGAAAAAATAAACACGCTGAAATAAATTTCCTAAAATCCAAAGAAGTCAAGCCACATTCAGGTACGATTCTGATGTATCTCAATAGTTTTGGCACGGATTTGCAATGCTAATCTATTGGGCTCTGCACGCGTGTGTTCGAATCCCAATCCCGTCGGTTTGTGCCTTTGTGTTCTGTTTCTAAGTCGGGTTGGCGGTCTTTTGCTACTGTAGGAGAGCAGCAATATTTCTAGCGTTGGCTGAACATGGCTTAGTAGCTGACAGACAATAGTCTCTTAATATTTTGGCTAAATTTATGTTTTGTACTGCTTTCACCTGATATTAATAGTAGTCCTGATAAACGGTTTTGGGACATGGCGCATCTTGAAAAATGTTCTTGTGAATTTCAGTTTGAAAAAAATGCACTCACCAGAAACCGGAACTG
This sequence comes from Lepisosteus oculatus, assembly GCF_040954835.1. Lineage (NCBI taxonomy): Eukaryota > Metazoa > Chordata > Actinopteri > Semionotiformes > Lepisosteidae > Lepisosteus > Lepisosteus oculatus. The sequence continues at coordinate 54,794,420 of NC_090709.1, read as the reverse complement.
GTCGTGTTTACATAACGCGCAATGCAATAGCAAAGTTTGGGTTTGAAAAAAAAATAATCTTGCTATGAGTCCTTAGCTGTTACAGGAGGCGCTTAAGGACTTTTAGCTCAAAAATTCATCTTACATTTCTTCTCCATCAATATTAGTAATGTTATCTTTATCTAGCACTAAATGTAGCTCTAAATAAATGCAAATGTTAAAATACAATTAAAAATAAATGCTATTCCATATATTGTAACTTTGTGGTATTTAGAATTTTTATCTGAGGATGCAGGGGAAAATATTATACAACTGTGAAAGAGGCTCAAATTTTAATACAATTTCGATCAAAAGAAAACCAAAATCAGTAAGATTTTACCGTTAATATCCCTCGATATCGACGTTCAGTTGAAAGATTTGAAGAAACTCTCAAAGAAGCAACTGCAGTATCAGAGAGTCTTGATTTGAACCGATGTTTGCACCTCAATAAGCCATTAGTTCTCGAAAGAAGCAAAGACAGGTGATTTGAGTGTCACCATGATCCTCTTCTCAATACCGGGGTAAAGTTAGCTCGAAGTTCGAAAACGATTTTGGCACGCCTGTAGCGCTTTCACGAAACCTCTTAGAGTTACAAAAACACTTGCTTTGTGTATAAAATACATTGTGGATGATTTCTCAGCCTTTACTTTTTCGGTTTTATGACATTTTTTTGACCAAGCACGAATATTCTTTTGTCCATATCTTCGCAATGGAAGCACAGAACGCCGTCAAACCAAATGCATTTTAAAGACCACGACTTGTGGATATTTCCACACCCTTTTTCCACCTCCGGTTTTTCATCGATGCGTAATTACGCACGAACTGGAACCCGGGGGACCGCTGTGTGCACACGTTCACAACGCGAGAAATACTGTTCAATACGGCTTCATGCGAAAAACCCGTATATGACCATAGGAAGCAGAACAGCGCAGTCTCCCATTACCCAGACTGTAAGCACGGGAATAAAGCTTTGTTTGATTTCTGAAACCCTTCCTTTTCATCCTGTTTTCATTCAGGTAAGGGTCAACTATATTCACAATACTACTGACAGCAGGAAGATTAAAATATTCTTTTCTCAGCAGCTTATTAAAAACAGCTCCCATGATGTTCAAACCGACGTTTTACACAGAACACTGACACAGCGAAGTCTGTCGCGATTGTGAAAGTTAGAGAATGTGTTCCAGCGGGTGCCTTCATCTCGTGAGCGTCAGTCTCGCCCGTAGCTGCGAGAAGGTTAAAAGCGCACAAGTGATCTGTCTTTCGTCAAAGTAATTGCCGGAGCAGTAAGACGCAGAGCACCATCCAGCAACTGTAGACGATGTTCGGGGAAGAGCTTATTCTGTTTTTAGCACAGGGAGTGAGAATGAGCTCAGTCCGGCTCCCAGCAGAATCCATCCTGGTTTGGTTACAGTGCGTCTGAGGCTCTTTGGATCGCAACGTAAAAAAAACAATTGCTCACATCGTGTGACTTCCACGACAGGAAGGAAAGATATCACTTAAAAAAATCAGAACTGAAGATTTGGATCCTGGGCCTCAATTTGATCAAATTATTAAAATAATAATTATCAAAATATCAGATTGTGTTTCTGCAACATTTCGTGCACAGTACACCATTTTAATCTAAAAAAGTCACAACGAGGGCTTTACACGCAGTCTGGGGTATTTTCCCCTTTTATATTTTTGCCACTTTATATCGAACCTGTTATACTCCCAAAAGTGCACAGTAGCTTGTACTTAATAAAAATGTACAATTCACCACTGGTATAAACAGATGTGTGCCGTGTTTGCCTTTGTAAGCATTTGTTTAAAAAATAAGTTCACAATACGATATAAACACAGAAAGCACAAACTTTATAATACAATGATACAAAATCAATAACAAATCATAATGCCAATTAAGAACCTATCCTTTGAAAACAGAGAACACCTTTAAATCTACAAAAAAAATTGACATTTGTACAGATGCAGCCATTCAAAATGGGTGAGGTATTTCACGGCATACCGCAACACGCCCACCGGGGTATCACGCGGTATCACGTGTGTCACGTGACTAGCTATCCAGCGTCGCCTTGTAAAACCGCCAGGGGGAGCTTAACCTCTCATGTACAGCATTCGAGCCTTTAATTTTGAACTGTGTATTACAGCATGTTAATCATCAGTCATTCAAATGTTGGTATATTTTATGAAAGCAAGATTGCTCAGTTGGACAAAAGTACACAACCTACCTTTATCAGAAATATTTATGCATCAAAGCCTTTACTGAAGATATTACTAATAGTATTAATAATGGATGACTTTGGACAAGCTGTATACTCAAAGTATAATTTCTTTAGCACATTTGTACAAGCACTTGGAATCTGTCCAAGCCATACTTTGTCAGGCATTTTGTTTTACTTCAATGGGCATAAAAACTTCCTTGCTTTTAACAGGGCGTTTCATAATTTCTAGCTACGAAAATGATTTAAAATGTGACACCTATCATTCAACTAGAGCTTAAAATATCACAAGGAAAAATACACACCGGTATTCCATTTCTCCCTAAACATTGTAAGCTTCGAAGTCTTTAACTAACGTGATACCGGAGTCAACAAGCATACTTTTAGAATTTGATTAAAAGGGAATATAATATGGAATCGCGTATCTAAAGAATTTAATAACGGCATGATTATATCCGTGTACTGTGGCAGGGCTGTGTAGGGCTGTTTCGCCTGCCTGATCATGCAAGCTGTCTTGTAGCTTACTGGTCTAGGTGCGTGACTACCAACTGGCAGGTTGTGTGTTCAAATCCAGCTGGTGCTGGACTTTTCATTTTTATTTATTTATTTTTTAATCGCGTAACATAAACATATTACCGTATGCAAACTGTACTGTATACAGTATGTATATGTATATTTAATGTCTTAACTGTGCCCGTTTAATTGAATTTAAAAAAATTATTTAACACGAACATTAAGCTGTTTACATCTTCCGCCTGAGAACAGTCACCCGTTGCTACCCAACGCAGAATGGTGATTGGCTGACACCATCTGACACCCCTCTGATTGGAGAAAAAAGACGTGCTGGTTTGCTATACATACTGTACCAGGAAGAGGATTTCTTTCTATTCAAAACATGTATTTTAAAAGTTTAAGAAGTAAAAACCTTACAGCGTACACAAATTTCTAAACTGATCAGGATCGTTATCTTTGTCTTATGCATAATAATGGTCACCGCTCTGTCCAGCAAATTAATAATAAACTTTATTTTATATAGCGTTTTAAACGAATAAGTAATTAGATTGCTCATAAACCTAATCACTTGCTTTTTCTTTTTATTTAGGCTCAGATTTCAACTATAGATCGTATTATTAATAACCATAATAACAACCAACCAACAAAAACAACCATATAAACATAATGGTGGTGCTGGACCTTCCAGTTTTATTTATTTATTTTTTAATCGCGTAACATAAACATATTACCGTATGCAAACTGTACTGTATACAATATGTATATGTATATTTATTGTCTTAACTGTGCCCGTTTAAGTATTGAATATTCATATCTAATTTTACCACTGAAGGGAAATCTTAACATAAACATACAGTATATGGCTGGTCTCGGTACTTTAAAGAAAAAAATACACACCGGTATTCCATTTCTCCCTAAACATTTTAAGCTTCGAAGTCTTTAACTAACGTGATACCGGAGTCAACAAGCATACTTTTAGAATTTGATTAAAAGGGAATATAATATGGAATCGCGTATCTCAAGAAATTAATAACGATATAATTATATTCATGTTGCAAAAGAACTGCAACGGACATAAAAACTCCCTTGCATGGTTTCATTACGACCAGAATCGGTCTTCAGATATTTTTAACTTGATTTACAGTATTTGAGAGGTATGTCTTAACACCGATACTACAGTGCTTAAGTACTGCTCACGTATATGTTTCTAGGTTTATATTATGCATTTCATACGGTCAAATTACTTTTGAGCAACTAATAAGAAGCGCGAAACGGTATGCGTTTTAGTTTCGTTTTGTGCTGGGACCCGTGGATTGATTAGAGATATCAAGTACATACAAGTCATTTTTTAAATGTTGTAGTTCGTCTTGAAAAAATGTTACGAGTACATCATCTATCAACAATTACACAGGTTCTGTTTCCATATTGCGGATTTTGGTTAGGTAATATTATTTTCTAGATTTCACGTTGTGAATATGATGGGATGTCTGATGGGATGTTTCTAAAAATCCATCCTCTGTAAAACGTCTTCTCTAGTTGTCCTGCATATGTATTCGCTAATGAAGCTGTGTGTTCTGAGCCTGGATCTCTACATTTCTGTATGAACCAGCTTAGAGGGCTAAAGACAGCATGTGTTTAAATTGAGTGTAAGGCAATTTATGCTTCTAAAGTCATGGTCAGCATTTATTTTTGTACTGTGCTGTAAACTTGTTCTGTGCCAAGTCACATTATTTTATAGCGTTTTTATAGCGTTATCAAATACGGTGTTACTGTAGTTTACTGAGTCCCATGTCACATGGTCTATGATTGAAACCTGTAAAACCGGTTTAATTCGTCACAGCCAGCACTCAGGTGTGAGGGTCTTCTGCTCAGAATGAAACGCTAAAATGTTTGTGTATATTCTAATGGTAGTGGGGGCAGGGTGTGTGGGAACAGGTTTGGTTGAAATTGCATTGGAGATCTATGTTCTTCACACCTGAAACATTTTCTCTGAAAGCATTTTCTTCGCAGTTCAACCGATCTTGTTACAGCATGTTACGGTTTACTATTATTAACCATATTAATTTTAAATGCTTAATGTAAAATCTTGTAAAAATATATTTTCATTGTTCAAATATACATTAAGTCTGACTATCATATAATAAGTTAAATACAAAACTAAAGAAAAAATAGGGTTAAATATAATTCAAAATATTTTGCTAACAATGTTAACTGTTTATGAATAATAAAATGTATTAACTAAGGAGTAGGATGGCACAGTTGTTAGTATGTTTTTTGTTTTGTTTCTTTTTCATAAATACAACAGTAGTACCTGATGTCTCAGTGGCTTTCAAAATTAAATTATGCATGCAAACCTGTGAACTAGAAAGATAACTAAGATATCCATCCATTATATTCCATAATATCCATGTAATATATGGCGCTGAAATACAGTATGTGTGACGCATAAAAGACACCAAGGGATTGGGTGAGCTCCCATCACAAAAAAAAAAACTGCGAACCTGCACTACAGCGACCATAGTACAGTATGGAGACCAAGGCGTTTTACGGAAGAGACGGGGTGCTTCTGCCGCCCCAGCTTCCAAAGAGCGAAGGGTAAGCAAATACAGCAGACTTCATCTGAAATACGCGATTACAGCGCATATTACAAGGTATTATTGCCGTTTTGAATTTTAAATTCAATTATAATTATTTCTTCGTAGCCTGTTCTTCAAGAAAACACCGCACCGGCGAAACGATCTACCACCAGGACAGTAAAAAAGAAAGCGGTAAGATGGAAAAAAAGAAAAGTTTATTTTGACTTCTGTTCCGCGACTGATGAATACTACTGTGTGACTTTATTTCTTACATGAATTATGTTATTTTGCCACTGGCCAGGGTGCCAACCTGTAGAAGCAGCACCTGTATGGAGACATTTCGGCAGCAGCGGGAGCATTATGATGCATTACTGGGGAGAATTGGGAGGCTAGAGTTCCAGCAGTCAAACAGTTGAGCAGCTGTCTCCCGAAAAGTGCCTCTCCCCACCGCGCAGGCTGCAATGCCTGGCGGAAGCTCTGCCCCCCGCAGAGCACACACCGCCTCAGGACACTCCATCCCGGCCTCTCAGTTCACCACCGCGCAGGAATCTGTTGATGCTGTCCCCGCCGGCTATCTCCCCCCAGGAAGCACAGCGGAATTCACAGATGCCAGTGGGACGAATAATTCTCCCAGATGTCCAACTGCTACCCATCACCCCGGAGATGGAGGGGGGGTTGTACTTGCAGTGCATCGGCATAGACGGGAAAGCAAGAGCCGACCGCTACGCCGCCCTCGTGTTTCGAAATCTTGTGACTTTTGAAATTTACTGGGGGTGGACCACGTCTGTAAATTTCGATGGGTCCAGAGGCAAAAGAGCCTTGCCTTGCAATCTCCGGGAAACCATTAGTACGATGGTGAATCGGAGATTCTCAACCCTTGCTGCGTACGACTGGAAAAGAATTCGTGATCGGATCAACGAAATGCTTCGTAGGAGGAGGCGGTCTTTTCCTCTTGTCTAACAGTCTGTCCACAAACAAAACATTCCTGTTAGACAAGAGGAATTGAAAAAAAACAATTTTGTCAATGAAAACCGGTGTGTGTGTCTCTCCCTGCTGGATGTCCCTCTCACAAACTGCTGAATGAATAAAATAATTTTATTGAAAACGAGTTTGCGATTGTCTGGTCTTTAAATTCTTGAGATACGTGATTCCATATTATATTCCCTTTTAATCAAATTCTAAAAGTATGCTTGTTGACTCCGGTATCGCGTTAGTTAAAGACTTCGATGCTTAAAATGTTTAGGGAGAAATGGAATACTGGTGTGTATGTGTGTAAGTACCGAGACCAGCCATATACTGTATGTTTAAGTTCCAAAATATCATTCAAAATATCGTTTATGGGCTTCACACGCGTTGCAGTATGCTCAGGCACTAAGTAAAAGGAGATGCTTCGTATTGCTTGACTAATTTTAAAAACTAAGTTATAAATGCAGACGCTCCCTCGATGCGCTGCTCTGGTGCGTCGGCTCCTACACAGTGCCTGTCTGCCGTAAGCGTTACAATATACTAAATACTAAAGCCAATACTGGCTCAATGGGCTTTTACGTGCTAATGCGTTGGTTTAACAGTCCGGGTGTGGCAGGCTTCCAATGTCAACTCGACTCGATTGGAAGACAATGAACGTATTTTAGCCCTAAATGAATTAACAACAAACATGGTTTACATAAAATACATTTTTCCAAGAAAGTTTATAATAATACGATCTATAGTTGAAATCTGAGCCTACTTTAAAAATAAAGGAAAAGCATTTTCAGAGAGCAATCACACTGTGTTTATGTAGAAAAAGTGATTAGGTTTATGAGCAATCTAATTACCTATTCGCTTAAAACGCTATATAAAATAAAGTTTATTTAGAGATGAATGATCAGTGTCGCAGTTTAAATAATGTGAGTCAGGAAACTAACACAGCGCCACCGGATTTAATAACGCAATAAAAACGCTATAAAATAATGTGACACAGTACAGCACAGTACAACAATACTGACCATGACTTTAGAAGCATAAATTACCTTACACTCAATTTAAACACAAGCTGTCTTTCTGTATGAACCTCTAAGCTGGTTCATACAGAAAATGTAGAAATGCATTAGCCTGATCATGATTAAAAAACACATAATTAAACACGCGTTTGCGATTTAAATCAGAACACGATTTAAATCAATATAACTGTTTATATTGTAACGCATACTGTCCAGCCTCCATTTCTCTATAAAAATTTACTGTTGCACACACACACACAATAGAAGCAGGAACCGCTGTCAGGAGGGAAGATATGTTCAAAATATCGCAAATATCGATCATGTTGCGATATTTTGAAATATAAAAGTCAATTGATTGTCCATAATATCGCTTACCTATTTTTTCGAAGAAATGTTTGTTAAAATAAAAGTCCAGCACCAGCTGGATTCAAACACACAACCTGCCAGTTGGTAGTCACACACCTAGACCAGTAGGCTACAAGACAGCTCGCATGATCAGGCAGGCGAAACAGCCCTACACAGCCCTGCCGCAGTACACGGATATAATCATACCGTTATTAAATTCTTTAGATACGCGATTCCATATTATATTCCCTTTTAATCAAATTCTAAAAGTATGCTTGTTGACTCCGGTATCACGTTAGTTAAAGACTTCGAAGCTTACAATGTTTAGGGAGAAATGGAATACTGGTGTGTATTTTTTTCTTTAAAGTACCAAGACCAGCTATATACTGTATGTTTACGTTCCAAAATTAATATCGTTTACGGCCTTCACACGCGTTACAGTATGCTCCTATTCTTTTTATGCTCAGCTACTAAGATTTCCCTTCAGTGGTAAAATTCAATATCTACAACGGGCACAGTAAAGACGTTTACAGTAAGTCTTTCTACGACAGACCAACGGACCACGAGTGCCCCTGTCGGTCAACCAATCACGCACCGCGGTACCCCGTGTCATCATACCTGCGGTACGTTTCTGTACCGCTCACTTTGAATGGCTGCATCTGTAATTACAGTGACATAACCTTGTTGCTAGATCATATTGTTCCTAAAGGTTTACAACATCCTCTAAAAAGGAGGAGGCAGATTGGCGGATACATGACCCAAATGATGAAGAAGTGTCCATCTAAATTAAACCACACGGACATGGAGAGGAAAAGATAGGCGGCCGCTTCTAAAAAGAGGTAAGGACTCCTCTTTTCTAAAAAGTCCCTTGTCCTCTCCATGTTGCTGTGGTGGGTTCAGGGTTTTCCTGAAGCTGAAGCAAATACAACAGAAAAATGAGTTAATGGTGTATGTGTTTTTAGATGCCTCTTTTGTGAAGGTGGGGTAGAAAAAGAGGGATTGCTAAAGGAATAGCGTCTCGCCCTGCCCGTGCGAAAAAATCCAGGTGTTGCATCCTGGTACACGACTGCAGTACGGCTGAAGGTAGTAACTAGAACTGTACCCGCAGAAGAGCCGAAAATGGTAACTCAATTCAACTGTGTGTTTAAAGCCAGGATTTGGAACCTGGTCCGTGTTCCCGTATTGTGATAGTTCGTCAGTTTGTCTCGACTGGGGGATTCCGCGGGGCGCGTGGGAGACGTGAAAATGGTTTGGTGTGAAGAAAAAAAGTTTGATTAATCCAAAGTGAAACTTAAAAGAAATATTGACTGTCAGACGGAATTTAGGCTGAACAGGAATGTAGAAAAGTGTATGAATATTTGGATAAAAATAAACAATAGTTAGAGGAATATTTGAGAATTCAACAGAATATCATAGATGAGACGCAAAAATCCCTGATGGAAAAGCTAAAAGCAATGGCTGAACGAAACGAAGTTATATATGCAGAAAAAGAAACAGCAAAAGAAGAAATAGAACGCCTTAAGAGAGAATCTGGGAGAAGGGTGGGAATAAGTGTGGAGATTTTTGAAAGAGCATTACCCACCGAAAACTGATTAGAGAAAAGTAACAGCATGTCAGCAGAAGGAAGTGAGGATGTTTTCAGATTTTACAGAAAGGTTTATAGCTTTATGGATAGTATACTCGGGGTTAGCCGATGAAAAGGAAGTGAATGAAGATACTTCCACAGTAATAAACCAAATTTACTTGAGTGTGTTAAAACCTGATGTTGCCAAGAATGTACAACTATGCTTTCCTGATATTACGGACAGTGGAGACAGATTTGATTTAATAACTCGCGAAGCATGCATGCAGAAGTGCGAGCGCTGCAAATGGGAGGTAAAAAGACTCCCAAGGAGGAGAAAAGGGAGCCGCCAGTTTGTCGAAACTATTGTGCGACTTTCATGTTATACCGAGATATAAAACCCCAAAGACAAAACTACTAATAAGCTGGTGTGCAGTTACTAAAAAAAAATGTGTTTTTTGGAGAATCTGGAAGAAAGATGCTTGATTTCACAATTAAAGAACATGTCAGAAGCTGAAACGAGAGCCGTGCGTGAACTAACAGCTTTAATCTAGTAAACCCCTCTTTAGCCTTCCTAAATTTATCTCAGGAATGAAATAAAAGTGAAATAATCTTACAGTGTGCAGTAACTGGGGAACACAGGAGCACAGCTGTTCTGTTTTTAGACTAAAACAGCATAAAAATGTGATATAAAGTTTTCTAATAGGTAACAGGAGGCTACAGGAGAAGGAGTGCAAGGGTTGTGTTTAAAGCAAATATAAGCTGTCAGAGTCTGCTTGGGTAAAGATGTACAGTTTCAACTACTGATGTGGGTGGGGGACACCCCAGACCTATTTTAGGCCCAGACTGTAGCATTTTATAAGGAATTACTGCATGAAATAGCATTTATGTAAACCTAACTCAATAGAGTTATGTGATATTGTGATTGTTTTACCTAATGAGGGAATCCATAAGGCCGGGCTACTCCAAGTACTGGATCTTGAAAAAAAAAGGAGTATAAAACCAACTACATGATAAAGCCAGGGTGAATGCCTTCTCAGAACGAGCTTGTCCAGTGACGTATTGGTTTAAGGGGGGTAGTGCAGTCTAAAGACAAAATTGCCTTGACCCCTGCAGCAGAAACCGGTTTTGATGTTTTGATACAAGCTTTTTTGCAGGCACTGGCCCTGGACTGGATTCCCTCAGACGTATCATCTGTATGTAATCTGTCTGTAAGTGAAAGAAATGGGTTGTGAGCCATTGTGCTGGTGCAGGAGCATGGAGATAGGCATCGTCTGGTGGGTTATTATTATTCAGGACCCCTTGATGCGGTGGCCAAGGGGCCGTGTTTATGTGTTGTGCAGGCTACCTGCCTGGCTGTATAAACTGTGAATAATCTGGTGTAGAACTAGCAGACCGAATGAAAATATTTAATTGAAACTTGTAAATATGCTAAATGGAAAATTGTAGCAATTTATATAGACTGTATATATACATTTGGTGTATGCTACAATTTTGGATGGCAGTGAAGGAATAGGGATTTCCCCAACATGGAAGGGACTCCAGTCAAGAATGCTGGGTTTGTCTCTGAACTGTTAGAAGCTTTGCAGCTACTGGCTGAAGTAGCTGTGGTAAAGTATAAATCACATAATAAAGAAATGTTTCCAGTAACTCGAGGGAACAACTTTGCAGATGTAGCTGTCAGGTGCACAGTCCAGGTAGAACAGGAGTCTGAGACCCCTGTGAGACCTCTGTTGGTGAAAAGGGGACAGCTACAGGATATTCAGGCTGAGGCCTCTAAAGCAGAGAAAAGGACATGGTTAGAAAAGAGTGTGGTGCTGCCAGCACACTGGACGCTCTGCATGCCCTCACAGCCTAATGCCCTTTGTAGCTCGACAAATGCACTCTGTCGGACACCTGGGTGGGGACCGTGTTTGAAGCAGTAGCCACTTATGTGGTAACTCAATGTGATGCTTATCAAAGGAACTCAACTACAGTTCAGGTGCAGGTGCTACAGCTCAAAAGGCCTGCTCCTGAGAAACCTTTCACGCAGTAGCAAATGTTTACAATTTACAATTGTAAAGGGAAACCTTGGCTCTTATCATCTGTTTTCCCAGTGGGTTGCTGTCACTGCCTCTGTGTCTACCAAACACTTGATGATGGAGATAAGCCCTCGGTGGGCACTGACCTACCGCTTATATTATGATCAAGGGACAGGCTGTGGCTGCATTATTCGGGGTGAGATGGACTGAGATCACCCTCAGTCTGCTGGAACAGTGCAATGAAGGAACAGAACTCTAAAAGATCGACTAGACATCAGACTGAAGGAACGCCATGGAATGCGGGCTGGATCAAACAGAACTGTGTAATAGAGCCTGTTTGATGTCATCACAAGCCAATCAACAAAACTTCCTGGAGGGATGAATTTGGCTAATGGATTGTTGAATTTGCTAATTCTCTATTGTAGTATTGTAGGTTGTTAATTGAAGTGGTGCATGGGGCTGGTGAACAGGTGCTGGACACTTGGAGACCTCCAGTAGAGGGAAGACACGACCTGATACCTGGCGAGTGGGGTGTAGGTGAGGAAGATATACCCTGCCAGATGTTGCAACCCTGCTGGGAAGGACCATATCAAGTGCAACTGACTACCGACTCTGCCATCTGAGTGACAGGATGAGATCGCTGGATCTACGCATTGCGCCGACACCGAACCACTGCACCAGAGACTGAGTGAACATTAATTATTATATTGTCACTGTTTCTGTGTTTGTTGAGCTTCCTGAAGGGGGATGACAGTGTACCTGTTAAGTGTAATGAGTTTTACTTTGATAAAATGGGGATATGGAATCAATACTTTATCAGTCAGCCACAAATAATAATCGGAGCTCATGTTGGGATTGTATTGCTATAAAAGATGCTCATGGGAGTAATCCCCTTTGATAGAGATGATTATTTAGGTTTACTGGCATGGGTAAATAGCCCTGCTTTTAGTCTGAGTGTAACTCAGATGTATTAGAATGGAAATAACTGTATGCTCCTCGCTATAATCACAGTTTTAGGCCATTCTCTATTAGGGTGATAGACAGCTGTTTAGGTGAGCAAAGACTAAACAGTACTTGTATTCTAGACAATTATTAGCAAATGAATGACTTAGCAAAGCACATCTATGATGAAGAAAAATATATATCATAATTATAATCCAGATAATTGGGGCATTGGTGCATGGCTACAGTCTGTGCTAGGAACCTGGAGAGGGTCTCTGGTTCAATACATATTTGTGTGTCTGGTATTATTCGTTATGATCATACTGTTAATATCCTGCTTGAAAAACATGTGGACTAAAGCTGCTGCTTCTGTGCTAATTGTACGCCCTGAAGGGATCATGAAGGTCAAAAAATGATTTCATGGGAAAGGTTCTCTTATCTAGTGGCAGAACCTGATGGGTAGAACAATATAGTTTTAAGGGGGGTTACCCTTGGGAGTGATTCCCATAGATGCACATTATTATTATGGTTTGTTTGTTCATAATAAGATGTTTTGCAGGAACGGACCAAAGAGAAATTTTACAACTTCAACTAGAATTGTTCTGCAAAACGGCACAGCTGAGGCAGTGGAACAATGTGTAGATTTTTCTAAGAGTTATTACCCAGCTGTTGACCAATCTTGTAAAATAATCCTAAGAAAAATGCTGGGCTCCAGCCCACAGGGATTTACCTGTGCTGTAAGAACTAATGCGTGAATAAGGAGACTGGATTCTGGTGAAAGACAGGAAAAAGAAATGGTGTTCACTCAGGTGGAGGGGGTTGTGCCAGGTGCCCTGAATTCATGCTTCCCACTATAAAAAGGTCACAAACGAACTGAGCAAAGAGCAGGAGTGATGTCTCCACAGGGATAGATGGGGATCACATGCTTGGGACTGATGTGCACAGCCTTTTTCCTTTTTATGTGGAAGCCTGTCACCCAGAAGCCCAGAAAGAGGAAGAATCTAAACGCGAAGCCTCTTTGTATACAAACTGGCTGAATGAAACTGATAATGAGGGGGGTATGAGTAATTTGTGGTACAAATTTATAAATCATACTGTAAAGTTAAAGAAATGTAATGCATCTTGTTATGTATGTGTTTTAATGCCTCATTCTACAGCCTCACCCATTTCTCTCCTGGTTAGAATCACTGTTTGGGCCAGGGGGAATGTTTTTCTTTAAGTTACTAACACCGATTATAGTAGCTGTGATACTTGTCTTTCTGTTTTTGTGTTGCTGTACAAAATATATTATTCCAATGCTTTGAAATATGGTAATGAATATGTTTGTGCATCAGTATGTTCTGGTAAGAACGCAAGAATCCGAAGTATGGGAGCCTCCTGGGAGTCCATATGAAGAATCTAACTTTTAATCATTTTCAAGAATAAAAAGGAGGGAATTGAAGTGGAAATCTAATAAGTAAATTGATTCTTAAAAATGTAGAGAGCTTTGAAAAAATATATTGGTGCTTTTAGATAATATATTTCAAGAATGTAACTGCTGTGCTACAGTGCGTGCAGAATTTTAGAAAACAGTTCGTCAACAAAGTACACTGTTTAGGTTAGTTTAGAAGACAATGTACCAAAACAATATATGCTGTCTGGGTCATTAGAATTAGCTGAAAGTAACTGATAAGCTTTGAATAACAAATCTAGTTTTTCTTCTCTCGCTCTATGATGTAATCTGTTTTCTCTTAGAGAAAGGGGAAGTTTTAGAAGGGACCAAGTGCTGAACTTTTTTACAGCGCAACGTCTTATAAAATCCCTGTACTGCTTGTAACAAATTGAGTCTCTGGTTGCACTTTGCGAAGTGGCAGCAGGGCTCCCAATATTGCAATATTGAAATAAAGACCTTATTCAGGTGAGAACTCTCTCTTGTGGATTCCTTGATAGTTATATTTCCATGACACCGGGAACAGCATGGTTGTTCGCTGCCATATAGTCTAGCGGTTAGGGTTCCTGGTTTTCACCCAGGCGGTTCGACTCGGTTTTCCTGCTTTCCAAAAGATCAGCACCGTGTACGAAAGAGCCGCATTAAAACTACTCGAACGTGCAAAACGTGCGAGAAGAGGGGGCGCTTGTTTCCAACCGAAACTTCTCGGGTGTGAGACCAGCTGATCATCGCTGTGGGAGGGTTACTCTGGTAGACAGGGCTGACCTTCGGCAATAGGATTTATAGTCTCCAAGATGATATTTGCACTTTCTGGAGAGGCGATTTTCTCCACTTCAGTAGCCCGATTTCGTCGATTGCGTGGAGAGGGCTGTAGAATGTGGCGCCGCCTTTCCTGCTCCGTCCATGACAGGCGTGCTGGTCTCTGGAGAGAGAGCACGGTCCATCAGCGCACTCCAATAAAGGCACTGGAAGCAGCTGAATCGCATTGGCGAAGCTCAGCGCTGGGCCGCTGGGCACGTCTTACCACCGTTTCTGTAGTGTAGTGGTTATCACGTTCGCCTCACACGCGAAAGGTCCCCGGTTCGAAACCGGGCGGAAACAGACGTCTTTTATCGCCAGGCACAAAAGGGGATTGGGGATTCGCCTAGCGCTGTGATCGAACAGACCCACTCACCTCTTAGTGTGGCGGGATCTGCACAGTGCATGTCACAGCGCATCCTGCTTTCACTTCAATGCGCGTCCTGATGTACCCCAGTCTCCCGCGTGACAAGTGGGGACAGGTGACAGGTCCTATACTAACGAGGAAGACATCGCTCTCTCCGACCCACCGTGCTGGAAGCCGACGCGTGCTGTGATTCCTTTACGGAGCAGAAATGACAACCGAAGAGCCGAAAGATCATTTCAGCATTTCGCGTCTGAACGGAAAACACAAACGACCAACTCGGAATGACTTGCCTTTGACGCTTCTCAAAGCGTTCTTTGTGCATCGAACAGACCCACTCACCTCTTAGTGTGGCGGGATCTGCACAGTGCATGTCGCAGCGCTTCCTGCTTTCACTTCAATGTGCTTCCTGATGTCGAGTCGTGTGCCGTGCGGAGGCTCTGAAAGCGAGAGCAATGAAAAGGTGCACGACGCTGTGAAAGAAAACAAAAAGTGAAAGGCAGTCATTCCTCTAAGGAGGTGAAAGAAAAGCAAGTTACTCCCCGTCGGGGAATCGAACCCCGGTCTCCTGCGTGACAGGCGGGGATACTTGCCACTATACTAACGAGGAAGACGTCGCTTTCTCTGACCCCCGGCATCGTGTCCCGACCCAGCGTGCTGGAAGCCGACGCGTGCTGTGATCCCTTTACGGAGCAGAAATGACAACCGAGGAGCCGAGAGATCATTTCAGCATTTCGCGTCTGAACGGAAAACACAAACGACCAACTCGGAATGACTTGCCTTTGACGCTTTTCAAAGCATTCTTTGTGCACGACGACTGCGCCGCCTAGCAGCAACAGGGGTTTATGGCAGGAAAGGGGGTTAACTGATAAGGATTCCAGATGCGAGGGGGCATAATCTTAAACTGACCATTTGGCCAGGGTCTCTTAACTGGCCAAATATCATGACCCCCCCCTTACCATAACACCGAATGACGTCTGAAGCAGCTAGGAAGGACTATGTAACCTAAAAGTTTGTACCGGCACATCGAACAATACTTCCGTTTTGTTGTTTCTTGCGGGAAACAAGACTTCGGCTTTATTGTTCCTTGCGTGCAATACAGTCATCTGTTTTACTTCATCTCGGGATCCAGAACCTTATTCCTTCTGTTACAACAAATTTGGCGTAGTCGGCGGATGCTCCAGAAGGCGCAGAACTTCCCATCCGCAGGAGAGACGGTCAGCGCTCACATTACTAAGAGGTAAGGACTCCTCTTTTTAAAAAAAAAAAGTCCCGACTCTCTCTGATCGATTGGGAAGTCTCTGCTCCCTGCGAGAATCGCCTGAGATGACGGAGTAAACGTGAGTTCCTGAATTCCTCTGGCCCGGGGGAGACACCGGTGTATGTAATGGGTGGTTTGCTGCAAGCCCAGAATTTGGTCTGGCAGGCGGTCCGCGGTATTGTGTACAGGCGTTCGAAGCTGGTGTAGGCGTCCCACACTGACAGATTGAAGAAACTGAGTCTCTTTAGTCTGAAGGGAGTGTCTCACACTGACAGGCCGGAGGAACTGAGTCTCTTTAGTCTGAAGGGAGTGTCTCACACTGACAGGCCGGAGGAACTGAGTCTCTTTAGTCTGAAGGGAGTGTCTCACACTGACAGATTGAAGAAACTGAGTCTCTTTAGTCTGAAGGGAGTGAACCCAGGTGCCCTGTGCTGAGCCAGGATCAGGGTGGAGTGGCGATTGCCATGATCCGGCGAGCACAAAGCTTCATCAGCTGCCCTTTGCCACTGGAGGTAAGAGGATGTCCAGTGATGACGTGCTTCCCTGTCCATCGTGGCAGTGAACAGGTCCTGGTTACAGGATCTCTAAAAAAGGGAATAAAGACTGAAATCAGATCCGACCCACCATGCTGCCACGGCGACGGTGCACTGCCCAGTGAAAGTGGCAGCCTGTCCCTAGACTGTGGGTGGAAACTGGAGCACCTGGAGGAAACCCCCACAGACCAGGGAGAGAACATGCAAACTCCACACAGACAGCACCCACACCCCAGGTCCGGCACTGTGAAGCATGCCCGACGATGCGGAAGGGCTTTTACAAATGAGTGTGTAACTCACGCTGGTGCCCAGGATGGCCTGCTACCGGAACGCAACCTAATTTTCTTCATGCAGTTTGTTCGAAGCGGTTCGCAGGAGCTGGAGGTGAGGACTGAGCTGGGGTCCAGTGTGCGAGAGTGACTGCTGATGTCACGTGTGTGTGTGTGTGTGTGTGTGTGTGTGTGTGTGTGTGTGTGTGTGTGTGTCTGGATCATTGTGAGCACCATCAGGTTTGTGTATTTGTTTAAACAAGAGGACGTCTCTGTACGGGTCTGACTCTGTGTGAAGGTGCAGCTCTAACTGTGTCTATCTCTCTAGCTGTGAGCGCCTGTCTATCTCTACAATGCATGAGGGGCTAAATCTGCCTCCGAGAACCCGACTTTTCAGAAGAAAAATCTATGAAAAGGCACAGCCTGGCCCTCTTCTCTTGCTCCCGACGTATAACACACTGGGGGATGAAGCTGGTGTCTCCAGCTGTAACCCTAGCTATTTATGCAAACAGCTCTTTTATGAAAAGCAGCTCTAGGCCTAGACAAGAGGAACAGATAAAACAAATCTTGGACTTATGACTTATTCAAAGCAGACTGAGTGCTGCTATACTGTATGTAGGAACCAGAGATGAAGAATGAGCTATTTAAGGAAATCAGGAGTGTGAGGGAGGGACTGTGTGCTTTTCCTCCCAAAAGAGAAGGTTTGTGGTTCTTTATGCTTTTCTGCACAGGCTGCCAACGTTTGGGTTCTTGGTTTGAATGCTCGAGTTGTCAGGCTGGCGTTTTTTGTTCCTGTTGGAGCCCATAATTGTGAACAAGGCGCTTGAGGACGTCTCTGTGCGGGTGTGTGTTTGTAATGACGTGTGTGTGCCTCTCTGTTTCAGTATAAAAAATGCATTTAAGACATTCAGCCTTTTCATGTTCCTAATATTCTTTCTTTCTCGACAATAATAACTAAGGTGGCTGCTGGAAGAGGTGTTAATGGGGCCAGCAGGGGGTGCTCACCCTGCGGTCTGTGTGGGTCCTAATGCCCCAGTCTAGTGATGTGGACACTGGACTGTAAACTGGCGCCGTCCTTCGGATGAGACGTAAACCGAGGTCCTGACTCTCTGTGGTCATTAAAAATCCCAGGGTGTTTCTCGAAAAGAGTAGGGGTGTAACCCCGGTGTCCTGGCCAAATTTCCCATTGGCCCTTACCAATCATGGCCTCCTAATAACCCCCATTTATGAATTGGCTTCATTACTCTGCTCTCCTCCCCACTGATAGCTGGTGTGTGGGGAGCGTTCTGGTGCACTATGGCTGCCGTCGCATCATCCAGGTGGATGCTGCACATTGGTGGTGGTGGAGGGGAGTCCCCATGTCCTGGAAAGCGCTTTGAGTGGAGTGTCCAGAAAAGCACTATATAAGTGTAAGCAATTATTATTCATTATAATGTAATAAGTCAATTTTTTCTCACCCCTCCATTGCAAGGCATACACAGCACAAACACCAGGAACAATTATCTCAGAAGCCAGTTAACCTCCCAAAAGAAATAAAAGGTGTTAAAAGTAAGTATCTCCTTTAGGTGAGGACAGACTGGATCAAACAAAAACAACATTTGAAGTGAATTGCAAATGTATTGAGTTGTGATGCAACTGTAACTTGAACCTAACATGACTGGGGCGAGCATTTTTGAAATTGCATTTTCACAGCTGAAATACAAAATGAAGCTGATCGCAGTCCAAACTCAAGGTATTGTTGTAAAACTAAATATTCAACATGTTTCTACCTGTCCCTTTTCAGCTCACTTGGAAGTCCATAGCCTGCAGCCTGGTGCCTCTCTCTCTCTCCCTCTCCACACTGCTGGTCCAGTGGAGGTGCTGTTTGATCCTGCAGGATCTGTCCAGTCTCGTATAGTCTTACTGAGCAGCGCAGGGCTCCCTGGCCCCAGGTACGAACAGTGAGTGTCAGTGCAGAACAGCTCTCTGACACTCCGCTCCCTCACTCCAACTGATCAAGGCAACTACACAGAGAGAGACCTTAAGGGAAGCAGTATCAGCACTGTGATCGTCACTGTGGGTGGTAAGCAGGTCTACAGTAGGGTCACTAGAGGGCTCTATATTCTTGACAGAGTGTGTTCTTATATCATCCTCTGTCCTGATCGTCTTTCAGCTCACAGAGACACTGTCACCCTGCAGCCTGAAGCCTCTCTGTCTGTCCCTCTGTTCACTGGAGAGCCAGTTGAGGTGCCGTTTGATCCTGCAGGAGGTGGAAACTGGACCTCAGTGTGTTCTGTCCAGAGCAGCACAGCCAGCTGTGTCCCCCAGTACAGTTTTTTATTTTTATTTTTGATGATTAGCCATATGTTGATTACAATATTGTACATAATGTATAATTTGAACTCGATATTTTTCAGGAGTGAATGATTGTATATTTTCAGAATAAATTTCGAAACCAAATTATTGTCCCTCGATCTCTGTCTCTCTCTCGCCCTGCTGTCTGTCTGTCCCTGCCTCTCTGTCTCTCTCTTTCAGCCCCGTCTGTCAGTCTGTCTGTCCCTCGATCTGTCTCTCTCTCTCTCCTTCCTCTCTCTCTCTCGGTTTGTTTGTCCCTCAATCTCAATCTTTCTCTTTGCCCGCTGTCTTTCTGTGCCTTCATCTCTGTCTCTCTCTCCTTCCTTTCTGTCTGTCTCTCTGTCTGTCCTGCGTTGTCCCAGCTGGGCCTGTCTCCCTGACTCTCTGCCTTCAGCTCTGTTCGCCGATGTCCCACCAGCCCGTCTCTCTCTCAGCCTGTCTCTTGACTTGCAGGAGGAAGAGGAGGTGGAGACAGCTCCTCTGGCAGGAGAGAGGAAGAAGGTCAGTGCTGGTCCCACCCTGCCTCCTGTCCTGTCTGTGGTGGAGTTTCGCCGTCTTGTCTGTCCCTGGGTCTCAGTGTCTCTCTCTCTTTCAGCCCTGTCTGTCAGTGTCTCTCTCCTCCTCCTCTCTGTCCTCAGTGTGTCTCTCTCCTCCTCCTCTCTGTCCTGTGGTGTCCAGTCAGTGTGTCTCTCTCCTCCTCCTTTCTGTCCTGTGGTGTCCAGTCAGTATGTCTCTCTCCTCCTCCTCTCTGTCCTGTGGTGTCCAGGCAGTGTGACTCTCTCCTCCTCCTCTCTGTCCTGTGGTGTCCAGGCAGTGTGTCTCTCTACTCCTCCTCCTCTCTGTCCTGTGGTGTCCAGTGGGTCAGTATTAGTGGGCTACACCCAGGCTCACTCACCGCGAGTGTGATCTCAGCAGAGTCTCTGTGCTCTTGGGACACTTGACTCACCTGTCTCTCTCTTCCTCTCCCTGTGCTGTCCCTCTCCTGCCCCCTCTCTCCCTCCTCGGACTCCAGCTGGAGGAGGTCCAATCAGCACCTCCTGTGAGACAGAAGAATTAGAAGGTGGGTAATGCTCTGATCCTCTCTTTACTCTTGTCCAGTGTCCAGTCAGTGTCCAGTCAGTGTGTCTGTATGAACCCCTCTCTCTCAGTGCAGTGTTCATGTACTGGAGTGTCCAGTCAGTGTGTCTGTATGAACCCCTCTCTCTCAGTGCAGTGTTCATGTACTGGAGTGTCCAGTCAGTGTGTCTGTATGAACCCCTCTCTCTCTCTCTCAGTGCAGTGTTCATGTACTGGAGTTTCCAGTTGTGTGTCTGTATGAACCCCTCTCTCTCTCTCAGTGCAGTGTTCATGTACTGGAGTGTCCAGTCCGACTCTTAACGTGACTCTCCTGTCTCTGCTTCAGAAGCGCTGGTGCGTCTTTTTAAACTCCCTGAGCTGCGTGTCGGTGGAGAGCGATGATCAGGACGAGCTGATGGAGGCGGTGGAGACTGTAGGTCAGGAGAGGAAGAGCGAGGGAGAGGAGGAGCAGGCTGCCGGGAAGGACAAGAAGAAGAAGAGGAGGTGCAGGTGAGCAGACAGGGGGGCGCCGCCCGGTCGTGTCTGTGATTCAAGGAAGAGTCAAGCAAGTCTCCTCTTGCTGTTTGATGTCATGGTGACGTCTGTGTCTGTGTCCCTCACACCTGCAATAACAATATTCTTTCTAGGTTCCTTTCCTGGTTCTGTGCCAGCTAAGATCGGAGTCGCCTTCCCCACCAAGGACTGGACTGGACTGGACTGGAGCTGAGGGACACCAGACTGGACTGGACTGGAGCCAAGGGACACCAGACTGGACTGGACTGGAGCTGAGGGACACCAGACTGTGCTGGACCGAAGCTGAGAGACCCCAGACTGCACTGGACCGGAGCTGAGGGACACCAGACTGGACTGGAGTGGAGCTGAGGGACACCAGACTGTGCTGGACCGAAGCTGAGGGACCCCAGTCTGGACTGAAGCTGAGGGACCCCAGACTGTGCTGGACCGAAGCTGAGGGACCCCAGTCTGTGCTGGACCGAAGCTGAGGGGCCCCAGACTGGACTGGACCGAAGCTGAGGGACCCCAGTCTGTGCTGGACCGAAGCTGAGGGACCCCAGTCTGTGCTGGACTGAAGCTGAGGGACCCCAGACTGGACTGGACCGAAGCTGAGGGACCCCAGTCTGTGCTGGACCGAAGCTGAGGGGCCCCAGACTGGACTGGACCGAAGCTGAGGGACCCCAGTCTGTGCTGGACCGAAGCTGAGGGACCCCAGTCTGTGCTGGACTGAAGCTGCGGGGCCCCAAACTGGACTGGACTGAAGCTGAGGGACCCCAGACCCCAGTCTGGACTGAAGCTAAGGGACCCCAGACTGGACTGTGGAAAACTTTCACATTATCTCCACCTGAGTCCTCAGATCGTCTGCATGACCTTGTATTATTAAGTATTATTTTAAGGTCCTGTGATGATTGTAAGATGGGGGGGGGGGTCACTAAATAAACCCTTGACATTAATCTGTATTGTAATTTTTGTTCTTTTGTTAAGCATCAATAAAAAAAATTTAAAAAAATCTGTTTAGCTTTTGTTTTTTTCCCTCCCCCCCGAAACTAACGAACAGAGTCTGTCCTTCTCTTTCATCCCGGAGAGTTTGTGGTTGACGGATTGAGGCCGAGAGCCCTCGTTGTCGGCGTGCCACCAGTTGGCGGGGATATAGCAGGGGGGGCATCGTGTCCAATACTCCTTGAAACGGGACAGATTTCAAGCCACCTCCGTCTGAAGAGCAGGAAGTCGACCACGAAGTCCAGGGTGTCCTAGGAAACTCTTTAGCTCTTTAGCCCTCGTTTGCCCAGCAGCCATCTCACCCTGCAGCTCCCAGCTGGCAGCCCCCTCCCCACTGGAGCCCAGCAGGTGGGAGCCTGGTCAGTACCTGGAGGGGAGACTCCTGGGAAAAACTGAGGTTGCTGCTGGGAGAGGTGTTAGTGAGGCCGGCAAGGGGCGCACACCCTGCGGTCTGTGTGGGTCCTGATGCCCCAGTATAGTGACGGGGACACTGGACTGTAAACAGGCGCTGTCCTTCGGATGAGACGTCAAACCGAGGTCCTGACTCTCTGTGGTCATTAACAATCCCGGGGTGTTTCTGGAGGACAGTAGGGGTGTTACCCCAGTGTCCTGGCCTGATTCCCCCCCTGGTCTTGACCCATCATGGCCTCCTTATCACCCCCCTCTCTGAACTGGCTCCATCCCTCTGCTCTCCTCCCCACTGAGAGCTGCTGTGTGCTGAGCGGACTGGAGCATCATCCAGGTGGGGCTGCACACTGGGGGGTCTGGAGGGGATCCCCCTGACCTGGGAAGAGCTCTGAGTGGAGTGTCCAGAACTGGACCGGGGACACAGACCCCTGGACTTACTGGACCGGGGACACAGACCCCTGGACTGACTGGACCGGGGACACAGACCCCTGGACTGACTGGACCAGAGTCACAGACCCCCGGACTGACTGGATCAGAGTCACAGACCCCCGGACTGACTGGACCAGGAACTGCCTGGGATAAATCAGTGAATCGATCTGTCAGATCAGCCAACCCTCTGACAACCCAGCAAGCAATTAGATCAGTCAAAATGTCAATGATCAATTAATCAGTCTGGGCTGTCAAATGATTTTTTAAAAGCTCTCCCTGCAAAACCAAAGTCAGCTCTCCCACTGGTTTCTGGAGTTGGTGCTGAACTAACGTCTTTCATTCATTCCCAGACTAAACAACATCCAGCACCACCACTCCTGCTCCCACAAGTCACATTGAGTATGGCTGGAACACCACTTCAAGGGTGTGCACTGGGAACACTGGGTATCCTCTGAACACTGGGCGTGCACTGAGAACACTGAGTATCCTCTGAACACTGGGCGTGCACTGGGAACACTGGGTATCCTCTGAACACTGGGCATGCACTGGGAACACTGGGTATCCTCTGAACACTGGGGGTGCACTGGGAACACTGCGTATCCTCTGAACAGTGGGGGTGCGCTGGGAACACTGAGTATCCTCTGAACACTGGGAACACTGGATATCCTCTGAACACTGGGTGTACACTGTGAACACTAGGAGTGCGCTGGGCATCCTTTGAACACTGGGAGTGCTCTGGGCATCCTGTGAACACCGGGAGTGCTCTGGGCACCCTCTGAACACCGGATTAACTGAACCGATCAATTAATCAGTCTGGGCTGTCAAACGATTTTTTAAAAGCTCTCCCTGCAACACCAAAGTCAGCTCTCCACCTGGTGTCTGGAGCTGGTGCTGAACTAACGTCTTTCATTCATTCCCAGACTTAAGAACATCCAGCACCACCACTCCTGCTCCCACAAGTCACAGTGAGTATGGCTGGAACACCACTTCAAGGGTGTGCACTGGGAACACTGGGTCTCCTCTGAACACTGGGCGTGCACTGGGAACACTGGGTATCCTCTGAACACTGGGCGTGCACTGGGAACACTGGGTATCCACTGAACACTAGGCACTAGGGAACACTGGGCCAGGATGGCTTTTCTGTACCTAATCAAACTCTGTTTCTCTTTCAGACTTTAATAAAAGCAGCGCTAATTGTTCAGGTGAGAAAGTATATAACTTCATTAAGGGTTTCCGACCTCTATATAAATTAAAAATAAATTATATGCTGTTTAAAGGGGACAGCAGGGGCTGAGGTAGCCAGGATGGCTGTGCAGGGCGTCATCAAACTCTGTTTCTCTTTCAGATCGTGATGCATGTTGCACTGATTGTTCAGGTGAGAAAGTATATAACTTCATTAAGGATCTCCAGCCTCAACATAAATGAGGAATAAAAGATAAGTTATTTGCACATTGGTTAAAGGGGACAGAAGGGATGCCTTTGTTGTGCCCTGATGTCGTGGGCAGAGCCCAGACACAATTATCCCTAAGTGATCCTCACAATACTACATCATGCTTGTGTTACATAACGCTCATATTACATTTCATTTGTATTTCCTTCAGAAAAACGCAGGACAGGTTGGTGGAGACCTATTAAGGGTTTCTGAAGTCTACACTGGGCAGGTTAAACTCTTGTTCAAGATGTCCTCTTCGACAGGAAGCAGGGCCTGTGCAAACTGCAATGACCCGAAAGTACGACCTTTATTAAAAATGGCTAATGACGGTAGCTAGCGATTGTTAAACAAGGTAACAGATATAGAAGACAGACAAAAAAAAACACCCTAGATCAGAGAAGGAATGCTTTCCCCTCTGGGTAAGAAAGGCCGACTGCATTTCCGGGGAAGGAAAGCTGCTTTAGAGGAAACACCGGAGAAGCAGAACTCAAACACTGGGAACACTGGGTATCCTCTGAACACTGGGCGTGCACTGGGAACACTGGGTATCCTCTGAACACTGGGCGTGCACTGGGAACACTGGGTATCCTCTGAACACTAGGCGTGCACTGGGAACACTGGGTATCCTCTGAACACTGGGTGTGCACTGGGAACATTGGGTATCCTCTGAACACTTGGTGTGCACTGGGAACACTGGGTATCCTCTGAACACTGGGAGTGCACCGAGAACACTAGGTATCGGTGTACAGATGCAGCCATTCAAAATGGGTGAGGTATTTCGCGGCATACCGCGACACGCCCACCGGGGTATCATGCGGTTCACGTGTGTCACGTGACTAACTATCCGGCGTCGCTTTGTAAAACCGCCAGGGGGAGCTTAACCTCTCATGTACAGCATTTGAGCCTTTAATTTTGAACTGTGTATTACAGCATGTTAATCATCAGTCATTAAAATGTTGGTATATTTTATGAAAGCAAGATTGCTCAGTTGGACAAAAGTACACAACCTACCTTTATCAGAAATATTTATGCATCAAAGCCTTTACTGAAGATATTACTAATAGTATTAATAATGGATGACTTTGGACAAGCTGTATACTCAAAGTATAATTTCTTTAGCACATTTGTACAAGCACTTGGAATCTGTCCAAGCCATACTTTGTCAGGCATTTTGTTTTACTTCAACGGTCATAAAAACTTCCTTGCTTTTAACAGGGCGTTTCATAATTTCTAACTACAAAAATGATTTAAAATGCGACACCTATCATTCAACTAGAGCTTAAAATATCACAAGGATCCTCAAGAGCACAGCAAAGAGTGTATTAAAAGACACTTGTATTTATCAACGCTTTCTTTTCTTATGGAACCACTTCAGAGGGGTGTTCCAGGAATCGGCACTTTAAAGAAAAAAATACACACCAGTATTCCATTTCTCCCTAAACATTGTAAGCTCAACAAGCATACTTTTAGAATTTGATTAAAAGGGAATATAATATGGAATCGCGTATCTCAAGAATTTAATAACGGTATGATTATATCCGTGTACTGCGGCAGGGCTGTGTAGGGCTGTTTCGCCTGCCTGTCCATGCGAGCTGTCTTGTAGCCTACTGGTCTAGGTGCGTGACTACCAACTGGCAGGTTGTGTGTTTGAATCCAGCTGGTGCTGGACTTCTCATTTTTATTTATTTATTTTTTAATCGCGTAACATAAACATATTACCGTATGAAAACTGTACTGTATACAGTATGTATATTTAATGTCTTAACTGTGCCCGTTGAAGTATTGAATATTCATATCTAATTTTACCACTGAAGGGAAATCTTAGTAGCTTAGCATAAAAAGAATAGGAGCATACTGCAACGCGTGTGAAGGCCATAAACGATATTAATTTTGGAACATAAACATACAGTATATGGCTGGTCTCGGTACTTTAAAGAAAACATACACGAAACATGGTTTCATTATGACCAGAATCGGTCTTGAGATATTTTTAACTTGATTTACAGTATTTGAGAGGTATGTCTTAACACCGATACTACAGTGCTTAAGTACTGCTCACGTATATGTTTCTAGGTTTATATTATGCATTTCATACGGTCAAATTACTTTTGAGCAACTAATAAGAAGCGCGAAACGGTATGCGTTTTAGTTTCGTTTTGTGCTGGGACCCGTGGATTGATTAAAGATATCAAGTACATACAAGTCATTTTTTAAATGTTGTAGTTCGTCTTGAAAAAATGTTACGAGTACATCATCTATCAACAATTACACAGGTTCTGTTTCCATATTGCGGATTTTGGTTAGGTAATATTATTTTCTAGATTTCACGTTGTGAATATGATGGGATGTCTGATGGGATGTTTCTAAAAATCCATCCTCTATAAAACGTCTTCTCTAGTTGTCCTGCATATGTATTCGCTAATGAAGCTGTGTGTTCTGAGCCTGGATCTCTACATTTCTGTATGAACCAGCTTAGAGGGCTAAAGACAGCTTGTGTTTAAATTGTGTGTAAGGCAATTTATGCTTCTAAAGTCATGGTCAGCATTTATTTTTGTACTGTGCTGTAAATTTGTTCTGTGCCAAGTCACATTATTTTATAGCGTTTTTATAGCATTATCAAATACGGTGTTACTGTAGTTTACTGAGTTCCATGTCACATGGTCTGCGATTGAAACCTGTAAAACCGTTTTAATTCGTCACAGCCAGCACTTTTCAGGTGTGAGGGTCTTCTGCTCAGAATGAAACGCTAAAATGTTTGTGTATATTCTAATGGTAGTGGGGGCAGGGTGTGTGGGAACAGGTTTGGTTGAAATTGCATTGGAGATCTATGTTCTTCACACCTGAAACATTTTCTCTCTAAAAGCATTTTCTTCGCAGTTTAACCGATCTTGTTACAGCAAGTTACAGTTTACTATTATTAACCATATTAATTTTAAGTGCTTAATGTAAAATCTTGTAAAAATATATTTTCATTGTTCAAATATACATTAAGTCTGACTATCATATAATAAGTTAAATAAAAAACTAAAGAAAAAATAGGGTTAAATATAATTCAAAATATTTTGCTAACAATGTTAACTGTTTATGAATAATAAAATGTATTAACTAAGGAGTAGGATGGCACAGTTGTTAGTATGTTTTTTGTTTTGTTTCTTTTTCATAAATACAACAGTAGTACCTGATGTCTCAGTGGCTTTCAAAATTAAATTATGCATGCAAACCTGTGAACTAGAAAGATAACTAAGATATCCATCCATTATATTCCATAATATCCATGAAATATATGGCGCTGAAATATGTGTGACACGGTGAGGTGCCCTGGCAGCTGTATGATGCAGTGGTGGCCTGGCACGGTGAGGTGCACTTGCAGCTATGTGACGCAGTGGTGGCCTGGCACGGTGAGGTGCGCTGGCAGCTGGGTGATGCAGTGGTAGCCTGGCACGGTGAGGTGCGCTGGCAGCTGTGTGATGCAGTGGTGGTCGGGTATGTAGAGGTGCACTGGCAGCTGTGTGTTGTGACGCAGTGGTGGCCTGGCACGGTGAGGTGCGCTGGCAGCTGGGTGATGCAGTGGTGGCCTGCCACGGTGAGGTGCGCTGGCAGCTGTGTGATGCAGTGGTGGTCGGGTATGTAGAGGTGCACTGGCAGCTGTGTGGTGTGAAGCAGTGGTGGCCTGGCACGGTGAGGTGTGCTGGCAGCTGTGTGATGCAGTGGTGGCCACTGCGTCACATAGCTGCAAGCGCACCTCACCGTGCCCGGCCACCACTGCATCATACAGCTGCCAGGGCACCTCACCGTGTCAGGCCACCACTGCGTAACACCACATAGCTGCCAGCGCACCTCACCATGCATGCAAACCTGTGAACTAGAAAGATAACTAAGATATCCATCCATTATATTCCATAATATCCATGAAATATATGGCGCTGAAATATGTGTGACACGGTGAGCTGGGTGATGCAGTGGTGGCCTGGCACGGTGAGGTGCGCTGGCAGCTGTGTGATGCAGTGGTGGTCGGGTATGTAGAGGTGCACTGGCAGCTGTGTGTTGTGACGCAGTGGTGGCCTGGCACGGTGAGGTGCGCTGGCAGCTGGGTGATGCAGTGGTGGCCTGGCACGGTGAGGTGCGCTGGCAGCTGTGTGGTGTGACGCAGTGGTGGAAATGTTCACCATGTTTCACCATGCTGAAAATGTTTGTACCAGACTTTTTTGAGGCCTGTTTAATTGTGTCTGAAGTCTGATGTTGTAAATGTTATTGTTAAAAAGATCCATGAAAATGTCACTACTAAAGTTAGCTGGTGCTGTAAGTGGCAAGTTGAGCTCAGATTTTAGATTTTGTGTAGTTGCTAGCGTTGAACTGTGTGTTGGATGCACATGAATATATTCATTATATGCCAGCGCACCTCACCGTGCCAGGCCACCACTGCGTCACAACACACAGCTGCCAGTGCACCTCTACATACCCGACCACCACTGCGTCACACAGCTGCCAGTGCACCTCACCGTGCCAGGCCACCACTGCATCACACAGCTGTCAGCGCACCTCACCGTGCCAGGCCACCACTGCGTCACAACACACAGCTGCCAGTTCACCTCTACATACCCGACCACCACTGTATCACCCAGCTGCCAGCGCACCTCACTGTGCCAGGCCACCACTGCATCACACAGCTGCCAGTGCACCTCACCGTGCCAGGCCACCACTGCATCACAACACACAGCTGCCAGTGCACCTCTACATACCTGACCACCACTGCATCACACAGCTGCCAGTGCACCTCACCGTGCCAGGCCACCACTGCATCACACAGCTGTCAGCGCACCTCACCGTGCCAGGCCACCACTGCGTCACAACACACAGCTGCCAGTGCACCTCTACATACCCGACCACCACTGCGTCACACAGCTGCCAGTGCACCTCACCGTGCCAGGCCACCACTGCATCACACAGCTGCCAGTGCACCTCACCGTGCGAGGCCACCACTGCGTCACACCACACAGCTGCCAGCGCAACTCACCGTGCCCGGCCACCACTGCATCACACAGCTGCCAGCGCACCTCACTGTGCCAGGCCACCACTGCGTCACATAGCTGCATGCGCACCTCACCGTGCCAGGCCACCACTGCATCATACAGCTGCCAGGGCACCTCACCGTGTCAGGCCACAACTGCGTAACACCACATAGCTGCCAGCGCACCTCACCATGCCAGGCCACCACTGCATCACACCACACAGCTGCCAGCGCAACTCACCGTGCCAGGCCACCACTGCATCACACAGCTGCCAGCACACCTCACCGTGCCAGGCCACCACTGCTTCACACCACACAGCTGCCAGTGCACCTCTACATACCCGACCACCACTGCATCACACAGCTGCCAGCGCACCTCACCGTGCCCGGCCACCACTGCATCACACAGCTGCCAGCGCACCTCACCGTGCCAGGCCACCACTGCGTCACAACACACAGCTGCCAGTGCACCTCTACATACCCGACCACCACTGCATCACACAGCTGCCAGCGCACCTCACCGTGCCAGGCCACCACTGCGTCACATAGCTGCAAGCGCACCTCACCGTGCCAGGCCACCACTGCATCACACAGCTGCCAGCGCACCTCACCGTGCCAGGCCACCACTGCGTCACATAGCTGCAAGCGCACCTCACCGTGCCAGGCCACCACTGCATCATACAGCTGCCAGGGCACCTCACCGTGTCAGGCCACCACTGCGTCACATAGCTGCAAGCGCACCTCACCGTGCCCGGCCACCACTGCATCATACAGCTGCCAGGGCACCTCACCGTGTCAGGCCACCACTGCGTAACACCACATAGCTGCCAGCGCACCTCACCATGCCAGGCCATCACTGAGTCAGAGATTAAATAAAACCTCACTCGCACCAAACAAATTTATATTTCTAAATATCACAACATGATCGAATTTAAGTCATTTTAATAACAATGAATAGTCACCTAGGCATTACAATATAAACATTTATATTGATTTAAATAACGTTTTGATTTAAATCGCAAATGCGGGTTTAAATATATGTGTTTTTTGATTCACAATCAGACAAATGCAACATAAATTGATATCTTTGTCTTCTAAGTATCTTAATAAACTTTCAGCATAGCTTTCTCCCCGTTTAGATTTATTTTGGGATCAAACGTGGAAAGATTAGATTGTAATCGTTTTTATTTTTTAAATACATTTTAGAAAGGTGTAATCTATACTAAAAAGCTGTACACCACCTGCTATAAAGATACATATTGTAATACTTTCGGGTTCGGATAGGACAGACACAAGAACTCAGACTTGCGGAGTTAAAGTAAGTTAAAGCCTTGATTTTATATATCACCTAAAAGTGGCATCTCAAAGCAAAGTAAATACCCAACACTGATTGTACCCATCTGTCATGCTAATAAAGCAGCTTGAATTGAATTGAGAGGGGGGTGGGGGGGGTATATTTGCTTTGTGTATAAAGTACATTGTGAATGTTTTCACAGCCTTCACTTTGTCGTTTTTATGCCATTTTTTGACCACACACGAATATTCCTATGTCGGGAATCAGTATGAATTTTAATACTAATTAAATGACCGCGGGCACTTTCCACCCCCTCTACATTCTCAGAGTAAAACAGACTAACCTTCTAATGAAAGACGGTCCACCCCCCACGGAAAGGAAAAGTGCCCACAGGCACTTAAACTTAATATGGTCAGTAACAGTAAACAGTAACATGGTCAGAAGGAGCACGTACAAACGTTTCCGAAATAACCACATGTAAGACTCTGATCCTAAAAATGTTTAGGGAGAAAGTGGAATACTGGTGTGTATTTTTTCTTTAAACCACCAATACCAGCCATATACAGTCTGTAACGTAGGGATTTCTATACGTCTTTATTTAGTGGTTACATTAGTGACAAAGGCTAAACTTTTAGCTTCAGTAACGTGTACATATCTCCCCTTTTTATAAAACGACTTGGTTGAAAACTGTTCCAGAGCCACTGTTGTTTCATCAATGAAAAGTACATCATGAAATGCCTCTCCCTGTTCAATCCACTGGAAAAAAGAAAAGGAGCATAAAGCTTCTGATGGTCATAAACGATATTCATTTAGGAGCAGCATCAGAGGTATGTTTTTAACTGCACTGCATTGGAGAGAATACCATAGTGTGTTTTTTTTTTTACTCCCTGGTGGAAACTGGCTTCCAGAAGAATCAGTATGGCTCAGAGATTAAATAAAACTTCACAGACATTAACGAAGAGCATAACGCGTGTACTGTATACACTGCAAGTACAACCCCCCTCTCTGCAGGAGTGTTGGCTGTGACGAATTGAACCGGTTTCACGGGTATTTTCAAAGTAGGAGGCGAGATTTCCAGCGAAAGACACCTCCCCCCCCTCAAAAACCCAGTAAGTACAGTACTTACTAGTTAAAGGCTAGGCTCCCGACTACGGCGAAAGGAACCCTTCTTTCATTAGAAGACAATGAGCATATTTTAGCCCTGAATGAATTAATAGCAAACATGGTTTACATAAAAGACATTTTTCCAAGAAAGTTTAGCCTTTGTCACTAATGAAACCACTAAATAAAGACATAAATATAAAAATATTAAGATTTTTAAAATACATGACTTTGCTAAAATTTATTTGAAAATAAAAACAATTACAACCGCCAGGGGAGAGAGAGAACAGGGGAGGGATGTTGGTTTTGCATAAGCAGCGGGGCTATGGAACTTAGGTCTGTTTGGGAATGTGTAGTTACATGTTCTGGCTGTTTGTGAATTATCGTTGTTGAGTATGGAGTGTTGAGGTATTGATTTTGTGTAATGCTTTATGTTGAAAATTGAGGTGGATTTTGTTTATGATAAACAGGATAAACTGGGATGGGAGGAAGGTTTGGTTTTGCATAAGGGGCGGGATTATGATAATTGGAGGACTTTGCGAGAGTAAAATGGTTTGATTATTTGATTTTGTATTGTGGTTGTTATCTATGTTTTTGGTTGGTATTATGTTTATATGGTTGTTTTTGTTGGTTGGTTGTTATTATGGTTATTAATAATACGATCTATAGTTGAAATCTGAGCCTAAATAAAAAGAAAAAGCAAGTGATTAGGTTTATGAGCAATCTAATTACTTATTCGTTTAAAAAGCTATATAAAATAAAGTTTATTATTAATTTGCTGGACAGAGCGGTGAACATTATTATGCATAAGACAAAGATAACGATCCTGATCAGTTTAGAAATCTGTGTACGCTGTAAGGCTTTTACTTCTTAAACTTTTAAAATACACATTTTGAATAGAAAGAAATCCTCTTCCTGGTACAGTATATATAGCAAACCAGCACGTCTTTTTTCTCCAATCAGAGGGGTGTCAGATGGTGTCAGCCAATCACCATTCTGAAGCCCTACCATAATCTCTGGTATGGGGAGACCCCAGAATTCTGTCCCATAGTTTAGACAGATGAAAGATACTTTTATTGATCCCGTGAGGGAAATAAAGTAAATCATTTTCATTTTAGGAAATTATTAAACGCTCGGTTAAAAGCAAAGGAGATTGTCTGTTATAGTGGACATAAAAACAAGAAGACACAGACCGGCGCCAGACCGGTAAAATGCCTGATGAACTAGGGATTGGACAGTTTCCAAGTGCTTGTAAAATCGATGGAAATGTTCAAATAAATGTGCAAAAGAAATAAACAAAATAATCATTTATTTCTTTATCATATTGGGTAGCTAATGTCCTCTCTTTGCTAGTTAGTGGCTGTGTTTCTGCGTTGGGTAGCAACGGGTGACTGTTCTCAGGCGGAAGATGTAAACAGCTTAATGTTCGTGTTAAATAATTTTTTTAAATTAAAATTCATTCTATACAGCAATCGCATATTTGGGTACCGTTTCATAAAACTTTCATGCTTAAAATGTTTAGGGAGAATTGGAAGACTGGTGAGTATTTTTTCTTTAAACTACCAAGACCAGCCATATACAGTACAGTTTACATACATACAGTAATGTTTATGTTCCTAAATTAATATCGTTTATGACCTTCAGATGCGTTATGCTCCTCTTCTTTTTAGGCTCAGATACTAAAATTTCCCTTTAGTGGTAAAATCCATATAAATATTCAAAACTAAGCGGATTAAAATGTGCACAGTAAAGACATTAAATGATTAAATCTTTGCACTACCAACCAATGCACCACGAGTGCCCCTGTCGGTCATTTTGGCCAGCCAATCACTTGCCCTGCGGTGCCCTACGGTGCCCCGCGGGTTGGTTACTGTACCGCGGGTTTTTACCGCTCATTTTGAATGGCTGCATCTGTAAGTGACTCATATCTCACCTTGATCAACCAATCAGGGACTGGTAGGGCCGAGTAACCCACGTGGGACTCTGATGCCCATGGAACTTTCAGCCAATCAATGAGCTGAAGTTCCTCCAGGTAAAAAAAGGCAACACAGAGGGCCTGGTGGAATTCTGTGGACTTTTCTAAAGGGAATTCAAAGGAGAATTCCAGGGCAGGACGGCCCAGGAGCAGAAGGCTCCCAAGGGCAGGACATTCTCGCAGCGTGCCTCCTGACCATCCTGAGACTCAACCCGGACAACCACGGAACGGCCAGTGTGTCCGAGTGCCAGAACTTTCCTTTGTTCTAAGAGTCGAGAGCTGAGGTTGCCAGAGAGTAACCAGAGGATCCACCCGAGGTTAGCACCAGCAGCAGGCCTCGTGAACAGATCAGAACTGTGGACAGCTGAATCACTATTCAGAACTAGCTCTTCATCAGGAACGAACCGGTCCTATTCCTGACTTGCTGGGACCCACAGTCATCTTTTCTCCTGTGCACAAACTTTGCTAGTTAAAGCCAACACTAACTAGCCGTTCAGTGAGCATCAGCAGTGCACCGTCGCAAGCCGCACAGCACAGCTTGGCACCGAGCCAGAGAGCACGGATTGGACAGCAACAGCCTGAAACTCTTTCTTTGTGCCCGCAGGAGATCTGAATCCCCAGAGATTGGATGAGTATTCAACTTCACTGCATTACTGCTCGAGAATTCAATTGTTATCCCAACAAGAGTTATGTACTTGTTTTGAGTATCTAATGTAGAAGTTATAACCAAGTTCAATTACGAAACAGTCTAAATGAATGATAAACTGAATGTCCTCTTGATATATGTAACTCTTTGTAACTGACTGAATATATACCTTCTGTATTCTGATAACCCTCTCGATAAGATCTGTTTATATGCATATTCTATGTATTAATAAATGTTTCCTTGTGTATTAGTACCTGTGTGTGCGCGTTGTTTGAGTTATATTGCATGGTTGGATTCTAAAGCCATCAAAAGAATCAATTTTTGTGATTTACTGCTACAATTAATAATTGTCCAAGTAAATGCCCAAACCCTACAGAAGCATGCAAGAAAATGTGATCATTACCTATGGAATTTCCCACCAGTGTGGAGTTTGAATTCACAACCTTGAGACTCAGTGTTCAAGAGTCACAGAAGAGGTCAGCCTGGTCTTCAGTTTGCCAACGATAAGCTCCGGCAGTGCTCCTCTGTAAAGCAGATTGTTCGGATCGGTTATGTGGGGCGGCACTTCGATACTAAGATCATTTGCAGTACACTCAAAAAACATAGACAAAGAAGGTGTCAGAGTAAGGTGAACCCTATGGGCGAGGGATGTTCCTGCCTCGTGTACGACTACACCACCTAGCAATACAAACGGGGTGCTAGGGCCCCTCTACATTACCACAGGTTCTTTTATCTCCTAGAATTACCAATGCACACACAGACCAGCGACAAGCATTTGTATTGTATAAGTGCCCTTTTTATTTTCCAACTACATTCACATTCACTATCACCCAAAAACACAACGAAAACAGAATTCACAGCAGCAAGAGGTCCTTCCCAGGGTCAAAATGAATAGAGAGGGGCAGCAGTCTTTCCTGTAAAATACTAAAGAGAGGTCACTCGAACGTCTCTACTTAGTACCTGTAGTCTCTGATGGCCCACTTTGAGGAGAGGGGTATCGCCCAGTCCTATTTCCCCATTCTCTCTTCAGGTAACAATAGAAATCCTCTGCGACTGTATTACATTCCTTTCACTTTGAATCGGCTAACTGTGCCAGTTTCCTTGTTCCTCACCTTCAGGTGTTAAAAGTCTCTGTACAATACCTCTGTTTCAATGCCAATGTCTCTCGTTGTCGTCAGTTACTGAACCAGTAGATCCTTGCCTCCAGGTATTAGAAGTCTCTGCAGAGTACCTCCGGGGTCTTGCACTCTGCAGCTTCCCTTGTGCTGCCTGTGTCGTCTCCAGGGTCCAGTGGGAATCGGGAGCCCCCTCTGTTCTGTCTCAGGTCTTTTTATCCCTCTCCTTAGCCAATCCCTTTCAGGGGGGTTTCCACTGTCCCTGTCAGAAACGGGTCCAGGAGGAAGCTTGTGTTGTTTGAGGGGTGTGGGAGTGCTGAGCTAGGTGTCATGGAACCTTATCTAGTAAATAAGCTTCTGGGTTCAAATCACCACAGTGCTTTTCTTCCTCTCTTGCCATGCAGAGTTGGTCATTGTGGACAGCAACAGGTGTCTGCCTTAACTTTAATGGAAGTGTTCATTTCTGGAACAACTTTTTAAAAAACAAATTCCACACATATTGCGATAGATAAAATACTAATCTTCCCTGTTGGTGCAGAATAATTAGTGCCAGCTGGCATGAAAACGACAACAATTTTTTTTTGTCTTTAGCGTAAAACCTGTGAATGTAGAAGAAAAGATGACGAGTGTCATTTTTTATGGCACTGTGAGCTTGTCCTTCAGTCAAACACGTAGGTAATTCAAACACACCCAGAGATGCACTTTGAATTAGCTTTGACCTAAATACTATCTACTCCAGATGTGATTGGGCCTCTTTCCACATCCTGATATATGCAGAGAACACAAGCTTTTGGCACGAGTGAATATAAATGTAAACATAAATACTATTCAATATATCGGAATTTTGTTGTATTTAAAAAATATTTTAGCTCGGGATCCTCAAATCAGGAGTGTAGAAAAGAGCACCGTTAAACACCATCGGGAGTGCAGAACGTGATAAAAGTGTTCTTTAAACAAAAAGTGAAAATAGTGAATTTGTCTTTCACTTAGATGTTCATTGAAAGCTCAGTAAACGATAAAGCAGTGGCTCGTTTTGTGAATTCTCCTCGCATCAGATTGTCTTGCTTCGACCTTTAAATTGTACACTGTGTAGACCCTTCACTCTCCCTAACTCAATTAAAGAGCCACAGGCAAAAGTGCCTGTCAGTTTAGTTCAGTGGTAGAGCACTTG
Organism: Lepisosteus oculatus; assembly: GCF_040954835.1. Taxonomy (NCBI): domain Eukaryota; kingdom Metazoa; phylum Chordata; class Actinopteri; order Semionotiformes; family Lepisosteidae; genus Lepisosteus; species Lepisosteus oculatus. The sequence continues at coordinate 54,758,114 of NC_090709.1, read as the reverse complement.
CATCTCGTGTATAAGGCTTTGTTTTCTACTGCCACTCTGGATTTCTTTTTAAACGCAACATCTTATCTGTGATTGTCTTTCATGTGACATCCCCCGTGTGTGAATTTCAGCATGACACATAACATCGTTTGAGATGCTATTTTTAAAACAGACCAAATGAAAGACCTAGTAGCTAAATACAATTAGAAAACACGGGAATCTAATTGAGAAAATTTGGACCGGAGTGATGTATAGTATTGTAATGGTTGGGGGTTCAGGCGGGCACCCTTGCCATTGCCACTTAAGTCAGCCCCCCACCGTCGGGGACTCAAACCTGCGACCGCCACCATAGCTCAACCGCCACCATAGCTGGGTCCCTGTTGAGTGATGCCAGAGGCCTGGGTTTGAGTCCTTGACATTGGGGGACTGACCTGATGTGGCAGTGGTGAGGATGCCCATGTGAACCCTGGAGCGTTACATTGGTGTCAGCAGTGGGATGGGATAGCCCTTTGCTAAGGTTGGTGAGTTAAGCGGGGGAGTGTAACGCATACGGCCACCATTGAGTGTGTAAGAGCCGGCTTACCAGAGCGGCGATGTCAGGGAGTGCCTTCCCTGTAATAGCAGGGCCACAGCCGCAGGACTGAAGGGAGATTGCTCTTTAGTTCAACAGGCTAGGTCCCTGTTGAGTGATACAGGAGGCCTGGGTTTGAGTCTCTGGTGGTGGGGGGCTGTTGTGAACACTGGAGTACTACAGTATTACTAATAGCAGCGCAAAGCTCACAGTGGTGGCTTTAGGGTATCAGAGCCAGTAGTGCAATGGATAATGTGTTTGACTTCGGATCAGAAGATTGTAGGTTTGACTCCTCTCTGGCTCGTTAAGCTTTTAAACTACACTTCTCAGCGTACACAACTCTTCTATCGACTGGATGAGTCTCCCGTTACGTCTCCAATTCTTTCCGCACATTCTGCTTGTTTCACCACCGTTACTGTTGGACCACAGCCACAGAATGGAGGAGAGATACGGTTCCGATAAACTGTCTTAAATAATCATGTTGAAAAAGGTGACAACGTTTTTTTTTTCTTTAACATAACCTTACATTTGCCTGTTCAGTTCAAGTTATTTTCTGTACCTGCAAATTCCCCAAAGACATGTGTCAAATCACAATCTATTCAGTTAACACCCAGATGTAACAGAACACATTTAAGACTTACACCCCCTTTAAATATGTATTTCCTTCATTTCAGTTTTCTTACCTCCCCAAGATACCTGAAAGTTCACTATCCCATATTAAGGACTGTACATGCATTACCGGTAATACAGCTACTAATAAAGATATACATTAATCTTAATTATTAATAAATTACACTTTTATTAATAAAGACATGTATTCATCAAATTCATTGTGAATAGTTGTGGTGTCTAGAAAACAATTTTAGCTACAGTAAATATTTCAAGCGAGTGGTGCGTATGTTCGTTACTTTGTGACCATATTATTTCCACTACATTCAGAACAGTTCAAATGCGATCGACTGTTCCTCTACTGAGCTACATAAACCTTGTGAAGAGGTGGTTTAAGTTAGTCTCCTACATCGGTAACATCTAATGGGCAGCATATGTTATTTTAGGTTTGTTGCAATTGAGAACAGGTTTAGTATGCAGCTGCTGACAAATTTCAGCAGCCATGTTCGTTGCAATGACCCGTTGTAGGGTCATTGCCAATCAGCTGCAAGAAAAAAAAACATCATTTGTGCCTTTATTTTAAAAAAAGAAAAACAGAGTAGTAGTTTATGTGGTAATTTCAGGTACAATGTAAGAACTTACGTTAACTAGTCCCACAGTAATGCGTGGGGTCCTATCAATAGAAAAAAAATACTTGTAACCCAAAAACACAACAACCACGATGCAAGAAGCCTTCCGGGAACCTAGGTAAATCACTGTAGTAGTCTAACGACTACAGAAAATAAAATAAAAAAAGGAACAACTTCAAAACAAAAAGAACATTAAAAACAAATCTGGGAAACAACAAAAACAGAATCTAATGCGAGAGCTTTTTCAAGTCTTTGGTACCCCATCATGCTCCCTTAGTCCCAGTAGACCTCTCATCTAAGAAGATATCTCTCATCTATCTGTGTAGAGATCAGCTGGGGGTCCACAGCTGATGGGAATTTAAGTAGTGACCTGCGTCAGCTGCAAAGGAAAAAGTATAGGTTTATTCCATGCTGAAAGGAGAAGGAAACACAACATGGAACCTTTTTTGGGGTTTGACGTGGAATAAACCTTTACCTGTTCCTTTGATGTTAATTTAGACCGGATTTCCAGCAAATACCTAACAGGCTACAATCCCGTTAGATAAAGTGTTAAGGACGACCTATAAGTAGCAGTATCTAAAGTGGACAGTTGCTTTCAGTAGCTAAAGACAGGACACGCTGCTCCAGGTGAGGCTCGAACTCACAACCTCGGCATGACTCCGCTGTGCACTGCTGTATAAGTACCGCGCGCTGACCGATTGCGCCACTGGAGCCGCGGAAAGTGCTTTCCCTTCACACACTGACGTTGAACAAACACAGGGTGAGAAAGGGACAGTAAAAGAGCGAGGAAACTACAAGGGAAGAAAATGAAAAAATAGTGCTAGACACGTAATAGATGGTCAGACACGTAAATCAGCTCGGCGGATTTACACTATTTATGAGTCTTCATGTGTCTGAAACTGTCCAGTTTGTATTTTCGTTTAAAAAATCCAATAAACTTGAATAAGACAAGAAGGCACACACTGCACATCTGCGGAACATCACGTCCGATGTTTACAGTGACATCAGAGATTGAAAGCGAAGTCGTTTTTTATTAAAAGTTCAAGGAAACCTGAATATGTTTGCTAGACGTATTTCAGAATCACAGTGAAATGTAGTACGATTGCTGCACAGATCTGCAGTCTGCAATTAGAATACGGTTTGTGCGTTTTCTAAAACTGCAGAGATACATTTCGGAATGCGTCTTCCTGTAAAAATCAAATATCTATTTTATTTGACGGGCGCTATAAGCAGAGTCTGAAGCCAGCTCCACAGAAGAACTATATTCAGTGGTCCAAAAAAGTGAGTATTTCACTAAGTGAACAATTACTGTACATCATAATCATATTTGTTTTACTTCTCCTGCCATTGCAATTTGTGCACAGATTTTTTTCTTCAAAATTTATTAGCCTTGATGGGAAAAAAACTAAACTGTGTGCGCGGTGGTCAAGTGGTAAGGCATCGGTCTCATAAACCGAAGAGCGCGGGTTCAAGCCCTCTCCGTGCCTGGTTTGCGTACCACGATATACCTTTATCTAAATCGTCAATTGTCTTGCAATGTTGAAATCTCTGTAATAAGAAAAGAAAAGTAGTTAATAATCCTTTAACAAAGCAACGGGCATCCTCCACTGCTTGTCAGGATGGCTGAGTGGTCTTAGGTGCCAGCCTCAAGATCTCAATCGTGTGTAGTGACAGTTGTTATTCACAACCCGGATTTCTATGGAAGCCCGTTTCCGCCAGTAAGCAAAAAAAAACCTCTATGGTATCTCAGAATTCCGACTTAGCAACTCAGAATTGCGATTTAGTAACTCAGAATTCCGACTTTATATCTCACATTTGCGACTTCGAAATAGCCCATATTGCAATGTCTGTCCTTTTGTTATTGTAATGGATTCGGGTTCTAGGGCTTGTGTCCTCGCAGCTCCCACCCTAGTTCGTGCCTCACTGCATTAGCTCGAACCCAGGTCTTGCCAGCTGAGCTAAAGAAGACCTTTTTTAAGTAAAAAGGACATACAATGAGATACCATAGCGCGTTTTTTTTTACTCCCTGGCGGAAACGGGCTTCCATAGATTTCCCTTCATGGTCATTAAGATGTGTAATTTGAATGTTGCTTATATAAGAACAGTTTCTTCAAAAGTTCTGTCAATTAACAGTGGAGAGCTAGCCGATGTACGTTTTCATGAAAACTCTCTTTAAGGCGATTACAATTATCTTGAGCAAATCTGCGTCGTATTTTTTTTTTAAAAAGTTTAGCTCAAGATGCAACAGGAGTATAAATGAATTCTCCCGCCCTACATTCCAAGATATGGAATCTTATTTTTCTTGAAGTGTCTGATGTTGGTCGTTATTGGAAATTGCCCGGTGATATCGACTCAGGTACTCAGTTGTTACGTGCTGTAATTCGATACATCCAAAGCATTTATATTCCCTCAAATTATTAATAAGGCCAATAATGTATTAAACATTACATGCCACTTTTTCTCTAGATGATGTTCACGATGGAACAGTGAGAAAGTCGTGCCTAGATGTGCTTGAACCAGCACCTTACTATCGTTTTAGTCCCGACCTGACCGCACTGAGCAATGGTACGACAGAGACTCCAACGGGTCGGTTTTCTCCTTTTACAGTTTTTGGGAAAAAAATAATCTGCACTTTTAAGCAAGTATTTTATTTCAAATTTTGCAAAGTGTAAGTTTTTCTTGGAAAACGTTGTTTCAGAAAGAAACTGAGTTGATGGGAATACCCCTGTCAGTAGAATATCGAGCTTTTCATCTCAGCTAGTTCTTCTGTGGAACAGGCTTCAGAACTCTACGTACAACGCCTTTGATGTCATTTTATTTCTACAGCAGACGCATCCGGAATGTTTTTTTTTTACTTTTTATTTGAACAACAAAATAGATTCAATATAAACAAGAGCACTTATAACATCAGTAGAATCGTCAAGGGTACATAAAATAATACAATTACACTTTCTGAAACGATTAAACTAGGTAAATCAAGATAAACTCCGCACAGCTTTAATGTTTAATTCAAATTTAGGACTCGTACCAGACCATTTCACTCTACGTACAGTATATCTCTTTTCGTAACGAAAATGTATTTCCTGTCTTAGAAATGCTCTGTGCGGTATGTCTTGCACAACGTGGACTGCAGATCTGTGATATTGTCGAATTCGAGGGATCCAGCAATCATACTGGATTTGACTGGGATTCTGAAATGTCTCTTGCAAAGGTATTTGGGTTTGCTTGAACATTTAATTAAAAAGTGATCTGAGACTTCCTAGCTTCCAGTCTATAATCTCACTGAAACTAAACTAGGATGTGATGTTTCGCAGATGTGCAGTGTGCCTTTACGCTTGGCATGTTCAAGACTATTCGTTGCGTGAGCTTCTCACTGCGTGTCCTGTACTGTATTGTGATTTCGTTGAGATTATCTACGAGGAGTACAGCGACTAGAACGCCTTGAACCTTTTTTTCGGTATATAAAAGAAAACGCTAAAGCACATACAAAGTAACTAACAACTAAAATGTAGGTTTTCTGATTATATCTCTACTTTACTTAAATACCTTAGTGACAGGCGATTCTTTCCGATATTTGTTCCGGCGCGGTTATTGATCCCATACTAAAGATTATTTTTATAAAGAACATGTCACCTGCAAACTGGTATCGAGAAAGTTTTATAATATTACTTTTTTTTTAAAAAGTAAATTTATCATAACCTATATGATTTCTTACCAGCGTGGAGCTCGAATTCACAACCCCGAGATTAAGTGTTTGGCACTAGCTGCGCCACAGAAAAAAATGAAATCTCTTATTTACATTAAATACTGCGGCTCCTGACCTTTTCTTCTCGTCAGAGAAGAGGTCGGTCTGGTCTCCAGATTATCAACTATAAGATCAGACCGTGCTCCTTTGTAAAGCAGTGTTGGTTCACATTGCTTATATGGGGCAACACATCAACTCGATGATCGCTCGCTGTACACGCATGCCCCCCCCCCCTTCACTGAAATAACATAGACGAAGGAAACTCTCTTGGGCTGCTGTCACCCGGATTCAAAGCGCGGGTAGTGCGGTCACAGCACAACGTACTGACCACTATACCATCGCGGCGAGCTGGGACAGACTATCCTAAATTTTATTCAAATGCTCACAGTGTCTTTAATCTGATGGATTCATATACCGTGCTCATGAGAAAGTCACAAACCTGTCATCTACACACTGTTCCCAGAGCTGGATAAATTAATCCAGATTCTACAGCTCTCTAGCAATAGTGGAAATCAGGCTACAGAAATGGAGAAATTCTCTTCAAAATGTGGAAATATATTCCCGAGACGAGTCCTTTCTCAAAGGTCAACTCTGCTTGTAAATCACCCCTCCCCACATCGCACGGTGTAGCGGTTATAACCTTCTATTAACACACCAAAGGGCTTCAGTGAGAAAGCGGGCAGAAACAAAGCGATCTCTTTCATTTTTACGTTTTGCACGCCTGACGGGGTTTTACGGTGCTCTTTTCTACACTGAACTGATCATTTGGACATCGTAAGCGAAGAGAGACACATTTCTATGTAATCAGGAAACCAGGAATCCTAACCGTTAGCCCGTTAGTGCCACAGAGAAAAAAAAACGTTTCAACGAGATAAAATTGCAGGATAAACACATTTTTTTTCTTTTTCGTAGCGTTTGTGTTTTGTTTGATTTAGCGAATTTTATACACTTTATTTCTGACACATGAGTTAAAAGGCTGAGTATATTTAATACAAGAGCGCTGAACAACAATTTTCATCTACCGTATTGTAATGTTTTTTTAAAAAAAACAAGTTAAATGGATATATAGTAAATGTTTTTTTTTTCATATAATAGTGTTTATGGTCTGAAAAACATCATTCATTATTTAACGGACATTTGGTATAATTAAAAAAAAAATACTCATTCACGAATGTTAACATTTTTTACAATAACGTGTTCTATTGTGATCTTGCGCCCCGTGCAGCAATATCACCAGACAGTTTAATTGTCTTAGTTCAGGTGGGTTGCTGCGCCAGCATGCGTAGGCTGCAAAGGAACAAGTAAAAGGTTTATTCCATGCTGAAAAAAAAGAAGAAAGAGAACACAACGTTTCGGCCACAACGTGAGAGAGACAGGGCAGTAGGCAAAGGTAAAGTAGCGGGAGAACAAAGGTTGGGAGGGAGGAGGAGTGAGAGGCGGGAGCAGGGGACAGAAAGAGAGGCCAATCAAGAGGTGTGAAGTCAGAATTGGTGCAGAGAGGTATGAAATGAAACTTCCAATGAATGGAGAAAATTTGAAAAGAACAGTAGTCTGTCGTTAAGGGAAGGGAGAATGTGTGATCCTAGCTGCAGAATAATTTTAGTTTCGGTGGTCTTTCTGATGTATGAGTTTGGAAAACCGTCTTTGCGACCACTGGTGCCCGGCTAGTTCAGTCAGTAGAGCATGCGTATCTTTAGCTCAGGGGTGTGGGTTTAAGCCCCATGTTGGGCGGTGTCCATCTCCTTATTAACAAAGTTTCCTGCTCATCCTTGACCCTCTTACACCTCGATGGTACTGAGCACGGTTTTCCAAACTCATACATCAGAAAGACCACTGAAACTAAAATTATTCTGCAGCTAGGATCACACATTCTCCCTTCACTTAATGACAGACTACTATTCTTTTAAATTTTCTCCATTCATTGGAAGTGAAGAGAACAGAACTTAAGCTATTATTTATATAAATGTAGCGTGAGGCTTTAATGTGTTCTATAAAATCGAGGAGTCAACTGGATAGATTTGTTAAATATTTTAGTGATGGGTCTCCGTATTTGTGGTTATCGGAGGAAAGCAGGGATGAGGAGGAAATAGGTGGCACCCAAGCATGTTAAAGGAAAAAACTCGGCATCTTAAGTGATTTATGATGGTTTACAGTCCCTTTTCTGTCCTGTAGCTGTGATCCAATGACTGTGTTGAAACAGCCAGGGTTGTGCTAGCTCTTGATGGACTGGTATGCAAACCAAATGACAGACAAGCAAAGCGTTGTTTTACAATTCTGAAAGCTCGTTCAATGTGGCTTCTTGTGTTTTTATGACTCCTGTTATAGTGCTGGTCTTGTAATGTTGTTGGATTGTGCACAGGTGTCAGAAGATACCGTTATAAAGGATAAGCATGAGTTAGCAAAACAACACGCCAGCAAGCACTTCCCCCCTTCGAAAGGAAGATGTTGGAACTGATTAAAGAGCTTAATCTGAACTGACACAGGAGAGAGAGAAAATCAAAGTTCTGAAAAGTAAGCACGAGGCACACCCTGCTAAAGAAATGTATTGCCTTAAAAAAATGCTTAGAAGGTCAGAGGAACAATTGTTGTGTTTTTTTTTTGCTCAAGTATTTTTATAAGTTTAATTTCCAGTTCTGTTAAAAATAAAACTTAACTTTACTGGTTATTAGTCGGTGTCTTTTGTAATGATGTCTGCTTATTCATCTGGAGTGTTAAACAAAATTAATGCTGCAATAATACAGTAGTGTTTAATTTCGAATGCACAGCTGCTGTTCTCATTTGTTTCATGACTAATTATAATTGGCTATCTCATTAATAACTATGTAGCCTCATCAGGTGAATTGTCGACTAAATGCAATTCTTAAATTAAAAACTAACTGATTTGTCAGGAAATTTTGTTTGAATATAAATGAAACAGAAAAGTAATTGTATATTAATGTGGCCTACATATTATTCTACTAATCAGAAGTGTTCTGATGTACAGTCCTCTCGAGTTCGGGCTAATTAGTACAACAAGGCCGAGCCCTTGGAACCGGATTAAGCACAAGTTGAGCTGAGCTCCAACTTTGTTCCACATATTTTTTGCTGCAATTGAACTTGGAGCGGGAGATGATGTCCAGAATGTACCATACTAACTTAGTACGTGGCTGTGTTTTAACTCGGGAAGTCCATTGCATTTGACCCTATGGGTTTATATACATGGGTTTCTCTGCATACACTACCATAAGGGAGGAATGGTGAGTTAGAGGGAGGGCACCAGTTTGGTTTATCAAGAATTCACCAAACTGAGTAGAACTACAGATCCAACTATTCAAAATGTGCAAGGTATGCTGCAGTAAATCGCAGTGCTCGTTCCACAAAGAACTGTAGGATACCGCATGATGTATCGAAGTAGGGTGGAATATCTTGTAAAACCACCAGGTGGAGCTATGAAAGCTCTCATGTGCAGCATTTGGGCTCTTGCCAGAAAACACTTGGTTTTGAATCCCTGTCAATGCTGAGGGACAATCTTTTGTCAATTACAGAATTTAACAGTCTAAATGGTATATACAATTTAATAAGTTTAAGCTTTGTATTACATTGTTAAACATTAAACTGATTAAAAAGTACACTGAAGTGTTATAGAGGACACAAATTGTGTATTGCCTCTTACATTAAAAAAAATATTAAAAAAGATTAATAATGAATAACATTGGATAGGCTGTAAGCTCAAAATATTACTGTAGTCCACTTTCTTTCTAAACATCTGCATCAATTTCTCATTCACCCATGATTACTTAAACATTTTGCCTGCCCTTTTCAGCTATAGCTTTGTTTGAACCCATCTCCTGGCATGAGTTTTCCTTTAACAAAAACATTTATTTGAAAAACTAAAATAGTAAATTATATTGATTTGTTGTTATTTCTAAATATCACAACATGTTCAAAGTTAAGTGATTTATTAATAACAACTAATCATTTCAAACTGCTTGTATTCTAAAATTGTATTTTGTTTGGGGTGATTTGTCACTGTTTTCACAAACTTGAATTTATTAAACATCTGAGATAGGGTGTTCTATACCTCTGTTTACTTTCTGAAACTCCATCGATATTTCCTGTTTTCACACAGATAAGAATAAACTGCACGTGCAAATCTTTTCACAAGTGTAAAGATGTTCTGTGCTCAATAGCTCTTTAACACAGTGCGCATTATGTCAAATCTATAAGCATCAGTGGAAGCATTCTGAAGTCTGACAATCATAAAAAGTTACCAAATAGTATTGGTGAAACTGTTACCTGTCCTGGATAAAGCGATTAGAAAATAGTTGGATTTACACATGAACTTTCTGATTTTAATGGGATATGGAAGATATTAATAATAAATTACATTGGATGGTCTAAATGGAAAATATATAGAGGGGACATGTTGAGTCTTCTTTTCAGCTTGAAATTAACTTTTGCCTACTACTGTATATTCCATTGCAGCCATTTTAATGCAACGCAGCTCCATACCTCTCACAAAGTCTAGGCTAGGTGTTACATCCCACTGTGTTTATGTAGATTAGACAGTTCTACTGGGGGAGGGGAAGGAACTTTCAGTTTTCTGGTGTCATTGTTGGCCTTTAACATAACGCAACCAGCAATCAAATGTCCTGTTTTTTCTTAAGTTGAACAAAGACGTGCCACATGCATACGGTGTGATATTGTATACTTTTAAAGCTACTACAGTACAGCTTGTGGGAAATACATTTGTCCTGTATCAAAGTTTAACTTGTTCAGAGCACCCTACATTACAAACTGAGTGAATTCAACAGTATCGACGGCTAAAAGCAACATGTCAAACTGTTCCCAAAATAACAAGAAGTGAACGAGTTGAGGATTCAATAATAGAGTAATCATAACAATAACTCCCGAGTTGTTTCATACAATCCAAATGAAAGAAGGACACTTAAATAAACATGAAAAGACTATTTTTTCATTGACAAAAAGTAACGTCACACTCTCTCTTGTTTAATCTGATTGTTTTATTGCTGCACAGACTAAAACCAGAGAGAAAGAGCACCTCTTTCTTTGAAGCATTTTGTTTATCCTATCATGTATCAGTTTCCAATCACACAAAGTAAGTTTTGAGAATCTCCAATTTACCATGTCTATGCGTTCGCGGAGAATGCAAGGCAAGGCCCTTTTGCCTCTGGACCAGTCGACATTTACGGATGTGATTCACTCCCAGTCACAAAATTACAAAACAGAAGAGCGGCGTAGTGGTCGGCTCTGGCTGTCCCCTCTGTGCCGACACACTGCACATTCAATCCCCCCTCCTTCCCTTGATTGATGGGCAAAAGGTGGACATCTGGGAGAACTGTACGTGGCATTGGCATCTGTGAGTTCTGTTTTGTAGATGGTGCTTCCTGAGGGGAGAGAGACAGTGGGGACGGCACCAGCCAATTCATTAGTGGTGGTGAGCAGAGAGGACAGGATGGAGTGTCCTGAGGGGGTGTGCTCTGCTTGGGGTGGAGGGTTGTATGGAGATACGCATTGCACTAGGTACAGCAACCTGTGTGGCAGGGAGGGGCACTTTTCAGGAGATGAAGGTCTGTTTGGAGACGGCTGACACCCTAGTGTTTGACTGCTGGAACATATGGTCTCCGTCTTCTGCATCTTTAGGAGTGGCTCCAACCTCCAAATCCTTCCAAGCAATGAGCCGTACTGCTCCCGCTGCTGTTGTAAACACTCCACACAGGTGCTCTTGCTCTTTTTACAGACTAGCACCCTGGCCAGTGGCCGAGAACAGAGACGCACAGCCTGTGGCAAAATAACAGAATCCACGTAAATAACGTCACACAGGAGTATTCATCAGTTGCGGAAGAGACGTCAAAATCTTTTTTCATCCATCTTACCACTTTCTTTTTTACTGTTCCAATAGTCTTTGAATATCGTTTCGTGTGTGCTGCATTTTCCTGAAGAACAGGCTGTGAAAAAAACATTTATAATAAATTATACATTCTAACACAGAAAAAAATACCTTGGATTTTGAAATATAATCTGGTATTTCAAATGAAGCCCCTTCGCACTTTGCAGGCCAGAGCAGCTGAAGCATGACGTCTCTTCCTGTAAAAAGTCTTTACCGAGACTCTAAATATCTGTCTTTCAGTTTGAAGCGGTACAACAGATTCCAGGGCACATTCGTTCTTGATTCAGAATATATATGAGTGTTCTAATGGTTAAAACTGTTTACATGAGGTACAAACAGTAACATTTTCATTTCGAGAAGAAAGCCAGTCTGTGACCATTTCCCAGAGTGCACATTGTCAGGAACACCAAACTCACAGTGCCAGCAAACCTATCAATAGCCTGTAGGTACTGTCATTGACCGGGGTAAAGTTAGCTTGAAGTTCGAAAACGATTTTGGCACGCCTGTAGCATTTTCACTAAACCTCCTAGGGTTACAAAAACACTTGCTTTGTGTACAAAGTACATTGTGACTGCTTTCACAGCCTTCACGATGTCATTTTTAAGCCATTTTTTTGACCACGCATGGATATTCTTTTGTCCATATCTTAGCAATGGAAACACAGAAAGCCTTCAAACAAAATGCATTTTAAAGACCATGACTTGTGAAAGTTTTTACACCCTCTACATCAAACTATCAGTGAGCTAATTATCTTTTATTAAAGATAATTTTTTTCTGTTTTTTCATCGATGTGTAACTACGCACTAACTGGAACCCGGGGGACCGCTGTGAACACACGTTCACCACGCGAGAAATACTACTCAATACAGCTTTGTGTGAAAAACCCATATATCACTATAGGAAGCAGGACAGCGCAGTCTCCAATTATCCAGACTGTAAGCATGGGAATAAACCTTTGGTTGAGTTCTGAAACCCTTTCTTTATGTCTTGTTTTAATTCTGGTAAGGGTCAACTATATACACAATCCTGCTGACAGGGGAAAACTCAGCAGCTTATTTAAAACAGCTCCCATGATGTTCAAACCGACTTTTTACACAGAAGAGTGATACAGCTTTGCGTTCTGTATCTCATTTTCTCATGCTTTTATTTAATGTGACACTCTGCGCTGGGATGGGGTATGCTGTTCACAAACCAATAGCATTTAAACCACAGCACCCACAATGCTGCAATTAAGTGTTTTATACACTAAGGAGGTCCTCTGACCTTCCCAAGCCTTGCTTTGGGTTGTGAAACCTTTTATATATATTTATTTTAATATAGCACCATTTGACATGCAATACACTGAGACAGTGGGGTCTTCTTCATGACTCGATAGCTTTTTAAGCACAGCACCCACAATGCTACAACCAAGTGTTTTACACACCAGACAGCCCCCCTCACCATATACAGCCTTGCTTTTGGTTGTGAAACTTTTCCTTATTTTTATGATTTTTTTCAATATGGCACCATTAGTCAGGCAGTACATGGGGATAGGGGAGGGCTATTCACGAGTCAATAGCTTTTCAAGCACAACATTCACAATGCTATAACCAAGTGTTTTTACTCACTAGGTAGGCCCCCTCACCTGATACAACCTTGCTTAGGGTTGTGAAACCTTTTTTTATTTTTTATGATTAAACATGCAATACACTGGGATGGGGGGTACTATTCATGAGTCAAAAGCTTCATAACAACATCTGAAAATTTTAGATTTGACATTCTTTTTATTTCACATGTTTTCTTTTAGTTTTGTCCTAATTTTAAATATGCTGTATCTTTAGCAAATCACAATGAAGGTGTGGTATGCAGTCTTGATAATGTGACTGTGTAACCATCAGGTGCGAAGGAGAGAAAAACAAAAAACTCCAAAGGAAGAAAAAAAAAATCTCTGGGTGTCCAAGGCCTGATGGTTGACCTCCCCTCCAGGTCCCGGCTGTGTATGACAAGCAGTTACTAGAAACAGTTCACATGCACAACCATGCAGATTGACATGGTGAATTCTATTTTATACATTATGTCAGACTAGATGTTAATGTTGAGTGTATCCCATCCACTGGGTTGAGCAGTACAGGATCTTGAGTTTTGTAGGGACTCATATTGGCTGGGTTTCTTGCTTCAGAAATCAAAGAGGATCCCTTGTCATGGGGGACGGAGCTCGATATCAACCAATGGCACCGAAGAGAGAACAGTGGCAGGCATGGTGTGGAGAAAAAAAAAATGGGTTAGACACAGAAAAAAACAATTGCAACGTGGTTGTCTACTTACCCACTTGATATCTGTTTCTACACCTCCTAAAGAATTAGATCACTCGGGATAAAGAAGACTACAGCGACGATGTAGAAGACTACAACATTGTTAAATATGCTTGTAGGTATGGGGATCCTTAATAAAGTCTGACATATTTCACAATTTAGGGGCTGTGTGCCTAAATGCTCTGCTACCTGCTCGCTACTGTTAACGTAATCTGTTCATTGATCTAGATGGCATCCTGCAAATGCCATAATCTTACTAGAAGAAAAGGATCACTTTGGTGTCTAGGCTGTTCTTTTTTGTGAGTCTCCAAGCCTGGAGATGTACATGGTATGATATTGAAAGTCAGTGGGGTTCGGACTTCGATGATGTGATTGTGTTTTATTGTTTTGGTTAGAATCATTTTAGCACTGTGTCCTCTCTGAAAGGTACTGTAGATAGGGTACTATTTGGGTAACCTAATAATAAGGAATCATACTAGATACACCTCTGTTTGATAGAAGCCAGATTTCTTTGATCTTTCTTACAACGGAGTGGAATAAATCATGTCATGGTGTTATATTGCTGATTTAGAATTCTTTGCACTACTACTTTGATGTTAACACTGTGTAGTAATCATATTTAAAAGGGACTGTGTTGTGTTATGATTAACTTTTTTACTGTTTTCATACGTACTTTGTTTGGTTTCTGGCAATAGATAACAAATGGTTTCTAGTGATTTTTTTGTGTTCTCGTGTTTTTCATTATTTTTTCGCAAAGTGTCTGAAAGTTTACTCTTACCCAGGAGATTTTTGGGGGGATATTGAAACTTGTACTTAAGTGTCTTTTGGGGGCAAATTCTGCTGAGAACACGTTGACAGTCTTCTTGAGTTCCCAACATGTCAATTATGTAATGCTCTGGAGTAGGGGGTGGTTGCTCATTCATCAACAGTGCATGAGATATAAAACCGTAGGAAGGGTTATGAACTGCAAAGGATCCAAAGAGTATAAATGGGTCACAAATCAAGATCTAGGTATTTGCAGAATTTGCTAGATCTCTCTTAATCAAACTCATTTTTTCTTACTTTGTGTTTTTACAGCAAGACATTATATTGTTTCTGTGCTAAATGGCAGGCTCTTTTAGGAGTTCATGGTCGTGCCTTTATTTCTATATTATTGGAAAGAAACCTAGTAATTGATGTGATGCATCCATATCTAATCATCAGTCTAACACACAGTAATTCTATCTTTGAGATGCCTGTGTCATGTAATAAGTTAGACTGATTATCAGTAATCTTTTATGTGTGCCTTCTTTGGTGTGTTTTTTGAAAAGGTATATCTAATTTATAGAACCATTAATGCCAGAAGATAACCCTGCAATCCAAGCTTTCTAACTATAACAATTATAATGTCCACTGAAATATGTCATCCTATGTTTCTGTTGAATCTAAAACTACATGTCCTGCTTAAAAAACCCTTTCATAGTGATAGTTTGCATGCAGAGCATACTCACCAAACTGGGGTTGGCAAAATGTACATATCCACGTTACTTCATTCATTGCGCTTTCATACTCTTCTTTTGAGATGCACAATTAATGGAACCAGTTTTCGCAACTGTCACACTGAATCTACACAGATACCCAGTTTGTCTGCCACACCGGTGTTTCTCCACACATCAGACACATGTCCTGGAGAGGAGCTATAATAAACATGCCAAATAGATTGATTTTTCCAATGTTGTAATCTACTGATCATTGTTGCATAATTGAAGACAGTTTGATAGAGACCTTTTCGTATGCACTTTCCTGATTAGGTGTTCTTATGCTTCTTAAACTGCACATTGTCATGTCTCAGAATACTCCTGTCAACACCTGTTACCCTTTTTTTGGTCAGCGTGTGTAGCTATGATTTTAAGGGGGCACATGATAACAGAGCTATGTTCAACTTGTTTCACTATGGGCAATTTAGACCCACACTTTTCCTAGACTATCGTTGTATCAACCACGATGAAGGCCAAAGTGCCATTGAATTTTAACTGTGTGAAATGTGATTTAATTAACTTTTCATCTCTGTGTTATATAGTACAAAAAGAACACCCAAATGAGTTCTGCATATAAATAAATTGAGAATCTTTTTCATTCAGACTTGTTACAGAGACAGAACATGCTTCAGGAAAACAACATACTCCAATAAACGTAGGCAATGAGGATCAAATAATAAAATACCTGAAGCTTCAAGAATTCTGATTGACAGGTCTTTCCGCAACTTTCTTATTTCTTTTTGAACGGGTTTTGGACCTTTACCGCGAAGTTCAGGACTGGTGTGGGCCTTAATTGCGCCCGGAGTTCTGAAGGTCAGAACTGGTTTGGGCCTTAATTGCGCCCGGAGTTCTGAGGCTCAGGATCGGTGTGAGCCTTAATTGCGCCCGGGGTTCTGGAGCTGAGTGGTGCATTAAATGCACGTAATTCAGGACTGGTGTGGGCCTTAATTGCGCCCGGGGTCCTGAGATTAGCTACGCCTTGATTGTGCACGGATTGGCGTGGCGTGGTTTTTTGTTTTAAAGGAAACAGAAGTAGGAGATATATATATGTATGTTTTTGGTGTTTTCCTTGTTTGTGAAATACATATACACATGCACGACACTAACATAAACACACCTCATAATAAAAGAGCAAAGCATTAAGTAGCAGGATTTAAAGGACGTTGAGACCCGAGAATCGCCCTGATTGAGCTCAGTGTGTAAGTCCACCCCGGGGGCAAAAGCAGCGATGCTGGCGTTCTGGGGATGGTGATTTACTGATCAGGGAAGGGGGTTTTCAAGGTCTCGTTCCTTACCTGTGAACAGTGCGGTGTAAGTCCTCTCTAAAGTCTCTGAGAGGTATTTAGATCTGGAGGTAACAGACGCCCTTGGCTGAATGAGTGCAGGAATGCACAGGTTTTTCAAGTGAAAGCATCCCCTTACTGTATGAGCTGTTACCTCACACACGACAAAAGTAAAAGAGACCGAACATGTGTGTTAACTGATGGTTTGAGAAAGTGGTGGAAGGGTCCGTTTATATATCGGAAAAGTGTAAGTTGACGGGAAAAAAAAAAGGAGAAGGAGGGAGAGTTTGTCAGAGGGAGTCTGGGGCGAAGACGCCTGTAAAGAAAGCATATGAGTATTGATTGGCAAAAGCACAAGCATGTAGCTCCCACCCTGGTGCACGGCTGGCACCAGTGGTGGCAGATACATGAGAAAAAAAAAAGAAATTGGGATGTGACTTCTTAAAAGTGTGTTTACGGGGAAAACAAAAACCCGGAAGAAAAGATACTTTACTCGCTACGAAAGAGTATAAACAAAAGCGAAAAGAGGCAGTGCAGGAGAATCAGAAACTAAAAGAAGAATTAGTTCCTGGTCGCACTGCACTAGTTAATGTGTTATATCCTGCCCTCCCATAGGGGAACAGACAGGCAGGAAATGAAAATAATTGGGATCAATTCCCACAGTGACCATATGGAGACGGGGGTCTGAGTGGGATGACACCTGGTACGAGTGTGATAGAGACGGAACAGGAACTCCCTTCTTAAACAGAGGGCGCCCGCAGACCTGTACTCTCACCCTAAGTGGGAGAGGGCCTGATGTAGCGGGGGGCTGCCGCTGTTGATGACAGCGTCACTCTAACTGTCTCGCACCCCGTCGAGAGGGTCCGCACTCGCACCTACCTTCCCTGATTCCCCCATACAACCAAATCCAAAACCGGAAGATATTGACCGGTGGGCTAAAGTACCGCACCCGAAATTAGGAATGCTGCGAACCTGGAGTGCGCTTCAGGAATTAAAAGGATTCATGTAGAAGTGAAACAAGAATACAGCACATTGTAGTACGAAGAGAAAATAAATTCTCGATGTGTATGTGTGTTTTATGAATTTGTGTGCTGGCATGTATGTGTGTAACTGTGAGTTTTGGTATACTAAATGACGGTGCGAGTGTGTTTAGCCAGCGGGACTGGCTAGAGACGTAACTAAAGAGACTTGACGAAAATCAACTTAAGGAGATTGGAAAATATAAGAGCGTCTGAAACGTATAAGTACAGTACAGGTGGACGTAAAAGTAGTTAAACAGTTTTTGTATTTTTATACAATTAGTTGCAATAGTGGAAACAATTTGGATTTTTTCGAATGTCTCAAAACCAGACATGCTGAAACGCTGTAGGTTTAGAATCGAGACTGGGGAGAATAACGTCTTGTGAGAAGATCTGTTTACCTAACGATTAGATCCTGTAAATCCCTTGTAGCCTCCCTAAGTCTGTCCCAGTCCAGTGGATAAAAATGTATTGTTAATGGAGTGTTGGTTTCTCTGTTAGGGGATACTGGACCACTACTGTCATGCTTGTTTCACTCCTCTGTTCGACAGTGTGCTATAGAGTAATGTATATGGGGAGACGGCAGGAAGCCACAGGAGTATTGGGGCAGCAAGTTTTACTTGCCGAGTACCAGATTTTAATGGGTGGTTTTATCCCAGATCTATTGGGTTGGAATATTATGCATTACAAAGAATGACTATCCAGAACAGGGTATCACGTGGCTTCAACTGACTGTGATCACTCAGTATGTTGATGGTATTCTGAGTTCTTCCCCTGACGAGGAAACCCACAAGTCTGAGTTGCTTCAGCTTTAGAGTGTCTAATATTAAGCAGTTATAATAAGGCCCTTTTGTGTCGAGCATTGTGGAATTTTAACAGGGCCAGGGTGCAATGTTTTTACGGGGTGAGCACAACTTTTAACAGATCTGCTTAAGGGGGGAGTGCAGTACAAGGACAAGATTGCCTTGGTTCCAGCAGCAAAAGCCGCCTGTAATAATTTGAAACAAGCTCTCTTACAGGTGCTGAGACTGGGGTTTCCTCAGATGGATCAACCATTCCTTTATATGTAAGTGTGGACAAAGGGTTACTGTATATGTATATAATGTATGTATTTGTTGCATGTAGGCCACAATTCTGGATGGCTATGGAGAAATAGGATTCTCTCACAACGGCAGGGACTCCAGTTAAGAATACTGGGCTTGTCTCTGAACTGATTTGTAGTTTTACAGCTGCCGACAGAAGCAGCTTGAGTAAGGTGTAAATAACACAATAAATAAAGAATTCCAGTAACTCAAGGTAACAACCATGCAGATGCAGATGCCAGACGAGCGGCACTGGGAGAGCGGGAGTCTGAGACCCCTGTGAAACCTCTATTGGGGAAAGGGGAGAATTCAGGTTGAGGGCTTTAATAGATGTTTAATAGTGGTTAGAACAAATATGTAAAAATGTGGGGTTGTATAATGATGGGATGTGGGCTGGCACATACCCAAGTGTATGACAAAGATGATCCCGTGGTACGGACTGCCCTTCCCCTTGGATACTGATCTAGGGGCATACTACACTGGGAAGGTGTGCCAGGCTGTAATTGCCTCACTAGGGGTAAGTTAGAAGTCACATTGCCCCCATCACCCACAGTCTGAAAGACCAACTAAGGAAATATCAACTGAAGGAACACCGTGGGTAGATGCTCTACCTGCAGTCCTGTGCGGTTTGCGGGCTGGAGCAAACAGAACTGTGAGACTGAGCCCATTTGAGATCATCACGGGCAGCCAAAGAAACTCCCTGGAGGCCAAGTTTGGCTAACGCACTGATGAATTAACTAACTCTCTATTAAAGTATTGTAGGTTTGTTAACTGAAGCAGTGCACAGGGCTCGTGAACAGGTGCCGGACGCTTGGGGACCTCCAGTAGAGGTGAGACACGACCGGATACCTGGCGAGTGGGTGTAGGTGAAGAAGAGATACCCTGCCAGACGTTGCAATCCTGCTGGGAGGGACCATATCAAGTGCCACCAACTACTGACTGTGCCATCTGAGTGACAGGATGAGATCGCTGGATCCGCGTATCGCACTTTCACCGACCCACGGCACCAGAGACTGAGTGAACAGAAAGAAGGATGTTGTTACCGTTTCTGTGTCTGATGCTTCCTAAGACCAACAGTGTGCTTGTTAGGCCTGAGGAGCATTACTGGGAATATGGTATCAATACATTCCGGGTGTTGGCATATCTATTTAGCCAAAAAATTATAATCGGAATTGGGTCAATATTGCTGTTCCAAGATCCTGACAATAGATCTCCACATGGCTGAGGTCTGCGTTTGGGTCCTGGGGTAGGACTTTATATATTTGTAGGATTAGGATTGTTTTATGTGTATAATTGTAACTATCACTTGTACAAAAACATCAATAACATCTTGTTGTAACTGTGGAACACACAATGTCATGGTAATGCATGCCTGTACATCTAAAAAGGAAAGATCTGCCCTGACATTGTATGTGTAAAAATAGGCAGTCCTGACGTATGCCATATTTTATAAGGGGGGAATGAAGTAAGAGATAAGATGTAAAAAGGGTTAACTTAAGTCAGTTCTGCCTGAAAATTAGACTTCTAAGCAACAGGGGTTTATGGCAGGAAAGGGGGTTAACTGATAAGGATTCCAGATGCGAACAAGGAACCCCCTGGGGGCATAATCTTAGACTGACCATTTGGCCAGGGCCTCTTAACTGGCCAAATACCATGACCCCCCCCCTTACCATAACATTGAATGACGTCAGAAGCAGCAAGCAAGGACTATATAACCTAAAAGTTTGTACCGGCACATCGAACAATACTTCGGTTTTGTTGTTTCTTGCGGGAAACAAGACTTCGGCTTTATTGTTCCTTGCATGCAATAAACTCATCTGTTTTACTTCATCTTGGGATCAAGAACCTTATTCCTTCTGTTACAACAGTACCAAACGCACGTTTCTTCTGTAACCGGAGCCGATCATTTGCAATTCGGCTGTGCCGACAGACCAGGACGAGCTCTGTCGGCTCAAAAGCAGCGCAGGACCTGCAAGAACAACAGAAAGATTAGCATCCAGCGGGGGCCTCTTAGTGAGCCCAAGAGCTCATCAAGAATCGGCTCCAGCAACAGGGCTGGGCGCATTGAAGTCATTGAAGAAAACCGAGAAGAGGTCGGAGTGGCCTCTGTCGTTCATGAACGATCAGTCAGGCAGTACTCCTCTGTAAAGCGCCGTTCATTCACATCGATTGGCTTTTTTTTGCCTTCATTCGTGCGAGTAGTAAAAGCAGACGCCCCTATTCTGCCGTCACCCGGATTCGAACCGGGGTTGTTGCGGCCCCAACGCAAAGTACTGATCACTATACGATCACAGCGAGTTACCGAGACACACACGGCAGGGCGGAAAGGGCTGTGCTCTCTTCGTGTGACATAATTCGGAAAAGTCCTGACGTTGCATTTCAACTGAGCCCCAGTATACATCGACCCTTCGACACTCTGAGTGACAACTCTCTTGCGTGTTTTCTCATATTTATGTAGTTTGCTTGCATGATGCCGGTGAAGTGGAAATCTAATAAGTAAATTGATTCTTAAAAATGTAGAGAGCTTTGAAAAAATATATTGGTGCTTTTAGATAATATATTTCAAGGATGTAACTGCTGTGCTACAGTGCGTGCAGAGAAAGGGGAAGTTTTAGAAGGGACCAAGTGCTGAACTTTTTTACAGCGCAACGTCTTATAAAAACCCTGTACTGCTTGTAACAAATTGAGTCTCTGGTTGCACTTTGCAGGGCTCAGAATATTGCAATATTGAAATAAAGACCTTACTCAGGTGAGAACTCTCTCTTGTGGCTTCCTTGATAGTTATATTTCCATGACAATTTGGGGGCTCGTCCGGGATCACAAACCTGAGCGCGAACGGCTGCTGAAACTCCATCCGGACCCGGACAATTTTAGCAAATTGGACGAACCTCGGAGGATAAACTGTTTATCCTTCCAGAGACGCGTCTAGAGAATTGGCAGCTGTCTGACGTCAGTAAGTGATCCTTTAAAATTAATAGTTATATTTCCATGACAAGAGAAAAACCAACAACACCCCTACCACCTCCACCAATCCTAACCTTGTTTTTACTATACCCTCTGACCTTTCCCTTTCACCCCTTTGCATCCTCAGCTAACATATTTTAAAATTACAATAGACTGTATAGTATTTATGTTTAAAATTAAGGTAAATATGTCAAAATATCAAAATCCAACTGCACAGTGCTATTGTAAGAATGCTTGTCAAGTTCTCAAACAAACCTGCATTGTATTTTTAAAATATTTCAGCAGAGGATTCAACTGGAGTATAAATGAAGATTCGACGATAATTTTTTTTGAGTGAATATGGTTTTCTGGGGAGTTGCAATGTTGGGCATTATTGGACATTTCCCGGTGACCCTGACACGTGTTAAACACTCGCATTTCCTGCAAATATTAAAATGGTTAAGGTTGCGCTGAGAAATCCAATCGACTGAAGACAATGTTTATATCGCAAAAGGACCCCGTCCTGGGTGGACTCGAACCACCAACCTTTCGGTTAACAGCCGAACGCGCTAACCGATTGCGCCACAGAGACTGACTGGTAAGGTCATTTCTCGAATCACAAGTTTTCGGTTAAAACAAAAAACTCTTCCCGTTTACTTTGCCAGCCTGTAATATTTCTTCTGCACTGATAACCAAGAATTGAATTTCATTTTTCGCAAGCTGTGTGAATTTCATCAAAAACAAGTGTTCCAGAAAGGAAATGAACACATGCATTTAACGAAATCAAGCCCTTTGTGATTGCCCGAAATGATACGTTCTGTACTACAAGATAGGAAGAAAGACACGGCTGGGATTTGAATCTCGGTTCTTTTGTTTAATAGAGAAGCGCTTTAACCAACTAGGCTACGGTGACAGGACAACCTTCACCTTTTACAGCCGCTTGGACACACCGCTCTGAGACATCTGCGTTCAGAAAGCGCTGAACCTGCGCTCAGAGCAAATTGCCTCTTTTACATAGCAGCCCCGACACTGAGAAACGAAGAGAACTGGCTTTTATCTGCCATTTTCATGTCCAATGCGTTTGACATCTCCCAAGTGCGACAGAGTTCTTTTGCGACACTATTTCTTCTTCTTTTTTATTTCTGTACGCTTTGATAAAAAACGAGAAATCGTGCAACGGAAAAATGTCTTTTTTTTTCATAGAGAAAACGTGCACCAGGAAATGTTGTGTTGAGAAGAAATGATTTAACATGATACGTGACCTAATTTATCGGAGCAATTGCTCGACCAGCAAGATCTGGAGAGGTTGGAGAGTCTGGTGGATGTGATAATTATACGGTGTTGTGGAAGAAAACAGTCTTTTTTTGAATTCTCAGTCAATCGGAATTTCAGTGGGAAACATAAACCCCTTGTCTGATTTAAAGAGATTATATTTTAAAACTCATAAAAATCAGAAAACACATGTTTCTCACTTTGGAATTTTAGACGGAGCGGTGCATTACTAGTAGCGGCGCTGAGCACACTATGGGGGAATTCAGGTCATGTGAAATGCCAGCGGTTTAATAAACAACGCGTCTGATTTCGGATCATAAGATTGTAGGTTCGACTTCTATCTGGCTCGTGTAAATTTTATTCATGCTCCTCAGTAATAGATGTATATTATGTAATGAACCGCACCTGAAAGCAAACGTTGGGTCTGTTTCCTTTGTTTTCCAGCATGAAATAGCAAATCGTTACAAAAAGCACCTGCGGATGTCCAATAGCGGGTTTTTTTTTTTTCAAATTACATTTTCAGACTTCAGACACTTTTTAATAAAACAAAAGTGTCCGGAAACTCATTAACGTTCAGGTTTGCTTGAACCTGTATTAAAAAAAGTTTTCTGAAACTTCCGGGATTCCATTATCTGATGTAGCTGTCTCTAATGTTGGACGTGATGTTAAGCAGATGTGAACTGTGCCTTTTCTCTTAAAAAAAAAACAAAGTTATTTTTTCCCCTCCACTCCAATGCTGGAGACTGTAAGCCTGTGTGAGGTCCACACTGCGTGTCCTGTACTGCTCTATTTTGTTTTGATTATCTATGTGGTGTACAGATAGAACTCAACTGCATGGGGTGAATTCCGTGTTCAGGACCAGCAGAACCTGAAAAAGTAACAGCTGACCTCGACATGATTTCAACACCAAGCCTTCTGATCTGGAGTCAGGCACGCTATCGTTGCGCCACGAAGTCACGGTTGTCAGTGCTGTTGAATTTCCCAAAGGAGACAAATCAGCTTCACAAAAAAAAAAATCTCCTGTGAAAAGCACAGCTCTTCCGAAGAGAGTCTCTTCTTCCCAGACCACATTTTATTCTTCCTGCGCAGCTCTTGTGCAGGTGTTGTTCTCAATTACAGATCCAGGAACACTGATTTTTTTTCTATTTTTTTTTAATTATGTACCCCATGGTGCAAAGGTAGCACGTCTGACTCTAAATCGCCAAGTTCATTTTCAAAGTATATCGGAGTCAACTGATACTGATCAGGTTCTGCTGCTACTGAACCCGCAGTCTTCACCTTAAGGTTCAATTCCTCAAGCCTTTTGACCTTATATGTCCATCCCTTCTCGTCAAAACTCGTATTTTCACAGAGTACCCTTCAGAAATCGCAGTATAGAATGAAAAAACTCCAGTAGATCTCGGCCGCTGTTGGTGATTTTCCTTTAAAAATAAATGAATCTCTGGAAATTTTACGGAGTGTATCACTTTCACTGAGACCGAGAAGTGTTAAGCTGTACATGAGTCTTTGTGGTTCGGTTGTTAACCAAAAGGGTGGTGGTTTGAGCCCTCCCAGGGACACTATGAGCCTTTTAATGTACACACCCGTCTCACTTTATCTCCACGGCCGGTCTTGTACCGCAATCAAATACAGAGCCCGTAGGAGGCAGTAAGCTCGCATATATAGCTCACTGTGTATATAATGAAGAAGCAGAGGTTAGTTTCTCATCTGCGCGTTACAGAGCCTTACGCAACTCGTACTGTACCAACAGCTAGGGTTTGATCCCTGCATGGGCTATTAGTTGAAAAGCCATTGTAAATGACGTGTAAGAGATTTATAGATACTGTAGATCAGTGGTTCTCAAACTGTGGTACGCGTACCGGCAGTGGTACGTGGAGTGCCACCAGGTGGTACGCCAAATGACCCTGGAACTGTGTAGTGTGCACTGAAAAATCGGGACGGGTTTTCATATTTTGTATTTTAATACTTGTCGAATACGCAGCCTACATACTACGATACAGTGCGTGCTAATACTTCAGTGGACACAAGAGATACTCTGTAATTCTATACCACTCTATAGGAATGCGTGCTACGGATGCAAGTGACCAATTGTATTTAAAAAAAGCTATTGTATCTCCAGCAAATAGGGAGAAAGGAGAATGTGCGTGATTTTGGAACAATGCCAACATTGTAAACACAGGAATGCATAGAAATACGTGCTACGAACGCAGGCAATCTTGTGAGCACACAAAAGTGTGATAGAAAAATATTTAAGAACTGTTCGAATTTGAGAAAAATACACCGAGCGTCTCTGTGTTTCGCTCCCATGCGCATGAAATAAAAACTTTAAATAAATACGGAAATAAAAACGGAAACGCGGAAAAAGCTTGCGGATTGCTAAAGCAGGTAAGCTACACTATTTTTGAAGAACCTTATTTACCGTTGGCAAAAGAGCTGACACGTATTATGTGTTGAAAAAAAAGCTGCTAAACAGCTCGACCTGCTGCCCCCCTCCCCCTGAAAGACACAGTCATTCATAGAATTATTGAAATGGAGGATTATATCAAAAGTACACTGATAGAGCGCGTTAAGATGAGCAGATGTTTTTCACTGCAATTAGATGAGTCTGTAGTCGATTTGGCCAATTTGCTCGTTTACGTTAGATACGAGTGTGAGGGTATGTCCCATGAAGACTTTCTGTTCTGTAAACCGCTACCAACAGGAACTACAGGAGAGCACATATTTCAGCTTCAGAATGAATTTATCGAAGAGAATGACCTCAACTTGATAAAATGCATCTGAGTTTGTACAGACGGTGCTAGAGCAATGACAAGCCGACATAACGGTGCAGTTGCACGAATTAGAGAGGTTGCTCCAGAAATTAATGTACACATTACAACATCCACCGCGAGACCTTTGCCGTCAAGAAAATGCCTGATGATTTAATATCTGTTAGACTCTGTTGTGAATTGTATCAAGGCTCGAAAAATTAATTCACATCTCCTTTGCTCAACTAAATAGGCTCACCCCTCTCACTGAAATGGTGCTTTTTTATTAGTTGTTGTTAATGTTTTTTTTTCTGTAAAATACTTTGAGAAGCCACCTTTAAAGGCGCTATATCAAATAAAGTTCATTATTATAATATTTATTATATGTATGTGTGAGTATGTGCACGTACACTCATGTTGGTCATTGAGAATTTCTGGGGTTCCTATGAGATGATGACTTGTAGGTGGTACTTGGATGCTTTGGTTGGATTAGGGGTGGTACTTGGTCCAAAAAGTTTGAGAACCACTGCTGTAGATACTTTATTGATCCCATGAGGGAAATTAATAAAGCTTATCCAGCTGGCTTTTATGTTTCACACTAAATTGCGATCTTGAAACCAAAATAATTAGAAATATGGATCACAACCATTGTTCTCCAAGAAGGAAAGCTGTTTAACACTGACGTCACTCCTTTTTATTTAACCCAGATTGTGAAGACAACTCCACCCTATCAAAGGAAAATGTTGCACAAAAGTTGGAAAGCACACTCTGAATCCATCTGTACTGTATATTTGATTTCCGTGATCCGTTCAAGGCTGCTTGGTGCTTTGCAAGCAAGTCATGTTCAGGGAAGAAACTCAGCTTAGAGAACTACTGGTGCATTTTCACTCATTGAATTTGATCTTTGTACTCTCTTTTCATTCTCAGCTATAATATTTCAAAATTACAATTCGGATTTCTTGGAAAACTTCACAGGCATTATTAAGTTAGGACTGTACAATTGTATTTTAATATCTTGGTATATTTACCTTCATTTTAATATGGATGTAACCATAAATGTTGTACTTTTGTCGTACATTTTAACTGAGGACACACGACGACTATTATACCTTGTGATACATGCAAGACATCTGTAAACGAAGATGTAATTAGTCAAATTGGCAATTAACAGAAAACCACAATTGTATAATATTATTTCTCTATGTCGATGATCAGTTGAAGGATTTGAAGAAACTATATATTATTCCTCGATATCGATGATCAGTTGAAGGATTTGAAGAAACAGCAGCGATAGCAGGTGATTTTGGTTTTGAACCCATCTTTACACCTCAATAATCCATTTGTCCTCGAAAAAAGAAAAGACAGGCATGTTTTGAGTCTCATAATGATCATCTTCTCGATCCAAAGAAACATATAAATTTGATTCCTTCTGTAGTATTTTGGATTTTCTTACGAAAATCTCACGAAGTATTGCCAGGATCTATATTTAGCGTTCGGTAGCGATAACACTGCTGATATTGATTGAGTAGAAATCTATGATGTATTGACAACTTTATCTGAAGCGAGAAGTCCTAGAACGCTGTCTATGAAGTGTTAGGATTCATACCAAGATATACGTTTTGTTTTCAACCCAAAATGCTGCTATTGCATTACACATTATATGAACATTACCAGTTTTGGTAGCTTCTCTGCATGATTTTTCAAAACTGAAACTAATTACAAAATTATTTAAGATCAACCATGACAAAAAAATTATAAATCAGGACTAATATTAATATCAACTGATGTTACTACAGAAAAAAAGATTTAACTGAAATATTAATAAGACTATGCAAGCCTAAAAAGTAGAACAATTCAATTTATATAACTTTTTTTTTTAGAAATGGGCTCACACACCGGAAGACACTAATGTTTCTCTTCATTAGAGTATGTGAATAACAGTTTTACCCAAAATATTTGGAGTCCAGAGGGAGGACTTGCTCGCTGAATGATCTCTCAAGAAATCCCTGGTGAGATTCAACAGGTGTTTTCTTCAGCAGCCACTAAAAGTCTGATGACCTTCTCTGGATTTCCTGAATATGACGTAAAATTAGTTCAAATCATTTGGTAGTTAACACAATGAAATGCTTTGGAGGTACATTTAAAACAGCAGAGCAAGACTGTAGCACTTCGTGTGTGACTGAATTTAATTGTGTAAACCTGGCTCTCTATGAACACGAGCAAAGAGTTCTTACTCAACAGAAGATTGCGATGTGAGCACAATAATATAAGATGTCTGGAGATGCCAGAGATTGAACTCAGGAGTTCATACATGAAAAGCATGCACTCTACCACTGAGCTACATCCCCTATGGCACAGATGGTGGAACTGACTTAAAGATGTGCATATGTTTACTGACCACAATCCACCCTTCATGAATAATTGAAATGAATAATTTATTTTTATATCCAGTCACATGGGCGACGGTGGTTGATTCTTCAATGGGGGAGTGCGTTTTTCTACCTCCTTACTCGACTGTCTTTCAATTATGTTTTCTTTGAAACCTTTTTGCATCTTTTAAGTGCTTGCGATTAAATTACGCATAGAAAAACAGCAGTACAGTTGATGTTCATGGACTGATGCACACAACTCCAGTGATAAAGCCCTTTTGTAAATATTGTAGAAGAATGTTAAAGGGCGAAACAACGCTCCAACCACGTGAATGGTAACAAGAAGGATCGTGTTCTTATTTAATATGTGCTTTTGAATTGCCTTGTCAATACACACAGGCTTTAGAGATGGACAAATAATTGAGTGAATCAAATTAGTTTTTGTTGGTTGTCTGTGTCTTCATAACTTTGTAGGTGAGAGAGAGGATTGCGAAAATGTGCAGGTGCTTCTCAGAAGTGCGTTGGTGGTATACGTTCCTTCAAATAACTGAGCCAGTGCATCCCAAATCTTTTCAAGATGATCTGTGATCTGGTAACACATCTCCTGAAACTAACATTCAAGGTAGGAAGTGTGCTCTTAAACACCAAAACACTCAAAAAGGAAGAAGCAGATCTCTGTACACAAGACGGTAGTGTGATATTAGAATTTCAGAGTTCTTGACGGATTCAGGCTCCTTCTCAGAGGTCCTTGCTCGCCAAATAACTTTGCATCTGAGGAAGAGCACCACGGAAAAAACCCAACTCAACAAGAGAGCACGTTGGTTGCTCTTGCTCTTAATGCAAGGAGCTGTTTTTTTTTCCACCCAATAATAATTATTAACCAGAAACAGCAGCACAGGTAGGTCGCATTTGTGATTATGTCATTTCTCTGCTTCAGCAAGGTCAATAAAAGACTCTGAAAGTAGTAAAGCAAAACTGAACTCAAAATCATATTAGGAATTCTGAGCGATATCTCCATACAGGTAATCCAATAAGAACGCTGAAATATTTGAATATCACCTCTCTGTAGATTGCGCTGCTTTTTACCCAGAGTAAAACTATTGGATTGAAGGAATGCTAACCGCTGGGTTAAAATGTATAGTTGTTATTTGGAGAAATCTGTAAACTCGTGATCGACAGTGCTGATTATTTTCCAGAGACGGAGCACTGATGACCTATCCGAGCTAATTGATAAAGCTCACCCAGTGGATACTCTAGCAGAACGTCAAAGAACATTCACCTTTGTATCCAAAGAAACCACAGGAACAACATCAGGAAGCACCATCAATTCCCCTTTTAAATCTTTCCTGTAAGGTATGCTATGTGAATTCATGAAGTTAATCCTCTGATCTCTTTTGATCACAAACAAAGTACTTCTGATGGAGCGCTATGTTCAAAGAGTTACCCCTGCCAACGATTCGGCGTGAAGAATTAAA
The DNA here is from genome assembly GCF_040954835.1 of Lepisosteus oculatus. Lineage (NCBI taxonomy): Eukaryota > Metazoa > Chordata > Actinopteri > Semionotiformes > Lepisosteidae > Lepisosteus > Lepisosteus oculatus. Next base: position 54,728,693 of record NC_090709.1, on the reverse strand, counting down.
AGTTTCACAGACAAAAGCAGCTCACCACCACAGCCAATATTGAATGTACTGTACTTGCCGGTACACTATCATGTGCACTGCCTCAAAAGTGATCTTGGCAGATGTTGTTCCCTACATAAAGCGGAACGTGCCAAAGAGAATTTCTGTTGAGAAAACAAAATATTTTTTCTGCCTTGATGTTAAGCCTGTCTTTTAGAAAGTTTATCTCTTAACACCTGCAGCCTAACAAAAAGCACTTTTACTGATCGTATTGCAGGTCTTAAAACATTAACGTTTGGCAGCGGTGGGATTTGAACCCACACCCCCAGAGAGACTGGAGCCTAAATCCAGCGCCTTAGACCGCTCGGCCACGCTACCTTCCTCCATGTCCCTCTTCCTCACATTGCTGGCTTGGACTGGGGGGCTTCAGCTCTTGTCGTCGGATCTAATGATATCATGACATGTGGAAGTGACTGCACTTTCATCTTCCGAGATGCTTTCAATAGCACAAACGCTACTTTCACCGGCACAAACATAGCAATAACGAAGGAGGTGGGTTTCATCCTTTGTGCTGTTTGTAGGGGCGCAACTCTACGTCGATCTACTGACTTGAAGAGCAAAAATCAAAATCCTCTCCTACTACTATTGCTTTTTTCATAGTTTCTTCAAATCCTTCATTTGAACGTCGATTTTGAAGGATATTGATGATAATACCACATAAATTGTGGTTTTCTTGTGATCGCCAATTTTATTCAAATATCAGCCTTTTTTACAGTTCCTTGCGTGTTTCACAAGGTATAATAGCCCCCCTCGCATCCTCAGCTAACATATTTTAAAATTACAATAGCTTATACAGCATGCATGTTTACATTTATATTAAAATTAAAGTAAATATACAAGAATAGTACTAACCCAATAATTCTTGTCAGGTTCTCCAACAAATCTGCGTTGTTATTTTAACATGTTTCAGCTGAGGGTGCAAAAGGAGTATAAATGAATTATCCCGCCAGCCATTCAAAGACCAAATTCCATGAGTGAACATTATTTTCTCAGAAGTTGCCGGCATTGGACTTTGCCAGTGGTATTGAATTATGTCCAAACTGTTGTAGTAGTTCCTTCTTGAAATTCGACACGTGCAAAGCACTCGTAATATCATAGGTGTTAAATTTCGCTGAGTCTATTCGAGTCATGGTGTGTATCCCTGCCTATCATTGGGAGACAGGTAGCTTTTTTACACTCAGATTCCAATCTTCAATGCTTTGTGTGAGAGCTTACATAACTTTCATTTTCTCACATTTTCTGACGACTGTTCCAAAGGGGCACCCTGTCAATTCCGAATACTTTTCAAAAATCTGCCTGCATGTTTGATTATTGTCATTTCATTTAAAAAAAGTTCAATATTGATCATAACTAAAGAAAATAATGATCATGAACAAAAAAGGGATAAAGATGCGAGTCGATCTTGAATCACAGCTGGGTGACACGGGCTTCTGTTCTGATATGGTTGTATGAGAAACAGGAGGAATCGCCAATCTCCTATAGAACATGAGTTGAATCATGAGTGAGACATTTCGTATACTCGTGCATATGTCAACGCCTGACGTACATCGTAAAACTAACATTAAGTTGTCAGAGACATTCATTTATATACAAACAAGAGACAGACCAAGTAATAATTCTACATTAGTTCAGGTGGGTAAACCTGAACTAACTAACTAATAAACCTATTAATAATTCTACATTAACGTGTCCTACACTGATCAGACTAATTGACATGGTCTGATTCAGAGCCTGTGCAGTTCGTGCTAATTACAACAACGACAGTTCTGAAACCTCATCACCGAACTGAGCAAAAGTTCAGCTGTTCTCCAGTTTTGTTACGCATGGTTTTTCATTGCAATTGAGTTCAGAGCTGGAGCTGACCTCCAGACAGTACAGTGTTTTGGGTAAGTTGTCGACGCAGGAGGCTGCAGACAACTTACCCAAAGTGTTTTCTATAGCTTTCAGGTGCAGTTCATTTATATAAAAGAATGTAAGTGGTATAAACTCAACAAGCCAGATGGCAGTCGAACCTATAATTTTCTGACACGAGGCCTAACGCGTTATTCATTACGCCACTGACCCTGCTATTATAGTGTTAAAAAAACGCGTTTTCTACGTCTGTTTAAAAATCACTAAAAAAGACAAAGGGCTTGTGTGTTGCGCTAAAATTCCGCTTCATTTCGAATGCAAATAAAAACCGTTTTGTTCCGTGAAATCATACATTTGTCACATGCTTCATACTATACTTCTCTCTTGTATTTGTAAAGCATTTTGATTTAAACTGAACAATATATTGTAACGCAACAAGGGCTCAGGCGGGCGCCGTCGCCGCATTAGGTCGGCCCCCCACCGTCGGGGGCTCGAACCCGGGACTCCCATGTCTCTCTGCAGCGACCCAGCCCGGTGAGCTAAAGAGAGATCTCCCCACAACCCACGGGCTGTGGTCCTGCTATCACAGGGAAGGGCAGTGACGTCACCTGCTCTGGTACACCGGCTCTTACACAGTGCCTGTCGGCCGTAAGCGTTACACTATGAAAGGTTTCATCTATACACTTACACATAATAAGTATACGAATAAATACTCGGAAGAAGCCGCAGCTCAGGTATTAGAGAGATTTAAAATCGGATCGGAGGATTTAGAGTCCAGACTGCAAACCAACAGCTGACACAGGTCTTTTATAGAACCGTTTTGATTTCCTCTACTTTGTCCCCGTGACGTCATTGTCCTGCTCGCAGCCGAGCCCGACACACGTCTGGTTTCTGTCGCTGGGCGCATACCCTGCGGTCCATGCGGGTCCTGATACCCCAGTACAATGACGGGGACGCTAAACTGTAAACAGGTGCCGTCCTTTGGCTGAGACGTAAAACCAAGGTCCTGACTCTCTGTGATCATTCAGGAGAATGGTGGTGGTGGCGGGGAGTCCCCATTACCTGTAAAGCGCATTGAGTGGAGTATCCAGAACAGCGCTATATAAGTGCAAGCAATAATGATTATTATTATTATGTAAAATGCAATAAAAAATAAAACAAAATATCAAACTTTGATTCAAAATAGATTAATATAAAACTGATAAAGCTAATGCTTTTTTCAGGGCTATATCTACTTTTTTTTTTAAAAAGCGAAGTCTGTCGCGACTGAAAGTTAGAGAAGGTATACCAGCGGGTGCCTTCATATCGTGAGCGTCAGTCTCGCCCGTAGCTGCGAGAAGGTTAAAAGCGCACAAGTGATTTGTCTTTCGTCAAAGTATCTGCCGGAGCAGTAAGATGCAGAGCACAATCCAGCAGCTGTAGACGATGTTCGGGGAAGAGCTAATTCTGTTTTCAGCACAGGGAGTGAGAATGAGCTCAGTCCGGCTCCCAGCAGAATCCATCCTGGTTTGGTTACAGTGAGTCTGAGGCTCTTTGGATCGTAACGTAAAAAAAACAATTGCTCACATCGTGTGACTTCCACGACAGGAAGGAAAGATATCACTTAAAAAAATCAGAACTGAAGATTTGGATCCGGGGCCTCATACTTATAAAATTATTAAAATAATAATTATCAAAATATCAGATTGTGTTTCTGCAAAATTTCGTGTACAGTACGCCATTTTTATCTAAAACAGTCACAACGAGGGCTTTACACGCAGTCTGGGGTATTTTCCCCTTTTATATTTTTGCCACTTTATATCGAACCTGTTATACTCCCAGAAGTGCACAGTAGCTTGTACTTAATAAAAATGTACAATTCACCGCTGGTATAAACAGATGTGTGCCGTGTTTGCCTTTGTAAGCATTTGTTTAAAAAATAAGTTCACAATACGATAAAAACACAGAAAGCACAAACTTTATAATACAACGATACAAAATCAATACCAAATCATTATGCCAATTAAGTAACTATCCTTTGAAAACAGAGAACACCTTTATATCTACAAAAAACTTGACATTTGTATGTATTTTTGAATTACAAAGCAGACAGTGTAGTCCCTTAATTCAAAGATCAGATCTTGGCCAAAACAAGACAATCAGACGTGGGCTGAATTCGGAACAGGAGCCTTTGCTTAGTCGATTATTGAGCTTTTGATCAATGTCTGAATAAAACAGAGTCGCTTTTTTAACTCTTTGATTAAATTACATGAAAAGCACCTTCCTTCGAGCCGGAATCAAACCAGCGACCTAAGGATTCCCTGTTGACTCCACTACAGTCCCCCACTCTACCAACTGAGCTATCGAAGAGATGCTGTAGCATTACTCTCTGGCACATACTGCCCAATGAAGTAAAATGTGAAATGGGTGATTTAAATCCCACTTCGACATCAAGTTTCCAACTCGTTTCCTTAGTCTCATTTACCTTGAATTTAAGCCACGAACCAGGATTCTACTGTATAAACTTCCAGGGATATTACAAAATGTTTGATGGGGCATCAATCATTCCAGGCGGAAATTGATTCCTTTTTTTTCTCGAGGGATCATATTAAACATTTCATTAGTATCGAGAGGAGGATCACCAGTAGACACAAAACAAACAGTTTCTTTCTGTCTTTATTAGAAAGTAGCGTTTGTGCTACATTAATAATATTTTCGTGGAAATAAAGAAGTTGTAAATTTTAAAAATTTATATTTGAATCGAAATGTGGTTTTGAGTTAAATATTAGCGTGTTCATGTAATTAGTTTGTGTTTGTCATTACTATATATTGCCATGTTACTAGAATTTGTAACTGAAGTTTACTAGTTGTGTTTTTTATGATGATTAGACATTTGAATACAATATTGTATATAATGTATAATTTGAACTACATATTGTTCAGGTGTGAATAATTGTATATTTTAAGAATACATTTCTAAAACAAATCATTGGCTTTATTTACTAGTTTCTACACCTATAAAAATCTTTCTTTGATGTATAATAGACATCAAAGAAAGATGTCTATTATACATCAAAGATGAGCAGTGTGTGTCGTGTTCACAGCTAATAACTAGAAGATGTCTGGAAGAGGCAATGGCGGAAAGGGACTCGGGAAAGGAGGTGCTAAGCGTCACCGTAAGGTTCTCCGCGACAACATCCAGGGAATCACCAAGCCCGCAATCCGCCGCCTGGCTCGCCGTGGGGGAGTGAAGCGGATCTCCAGGCTGAACTACGAGGAGACCCGCGGGGTGCTGAAGGTGTTCCTGGAGAACGTCACCTACACCGAGCACGCCAAGCACGCCAAGAGGAAGACCGTCACTGCCATGGACGTGGTGTACGCGCTGAAGCGCCAGGGCTGCACCCTGTACGGCTTCGGAGGCTAAACAGGAGCGGAGCTTCACTACCGGACCCCGACGTATAAACCCAAGTGACCCAGTGACATTTGTCACTGCTGAGGTTGCTTTATGGGTCTATTTTCTATACTGTGCTGATCAATTGGAAATCAAATGGCAAAAAAGACCCGTTCCCGCACCTAAGGTCAAATATTAGGAATCAAAACTGCTTGAGTGTATGGAAGCACACAGCTTTATCAAGATTTCCAAGTGCAAGATCTTTTTATTCATAAAAGACCCTATTTATGTTGTATGAGAAATATTAATATTAATACAGAATCCTTTTTCACCAAATAAATGGGGTTCCTGACTTCAGAAAGCCTTCTAGACAAATACTAAAAGAGCAAAAATTCAATTTGGTAAATGAAATGAAAACACATACCCTACCAAACCTTGAGTACAGGCCATTCAGGATGATAATACAAAACCATTTATAATTCAACAAATAAAACCTGTCAACTGGTAATCACCACTTATCATAAAAAAATAAGTAGCAATACACAGTAGGGGACTCTTGGGTGCAAGTTAAATCCATGCAAGAAGGGGTTTAGTGTTATATTTCCAAATCAGATATGCAAATGAGAGATCTGGCCCAGCCAATCTCAAAGCTCCCATGGTATGGAATGGAGCTGCTCCCCTCTTCTAGTTATTCACACTGGAGTTAGGTTACATATTAGCACAATTCATCTAACAGTTGAAAAGTATGAGGCCCCGGATCCAAATCTTCAGTTCTGATTTTTTTAAGTGATATCTTTCCTTCCTGTCGTGGAAGTCACACGATGTGAGCAATTGTTTTTTTTACGTTACGATCCAAAGAGCCTCAGACTCACTGTAACCAAACCAGGATGGATTCTGCTGGGAGCCGGACTGAGCTCATTCTCACTCCCTGTGCTGAAAACAGAATTAGCTCTTCCCCGAACAGAATTAGCTCTTCCCCGAACATCGTCTACAGCTGCTGGATTGTGCTCTGCATCTTACTGCTCCGGCAGTTACTTTGACGAAAGACAAATCACTTGTGCGCTTTTAACCTTCTCGCAGCTACGGGCGAGACTGACGCTCACACCGGGGTAAAGTTAGCTCGAAGTTCGAAAACGATTTTGGCACGCCTGTAGCGCTTTCACGAAATCTCTTAGAGTTACAAAAACACTTGCTTTGTGTATAAAATACATTGTGGATGCTTTCTCATCCTTTACTTTTTCGTTTTTATGACATTTTTTTGACCAAGCACGAATATGCTTTTGTCCATATCTCCGCAATGGAAGCACAGAACGCCTTCAAACCAAAAGCATTTTAAAGACCACGACTTGTGGATATTTCCACAGCCTTTACATCAATCTATCGGTGAGCTAATTATCTTTTTTTAAACCTCCGGTTTTTCATCGATGCATAATTACGCACGAACTGGAACCCGGGGGACCGCTGTGTGCACACATTCACAAAGCAAGAAATACTGTTCAATACGGCTTCATGCGAAAAACCCGTATATGACCATAGGAAGCAGAACAGCGCGGCCTCCAATTACCCAGACTGTAAGCACGGGAATAAAGCTTTGTTTGATTTCTGAAACCCTTCCTTTACGTCCTGTTTTCATTCAGGTAAGGGTCAACTATATTCACAATACTACTGACAGCAGGAAGATTAAAATATTCTTTACTCAGCAGCTTATTAAAAACAGCTCCCATGATGTTCAAACCGATTTTTTACACAGAACACTGACACAGCTTTGTGTTCTGAATCTCTTTTTCTCTTGCTTTTATTTAATGTGGCACAATGCACTGGTTCACAAACCAATAGCATTTAAACCACAGCACCCACAATGCTGAAGGTAAGTGTTTTGCACACTAAGCAGGTCATCTGACTATTCCCAGCTTTGTTTTGGGTTATGGAACCTTTATTTTTTTATGATTTTCTGAAGATAACACTACAGGTGGGATGGGTGGGTTGTCTTCATGGCTCAATAGCATTTCAAATACAGCACCCACACTGCTGAAACCAAGTGTTTTAAACACCAGACAGACCCCCGAACCTCATACAACCTTACTGTGGCTGTGGCCCCTTTATTTTGTAATGAGTTTCTGAAGGTAACACTACAGGTAATACACTGGGACGGGTGGGTCGTCTTCATGGCTCAATAGCATTTCAAATACAACAGCCACACTGCTGAAACCAGGTGTTTTACACACCAGACAGCCCCCAGAACCTTATACAACCTTGCTGTGGTTGTGGCCCCTTTCTTTATTTTTTTATGAGTTTTTCAATATGGCACCATTAGACAGGCGGTACATGGGGATAGTACATCGTGCTCTTCACGAGTCAATAGCTCTTCAAGCACAACAGCCACAGTGCTGCAACCAGGTGTCTTACACACCAGACAGCTCCCCTAACCTTATACAACCTCGCTTTGAGTTGTTTAACATTTCTTTCAAATCACTTGGGTTCATCAATCATTTGATCATTTTTCAGCGTGGAATAAACCTATTACTTGTTCCTTGGAGATAACCATCTGCTGATAAGATATGATCGCTATATTGACCATATACAATTTCTTGCATAAGGAATTCATATTTTGCATACACCGATCCCCCCGGAGTCCCAAGTGATTCTGGTTTTGGAAAGCTAAAGGACAATGAGCTTCACGATACCAGGGGGACAGTGGGTGGTCAAGTCTCCCCTAAACAATGGATCTTGTCAGATTATGATGTCAGTGCATTTAATAAATGTTGTTGAACTCTCTTTAGCCCAAATACAGAGGAGCCCAGACCCAGAATGTTACACATACTGACAGAGAGTGATCTCATTATGTGTGTTTGGATTTTAACAACTATTTTTATTGTTTGCTAGAACCAAAACAATCTATGTTAGACATTTTCATCTTCAGCCAAAAATACAAACCTGTGTACGTAGTGTGGTGCAGGTTCTTGTCCCATCCTGCTCTTGGTCCAGGTTGGAGGGTTGCACCGATTCTGAATCTTGTTAGCTGGTATGGATGGGTTTGGGGGTGTTGATACCAGAGTGGTCCAGGAGGGGGATTCAGGTGTCTCGGGGGCATTCTTGTTTTTCTATGAGTTCAGGTTGATTCTGTTGGTTCTGTCATGAATCTCCCTCACGCAGGCAAGCGCTCCCGCATTCCCTCGAGCTCTCCCCATACCAAACGTGCACATGTCAATCAGTCCTCTACTTAAACCCTCATCTGTCCCCCGGTCATTGCTCACTATTGAGATTCTCTCCCGGAGCTTACCTAGTAACTACGCTTTTGCCTTACTATGACTTCTCCCCTGGACCTCGACCCCGCTTTTCCGACAACTGCTTTAGCCACTCGATTTTGTACCTTCGCCTGTTTTACGCTTTCTCGGATCCTGACCCCAGCCTGTCTCTTCATTTACGCCTCTGCCTACCGACGCAACTTCTACGCCTTCCCGGACTCGGGCCCCTGCATGTTTACTCCGACTACGACTGCGTCTCGCGTCAACCCTACCAAGGGCACCGCATTGGATCCCTATCCTCAGCAGTCAGCCCCTGCGTGACAGGTTCTGAGTGTCTTGGTTACATCCGTTTGTGTGTATAGATGAAAAAGCTATTGAAGAGCACCCCCACACCCCCCACCCGTCTCGGTGGAAGTTGCCATGTTCAAAAAATCCTAAAAAGATAATTAAAGTTGCACACAACAAAGCATGACTGTGAAAGGTCAGGAGGCCTGCCTAGTGAGCACAACACTTGATTACAGTCAAAAAAAACATTAAAAAATAAAGAAATGTTCCACAACTCAAAGCGAGGTTGTATAAGGTTAGGGGAAATGTCTGGTGTAAAACACCTGGTTGCAGCACTGTGGCTGTTGTGCTTGAAGAGCTATTGACTCATGAATAGCACCCCCCAATCCCCATGTACCGCCTGTCTAATGGTGCCATATTGAAAAACTAAAATTCTTATTAAAAAAATAAATAAAGGGGCCACAACCACAGAAAGGTTGTATAAGGTTAGGGGACCTGTGTGGTGTGTAAAACACTTGGTTTCAGCAGTGTGGTTGTTGTATTTGAAATGCTATTGAGCCATGAAGACTACCCACCTATCGCACTGTGTTACCTGTAGTGTTATCTTCAGAAAATCATAAAAAAATAAAGAAAGGGGCCACAGCCACAGCAAGGTTGTACGAGGTTCTGGGGCCTGTCTGGTGTGTAAAACACTTGGTTTCAGCAGTGTGGGTGCTGTATTTGAAATGCTATTGAGCCATGAAGATGACCCACCTGTCCCAGTGTATTACCTGTAGTGTTATCTTCAGAAACTCATTACAAAATAAAGAAAGGAGCCACAGCCACAGTAAGGTTGTACGAGGTTCTGGGGCCTGTCTGGTGTGTAAAACACTTGGTTTCAGCAGTGTGGGTGCTGTATTTGAAATGCTATTGAGCCATGAAGATGACCCACCTGTCCCAGTGTATTACCTGTAGTGTTATCATCAAAAAATCATAAAAAATTAAAGAAAGGGGCCACAGCCACAGCAAGGTTGTACGAGGTCCGGGGGCCTGTCTGGTGTGTAAAACACTTGGTTTCAGCAGTGTGGGTGCTGTATTTGAAATGCTGTTGAGCCATGAAGACGACCCACCTATCCCAGTGTATTACCTGTAGTGTTATCTTCAAAAAATCATAAAAAATTAAAGAAAGGGGCCACAGCCACAGCAAGGTTATATAAAGTTAGGGGGCCTGTCTGGTGTGTAAAACACTTGGTTTCAACAGTGTGGGTGCTGTATTTGAAATGCTATTGAGCCATGAAGATGACCCACCTGTCCCAGTGTATTACCTGTAGTGTTATCTTTAGAAACTTATTACAAAATAAAGAAAGGAGCCACAGCCACAGTAAGATTGTACGAGGTTCTGGGGCCTGTCTGGTGTGTAAAACACTTGGTTTCAGCAGTGTGGGTGCTGTATTTGAAATGCTATTGAGCCATGAAGACGACCCACCTATCCCAGTGTATTACCTGTAGTGTTATCTTCAAAAAATCATAAAAAATTAAAGAAAGGGGCCACAGCCACAGCAAGGTTGTACGAGGTTCTGGGGCCTGTCTGGTGTGTAAAACACTTGGTTTCAGCAGTGTGGGTGCTGTATTTGAAATGCTATTGAGCCATGAAGATGACCCACCTGTCCCAGTGTATTACCTGTAGTGTTATCTTCAGAAACTCATTACAAAATAAAGAAAGGAGCCACAGCCACAGTAAGGTTGTACGAGGTTCTGGGGCCTGTCTGGTGTGTAAAACACTTGGTTTCAGCAGTGTGGGTGCTGTATTTGAAATGCTATTGAGCCATGAAGACGACCCACCTATCCCAGTGTATTACCTGTAGTGTTATCTTAAAAAAATCATAAAAAATTAAAGAAAGGGGCCACAGCCACAGCAAGGTTATATAAAGTTAGGGGGCCTGTCTGGTGTGTAAAACACTTGGTTTCAACAGTGTGGGTGCTGTAGTTGAAATGCTATTGAGCCATGAAGATGACCCACCTATCCCAGTGTATTACCTGTAGTGTTATCTTCAGAAAATCCTAAAAAATATAAAGAAAGGTTCCACAACCCAAAACAAAGCTGGGAAAAGTCAGAGGACCTGCTTAGTGTGCAAAACACTTGCTGCATTGTGGGTGCTGTGGTTTAAATGGTATTGTTTTGTGAACAGAATACCCCTATCCCAGTGCATTGTGCCATATTAAATAAAAGCATGAGAAAAAGAGATTCAGAATGCAAAGCTGTGTCAGTGTTCTGTGTAAGCAATCGGTTTGAACATCATGAGAGCTGTTTTTAATAAGCTGCTGAGAAAAGAATATTTTAATCTTCTTGCTGTCAGTAGTATTGAGAATATAGTTGACCCTTACCTGAATGAAAACAGGGCGTAAAGGAAGGGTTTCAGAAATCAAACAAAGCTTTATTCCCGTGCTTACAGTCTGGGTAATGGGAGACTGCGCTGTTCTGCTTCCTATGGTCATATACGGGTTTTTCGCATGAAGCCGTATTGAACAGTATTTCTCGCTTTGTGAACGTGTGCACACAGCGGTCCCCCGGGTTCCAGTTCGTGCGTAATTACGCATCGATGAAAAACCGGAGGTTTAAAAAAAGATAATTAGCTCACCGATAGATTGATGTAAAGGCTGTGGAAATATCCACAAGTCGTGGTCTTTAAAATGCTTTTGGTTTGAAGGCGTTCTGTGCTTCCATTGCGGAGATATGGACAAAAGCATATTCGTGCTTGGTCAAAAAAATGTCATAAAAACGAAAAAGTAAAGGCTGAGAAATCATCCACAATGTATTTTATACACAAAGCAAGTGTTTTTGTAACTCTAAGAGATTTCGTGAAAGCGCTACAGGCGTGCCAAAATCGTTTTCGAACTTCAAGCTAACTTTACCCCGGTTCTCAAAGGTCAACTCTGCTTGTAAATCACCCCTCCCCACATCGCACGGTGTAGCGGTTATAACCTTCTATTAACACACCAAAGGGCTTCAGTGAGAAAGCGGGCAGAAACAAAGCGATCTCTTTCATTTTTACGTTTTGCACGCCTGACGGGGTTTTACGGTGCTCTTTTCTACACTGAACTGATCATTTGGACATCGTAAGGGAAGAGAGACACATTTCTATGTAATCAGGAAACCAGGAATCCCAACCGTTAGCCCGTTAGTGCCACAGAGAAAAAAAAAAACGTTTCAACGAGATAAAATTGCAGGATAAACACATTTTTTTTCTTTTTCGTAGCGTTTGTGTTTTGTTTGATTTAGCGAATTTTATACACTTTATTTCTGACACATGACTTAAAAGGCTGGTAGAGTATATTTAATACAAGAGCGCTGAACAACAATTTTCATCTACCGTATTGTAATGTTTTTTTTAAAAAAAAAACAAGTTAAATGGATATATAGTAAATGTTTTTTTTCATATAATAGTGTTTATGGTCTGAAAAACATCATTCATTATTTAACGGACATTTGGTATAATTAAAAAAAAAATACTCATTCACGAATGTTAACATTTTTTACAATAACGTGTTCTATTGTGATCTTGCGCCCCGTGCAGCAATATCACCAGACAGTTTAATTGTCTTAGTTCAGGTGGGTAGCTGCGCCAGCATGCGTAGGCTGCAAAGGAACAAGTAAAAGGTTTATTCCATGCTGAAAAAAAGAAGAAAGAGAACACAACGTTTCGGCCGTGGAGCCTTCTTCAGGTGTGAGAGAGACAGGGCAGTAGGCAAAGGTAAAGTAGCGGGAGAACAAAGGTTGGGAGGGAGGAGGAGTGAGAGACGGGAGCAGGGGACAGAAAGAGAGGCCAATCAAGAGGTGTGAAGTCAGAATTGGTGCAGAGAGGTATGAAATGAAACTTCCAATGAATGGAGAAAATTTGAAAAGAACAGTAGTCTGTCGTTAAGGGAAGGGAGAATGTGTGAGAATAATTTTAGTTTCGGTGGTCTTTCTGATGTATGAGTTTGGAAAACCGTCTTTGCGAACACTGGTGCCCGGCTAGCTCAGTCAGTAGAGCATGTGACTCTTTAGCTCAGGGGTGTGGGTTTAAACCCCATGTTGGGCGGTGTCCATCTCCTTATTAACAAAGTTTCCTGCTCATCCTTGACCCTCTTACACCTCGATGGTACTGAGCACGGTTTTCCAAACTCATACATCAGAAAGACCACTGAAACTAAAATTATTCTGCAGCTAGGATCACACATTCTCCCTTCACTTAATGACAGACTACTGTTCTTTTAAATTTTCTCCATTCATTGGAAGTGAAGAGAACAGAACTTAAGCTATTATTTATATAAATGTAGCCTGAGGCTTTTATGTGTTCTATAAAATCGAGGAGTCAACTGGATAGATTTGTTAAATATTTTAGTGATGGGTCTCCGTATTTGTGGTTATTGGAGGAAAGCAGGGATGAGGAGGAAATAGGTGGCACCCAAGTATGTTAAAGGAAAAAACTCGGCATCTTAAGTGATTTATGATGGTTTACAGTCCCTTTTCTGTCCTGTGGCTGTGATCCAATGACTGTGTTGAAACAGCCAGGGTTGTGCTAGCTCTTGATGGACTGGTATGCAAACCAAATGACAGACAAGCAAAGCGTTGTTTTACAATTCTGAAAGCTCGTTCAATGTGGCTTCTTGTGTTTTTATGACTCCTGTTATAGTGCTGGTCTTGTAATGTTGTTGGATTGTGCACAGGTGTCAGAAGATACCGTCATAAAGGATAGGCACGACTTGGCAAAACAACATGCCAGCAAGCACTTCCCCACTTTGAAAGGAAGATGTTGGAACTGATTAAAGAGCTTAATCTGAACTGACACAGGAGAGAGAGAGAAAATCAAAGTTCTGAAAAGTAAGCACAAGGCACACCCTGCTAAAGAAATGTATTGCCTTAAAAAAAATGCTTAGAAGGTCAGAGGAACAATTGTTGTGTTGTTTTTTTTTGCTCAAGTATTTTTATAAGTTTAATTTCCAGTTCTGTTAAAAATAAAACTTAACTTTACTGGTTATTAGTCGGTGTCTTTTGCTGCAATTGAACTTGGAGCGGGAGATGATCTCCAGAATGTACCATACTAACTTAGTACGCGGCTGTGTTTTAACTCGGGAAGTCCATTGCGTTTGACCCTATGGGTTTATATACATGGGTTTCTCTGCATACACTACCATAAGGGAGGAATGGTGAGTTAGAGGGAGGGCACCAGTTAGGTTTATCAAGAATTCACCAAACTGAGTAGAACTACAGATCCAACCATTCAAAATGTGCAAGGTATGCTGCAGTAAATCGAAGTGCTCGTTCCGTAAAGAACTGCAGGATACCGCATGATATATCGAAGTAGGGTGGAATATCTTGTAAAACCACCAGGTGGAGCTATGAAAGCTCTCATGTGCAGCATTTGGGCTGTTGCCAGAAAACACTTGGTTTTGAATCCCTGTCAATGCTGAGGGACAATCTTTTGTCTATTACAGAATTTAACAGTCTAAATGGCATATACAATTTAATAAGTTTAAGCTTTGTATTACATTGTTAAACATTAAACTGATTAAACAGTACACTGAAGTGTTATAGAGGACACAAATTGTGTATTTCCTCTTACATTAAAAAACATTCATTTTAATGTGATATGAAAGATTAATAATGAATAACATTGGATAGGCTGTAAGCTCAAAATATTACTGTAGTCCACTTTCTTTCTAAACATCTGCATCAATTTGTCTCATTCACCCATGATTACTTAAACATTCTGCCTGCCCTTTTCAGCTATAGCTTTGTTTGAACCCAGCTCCTGGCATGAGTTTTCCTTTAACAAAAACATTTCTTTGAAAAACTAAAATAGTAAATTATATTGATTTGTTGCTATTTCTAAATATTACAACATGTTCAAAGTTAAGTGATTTATTAATAACAACTAATAATTTCAAACTGCTTGTATTCTAAAATTGTATTTTGTTTGGGGTGATTTGTCACTGTTTTCACAATCTTGAATTTATTAAACATCTGAGATATGGTGTTCTATACCTCTGTTTACTTTCTGAAACTCCATCGATATTTCCTGTTTTCACACAGATAAGAATAAACTGCACGTGCAAATCTTTTCACAAGTGTAAAGATGTTCTGTGCTCAACAGCTCTTTAACACAGTGCACATTATGTCATATCTTTAAACATCAGTTGAAGCGTTCTGAAGTCTGACAATCGTAAAAAGTTACCAAATAGTATTGGTGAAACTGTTACCTGTCCTGGATAAAGCGATTAGAAAATAGGTGGATTTACACTTGTAAGAAACTTTCTGATTTTAATGGGATATGGAAGATATTAATAATAAATGATTGGATGGTCTAAATGGAAGATGTATAGAGGAGACATGTTGAGTCTTTTCTTTTCAGCTTGAAATTAACTTTTGCCTACTATGTATATTCCATTGCAGCCATTTTAATGCAACGCAGCTCCATACTTCTCACAAAGTCTAGGCTAGGTGTTACACCCCACTGTGTTTATGTAGATTAGACAGTTCTACTTGGGGAGGGGAAGGAACTTTCAGTTTTCTGGTGTCATTGTTGGCCTTTAACATAAGGCAACCAACAATCAAATGTCCTGTTTTTTCTTAAGTTGAACGAAGATGTGCCACGTGCATACAGTGTCATGTTGTATGCTTTTAATGCTACTACAGTACAGCTTGTGGGAAATACATTTGTCCTGAATCAAAGTTTAACTTACCCCACACCCTACATTACAAACTGAGTGAATTCAACAGAATCGACGGCTAAAAGCAACATGTCAAAATGTTCCCAAAATAACAAAAAGTGAACGAGTTGAGGATTCGATAATAGAGTAATCATAACAATAACTCCCGAGTTGTTTAATGCAATCCAAATGAAAGAAGGACACTTAAATAAACATGAAAAGACTATTTTTTCATTGACGAAAAGTAATGTCGCACTCTCTCTTGTTTAATCTGATTGTTTTATTGCTGCACAGACTAAAACCAGAGAGAAATAGCACCTCTTTCTTTGAAGCATTTTGTTTATCCTATCATGTATCGGTTTCCAATCATACAAAGTAAGTTCTGAGAATCTCCAATTCAACATACCTATGTTTTCCTGGAGAATGCAAAGCCCTTTTGCCTCTGGACCAGTCAAAATTTATGGATGTGGTTCACACCCAGTCCCAAAATTGCGAAACGGAAGAGTGGCGTAGCGGTCGGCTCTGGCTGTCCCCTCTGTGCCGACACACTGCACATTCAATCCCTCCTTCTCTTGACTGATGGGCAAAAGGTGGACATCTGGGAGAACTGTACGTGGCATCTGTGAGTTCTGCTGTGTAGATGGTGCTTCCTGAGGGGAGAGAGACAGTGGGGACGGCACCAGCCAATTCATTAGTGGTGGTGAGCAGAGAGGACAGGATGGAGTGTCCTGAGGGGGTGTGCTCTGCTGGGGGTGGAGGGCTGTATGGAGATACACATTGCACCAGGTACAGCAACCTGTGTGGCAGGGAGGGGCACTTTTCAGGAGATGAAGGTCTGTTTGGAGACGGCTGACACCCTAGTGTTTGACTGCTGGAACATACAGATGCAGCCATTCAAAATGCGTGGGCGATACCGCATTATTTTCCGGTACGCTGTACGCAGTCTACCGCGAGTTACCGGTAAATACCGCTAGTTACTGTAAATTCTCCTATAATACGGCAAGCAAAATAATAGTATCCGGAATTTCCGCAAGGTGGAGCTAATAAAGCTCAACCTCTCATGTTTGAGCTGTCGCCATCAAAGTCTTTAACGAAGATATTACTAATAGTAGTAATAATGAATGACCTTGGACGAGCTGTAAGTGTAAACTCAAAGTATTGCCCTGGTCAACATTCTTTTTTTCATTGACCCTCTTTGTAAAAGTAACACCACAGCATTTCGCAATCATGCATTTGTTTCCAATCATGCAAAGTACAGTAATTTTTGAGAATCAATTCACCATGCCTTTCACATGCTCATAAAAGAGATTGATTTAGGAACATAAACATATTACCGTATGCAAACTGTACTGTATACAGTATGTATATGTATATTTAATGTCTAAACTGTGCCCTTTAAGTATTGAATATTTATATGGAATTTTACCACTGAAGGGAAATCTTAGTGCCTGAGCATAAAAAGAATAGGAGCATACTGCAACGCGTGTGAAGGCCATAAACTATATTAATTTTGGAACTTAAACATACAGTATATGGCTGGTCTCGGTACTTTAAAGAAAACATACACACCAGTATTCCATTTCTCCCTAAACATTTTAACACACTTTAACTAACGTGATACCGGAGTCAACAAGCATACTTTTAGAATTTGATTAAAAGGGAATATAATATGGAATCGCGTACCTCAAGAAATTAATAACGATATGATTATAGTCGTGTACTGCGACAGGGCTGTGTAGGGCTGTTTCGCCTCTCTCTTCATGCGACTTCCCTTGTAGCCCACTGGTCTACA
Source organism: Lepisosteus oculatus (assembly GCF_040954835.1). NCBI lineage: Eukaryota > Metazoa > Chordata > Actinopteri > Semionotiformes > Lepisosteidae > Lepisosteus > Lepisosteus oculatus. Next base: position 54,711,439 of record NC_090709.1, on the reverse strand, counting down.
TGCCCGATTACCAACTCACAGGTTGTGTGTTCAAATCCAGCTGGTGCTGGACTTTTCTTTTAACAAACATTTCTTCGAAAAAATAGAATAGCAATATTATGGACAACCAATTGACTTTTATATTTCAAAATATCACAACATGATCGATTCTAAGTCATTTTTGATAACAATGAATAGTCACCTTCTTCCCTTCTGACAACGGTCCCTGCTTCTGCTTCCTGCTTCTATTGTGTGTGTGTGTAATAGAGTACATTTTTATAGAGAAATGGAGGCTGGACAGTATGCGTTACAATATACACATTTATATTGATTTAAATCGTGTTTTGATTTAAATCGCAAACGCATGTTTAATTATATGTGTTTTTTTAAATCATAATCAGGCTAATGCAACATAAATTGATACAGTATCTTTGTCTTCTAAGTATCTTAATAAACTTTCAGCATAGCTTTCTACCCGTTTAGATTTATTTTTCTTGGGATTTTGGGATCAAACGTGGAAGGATTAGATTGTAATAGTTTTTATTTTTCAAATACGTTTTAGAAAAGTGTAATCTATACCTGCCCAGACTGTACGCCTTCCTAAACCCCGCTCTGACCACTTTCACTCCTGTCCTGCTCTTCCCCGCGCACCCCAGCCGGGCACTCTTCGGCCTCTGCCCGGGACAAATGTATATTTTGATCTTTACACCCGGCGTGGCACCGAGGGAGCGTCTGCATTTATAACTTAGTTTTTAAAATTAGTCAAGCAATATGAAGCATCTCCTTTTACTTTTAAGTCCCTTAAATACATTGAGCACAGCTTTCTCACTACTTAAGATTACTTTTTGATACCATCCTTACACAAAGCAGGAACTTTCCGATGACATACAGTACAAGTGGAAAGATTACAGATTTTAATCGTCTTTAATTTTGTTACGTTATACGTTTTAGGAACATTTAATCTAAACAAACACCACAAAACTATTCTCGATTGTATTTCTGAATGTTATGTCACATCTACAGTAGTTCACTGCTGGACCCATCGAAATTTACAGACGTGGTCCACCCCCAGTAAATTTCAAAAGTCACAAGATTTCGAAACATGAGGGCGGCGTAGCGGTCGGCTCTTGATTTCCCGTCTATGCCGATGCACTGCAAGTACAACCCCCCCTCCATCTCCTGAGTGATGGGTAGCAGTTGGACATCTGGGAGAATTATTCGTCCCACTGGCGTCTGTGAATTCCGCTGTGCTTCCTGGGGGGAGATAGACGGCGGGGACAGCATCAACCAATTCCCATGCGGTGGTGAACGGAGAGGCCGGGATGGAGTGTCCTGAGGCGGTGTGTGCTCTGCGGGGGGCAGAGCTTCCGCCAGGCATTGCAACCTGCGCGGCGGGGAGAGGCACTTTTCGGGAGACAGCTGCTCAACTGTTGACTGCTGGAACATACTGTCTCCTTCCTCTGCATTTTCAGGAGTGTCTCTAGCCTCCCAGTCCTCCCCAGTAATGCATCGTACTGCTCCCGCTGCTGCCAAAATGTCTCCACACAGATGCTGCTTCTACAGGTTGGCACCCTGGCCAGTGGCCGAGAGCAGAGACCCACGGCCTGTGGCAAAATAACATAATTCATGTAAGAAATAAAGTCACACAGTAGTATTCATCAGTCGCGGAACAGAAGTCAAAATAAACTTTTCTTTTTTTCCGTCTTACCGCTTTCTTTTTTACTGTCCTGGTGGTAGATCGTTTCGCCCGTGCGGTGTTTTCTTGAAGAACAGGCTACGAAGAAATAATTATAATTGAATTTAATATTCAAAACGGCAATAATACCTTGTAATATACGCTGTAATCACGTATTTCAGATGAAGTCTGCTGTATTTGCTTACCCTTCGCTCTTTGGAAGCTGGGGCGGCAGAAGCACCCCGTCTCTTCCCGTAAAAGGTCTTGGTCTCCATACTGTACTGTGGTCGCTGTAGTGCAGGTTCGCAGTTTTTTTTGTGATGGGAGCTCACCCAATCCCTTTGTGTATTTATGCTATATTCACATGTACGGCTAGAATGTTCATTGTCTTCCAATGAAAGGCGGGTGCCTCTTGCCGAAGTCGGGAGACATTAGAGGCTTGCCACACCCGGACTGTTAAACCAACGCATTAGCACGTCAAACCCCATTGAGGAGCCGGGCGCAATAATTGTTTTGTCCCTTGATTTACTGATCTGCATTAATTATGGAAATCGAGTTCCTGCTCTTTGCAGACGACCTGGTCCCGCTGTCGCCCACAGAACAGAGGCTGCGCCAGAACCTGGCGCTGCTGGAGCAGCACTGTCAGACCTGGGCGCCGACAGTCAATCTGGACAAGACCAGAGTTATGGTTTTCCAGAAAAAAAGCCAGACCTTAGGGAAACAGGTACAAATTCACACTTAACAACACATTAACACCTAACAACGGGAGCAGGGACGAATAAGGCCAGTACCCACTATTGTTAAACATACAGAAAAGAATATTAAAGTATTGAATATTAGTATTGGCTTTAGTATTAGCCATACAGAACATTAAAGTGCCCCTTTTCCATTCAGCAGGTGCCTGAGCTGCTGTGTCTTATCTTCTGACAGTCACCGTTGTGAATGTCTGTAGAGTGTATCTTATTTTTAGTACTAAAATAAATACTTAGTACTTTAGTACTAAGTACTAAAATACTAGTACCGAGGGAGCGTCTGCATTTATAACTTCGTTTTTAAAATTAGTCAAGCAATATGAAGCATCTCCTTTTACTTTTAAGTCCCTTAAATACATTGAGCACAGCTACTCACCACTTAAGATTGCTTTTTGATACCATCCTTACACAAAGCAGAAACTTTCCGATGACATACAGTACAAGTGGAAAGATTACAGATTTTAATCGTCTTTAATTTTGTTACGTTATACGTTTTAGGAACGTTTCATCTAAACAAACACCACAAAACTATTCTCGATTGTATTTCTGAATGTTATGTTACACCTACAGTAGTTCACTGCTTTAAATACATCGAATTAAGAAAGTTATGTGTAGGACTTTAGATCTTTTTTTCTGAAGCAAGGAAAATCTAATCTTGTTTCTCTATAACAATAATAAAAAACTTTATTTTACATATCACCTTTAAAAGTGGCATCTCAAAGCAATACAGTAGATCGAAAAACAGTTAAAAGGGACCAAAGTAAATACCAGACAAACACAAACGCGTTTTTAATAAAATGCTTTTATTCATTCAGCAGAGAGTGAGAGGGACATCCAGCAGAGAGAGACATACACACCGGTTTCCATTGACAAAATTGTTTTTTTTCAATTCCTCTTGTCAAACAGGAATGTTTTGTTTGTGGACAGACTGTTAGACTAGAGGAAAAGAGCGCCTCCTTCTACGAAGCATTTCGTTGATCCGATCACTAATTCTTTTCCAGTCGCACGAAGTAAGGGTTGTAAAGCGCGAAGTAAAGCGCTGATTCTTATGGAATAATGTGTTCCGCCGGGGATTCAAAAAAATTATTTGACAAATTTTTTTTTTCAATTCCTCTTGTCTAACAGGAATGTTTTGTTTGTGGACAGACTGTCCACAAACGTGAGACTGTCTTTCTCAGACTTACATTCCCGAATGTCCCCCGCCCCGGTCAACAATCCTAGGAAGAACACGAAACAGCCTGTTAATAAAATTTTTACAATTTTGTTCGGTCAGTTCTTCCTCCCAGAATTTACAGATTGCATCGATCAGTTCCTGCTTTGTGACGGGCTTAGCAGTTTTCCGAACGTAGTCTTTCAACGAATGCCAAACCATCTCTATCGGATTTAGATCTGGGGATTCGGCTGGAGTTTTCACCCAGTTCACTCCTTCTGCTATAAGCCTCGCCCTTGCTGCTGTTTGTTTCGTTGTCTTGAAAGAGACGGTGCCTTGATCCAAACTGCTCCCTGATATATGGGGCAGCATGCTGTGTGACCACAACTTCCTCGAAGAATACACGGTCCATAATTCCTTTGAAAATAAGAAGTGGTCCCGGGCCTCTTCTAGATATACCCCCCCAGACGTGAACCTTCAGTGGATGTTTGGGCTTTGGCTTGTCCACATATCTCCCCTTTTTGCAAAATGCCATTGTTGAAAACTGTTCCAGAGCCACTGTTGTTTCGTCGGTGAAAAGTACATCCTGAAATGCCTCCCCCTGTTCAATCCATTGGAGCGCTTGCTTGAGTCTTTCCTCTTTGTTTTTTTGCCTTATCATGGGGCATGTGTTGGTTTTTCTGTATCTCCATCCAAGCCTCCTGCGTACTCTTCTTATCGATGTCGGGCTAATGTTCGCACCGAGGTTAGCCCATAGCCGTCTTTGGACTTGCATTGCCGGTAGCTCATCATTTTCATCAGTCAGTTTGTCGACAGCTCGCACAAAAAGACTTGGAAAAAAAAAGAGATCAGCAGTTAGTTTTAAAAATAATGTGCGTAGTTGTATTTACATGCAAGAAAGGTATTTTTAAAAAATTATTTACCTTTGAATCGTCCTCGGTTTAGATTCTCTTTGCCTCCTCTCCCCTTTATAATGCCATCTCACTGTGCTTTCAGAAACGAAGATGTCCATCGAAGCCAACTCCTGTACAATGTCCCGTGTTGACTTCCCGTTTCTTTTCATCTTCATTATTTGGTGTGAGAGAGTCTTCGTGATTTTAGTCATTGTCCGTCCCCTTACCAAAGCGATACAGTGGTGCAGCTTGAATTATGTACCTATATACTGTATGGTATGGTACAGATAAAACTTACACCATACCGATGAGCTAATGCCAGGGAAAGACACTCCTATTTTATTTAAAACACAATACGCCAGGAAATGTGTCTGATGCATTAGCAAGTTAAAACAATTGAGTCGAAAACCTGGGCGTAACACCATTTCCTTTTTCTGATCATTCGCTTTCTGGATACACATTTCACCTGTCCTGTTCTTTGTTTTCCTGGTTTGCTGATTATGCCTGCTGTGGTCCACTCCTACCCTCACACCTAATGAATACTATTTTAAATTTCTTGGCGCAGTTCATTAACCCTTGTATGTGCTGTCCGCGCCCAAAATGCAATTTAAAAAAAGTCAAAAACCGCGCTCAAAATGCAATTTAGAGCTTAATAAGATACACTCCACAGGCATTCACAACAGCAACATATGAAACGTTTATTTTGTAATCGCTGTCTAAGGAAATCTCAGTATAACTTTGTTCATGAACAAACAGTGGCATGTTACATTATTATTCGTTTTTTTGTTAACAAGGCTCGCCAGCTAATGTGAATTGAAACCTGTCTTGCTAGCTTTTAAAGTCGTGCATGTGTAAAAGACAATTGAAATAGAGAAAAAAGACCTGACTGACAAGCCGATACATACTCTTAGAGTTTGATTAATAGGGAATATAATACAAAAATATAGTACTAAAAAAGGTACTACCAATTTTAAAGGTGATTTTACTTTTAAATAAAAATTTGAATCCCCTGCGGAACACATTCCATAAGAATCAGCGGTTTTACAGTACATATCGCCTTTAAAGGTGGCTTCTCAAAACGCTTTACAGGATAAAAACAACCAGAACAGCAACAACAACAATATTGTATTTCATTGCACTTTGAAAACCAAGTAATAACTTAACTATACGTGCAAACGTTTCATATGTTGCTGTTGTGAATGCCTGTGAATGCCTTATTGCTTCGCTAGGCAAATAAGATACACTCCACAGGCATTCTCCCCAGCTTCCAAAGAGCGAAGGGTAAGCAAATACAGCAGACTTCATCTGAAATACGCGATTACAGCGCATATTACAAGGTATTATTGCCGATTTGAATTTTAAATTCAATTATAATTATTTCTTCGTAGCCTGTTCTTCAAGAAAACACCGCACGGGCGAAACGATCTTCGAAATCTACCACCAGGACAGTAAAAAAGAAAGCGGTAAGACGGAAAAAAAGAAAAGTTTATTTTGACTTCTGTTCCGCGACTGATGAATACTACTGTGTGACTTTATTTCTTACATGAATTATGTTATTTTGCCACAGGCCGTGGGTCTCTGCTCTCGGCCACTGGCCAGGGTGCCAACCTGTAGAAGCAACACCTGTGTGGAGACTTTTCGGCAGCAGCGGGAGCAGTACGACGCATTACTGTGGAGGATTGGGAGGCTAGAGACACTCCTGAAAATGCAGAGGAAGGAGACAGTATTTTCCAGCAGTCAAACAGTTGAGCAGCTGTCTCCCGAAAAGTGCCTCTCCCCGCCGCGCAGGTTGCAATGCCTGGCGGAAGCTCTGCCCCCCGCAGAGCACACACCGCCTCAGGACACTCCATCCCGGCCTCTCCGCTCACCACCGCGCAGGAATTTGTTGATGCTGTCCCCGCCGTCTATCTCCCCCCAGGAAGCACCATTTACAGAGCGGAATTCACAGACGCCAGTGGGACGAATAATTCTCCCAGATATCCAACTGTTACCCATCACTCAGGAGATGGAGGGGGGGGTTGTACTTGCAGTGCATCGGCATAGACGGGAAAGCAAGAGCCGACCACTACGCTGCCCTCGTGTTTCGAAATCTTGTGACTTTTGAAATTTACTGGGGGTGGACCACGTCTGTAAATTTCGATGGGTCCAGAGGCAAAAGTGCCTTGCCTTGCAATCTCCGGGAAACCATTAGTAGCATGGTGAATCGGAGATTCTCAACCCTTACTGCGTGCGACTGGAAAAGAATTAGTGATCGGATCAAGGAAATGCTTCGTAGAAGGAGGCGCTCTTTTCCTCTAGTCTAACAGTCTGTCCACAACAAAACATTCCTGTTAGACAAGAGGAATTGAAAAAAAACAATTTTGTCAATGGAAACCGGTGTGTGTGTGTCTCTCCCTGCTGGATGTCCCTCTCACTCTCTGCTGAATGAATAAAAGCATTTTATTAAAAACACGTTTGTGTTTGTCTGGTATTTACTTTGGTCCCTTTTAACTGTTTTTCCCATCTACTTTTTTGCTTTGAGATGCCACTTTTAAAGGTGATATGTAAAATAATGTTTTTTATTATTGTTATAGAGAAACATGATCAGATTTTCCCTGGTTCAGAAAAAAATATCTAAAGTGCTACACATAACTTTCTTAATTCGATGTATTTAAAGCAGTGAACTACTGTAGGTGTAACATAACATTCAGAAATACAATCTCATATTTGAAAAATAAAAACGATTACAATCTAATCCTTCCACGTTTGATCCCAAAATCCCAAGAAATATAAATCTAAACGGGTAGAAAGGTATGCTGAAAGTTTATTAAGATACTTAGAAGACAAAGATACTGTATCAATTTATGTTGCATTAGCCTGATTATGATTAAAAAACACATATAATTAAACTCGCGTTTGCGATTTAAATCAGAACACAATTTAAATCAATATAAATGTTTATATTGTAACGCATACTGTCCAGCCTGCATTTCTCTATAAAAATTTACTCTATTGCACACACACACACACTAGAAGCAGGAAGCAGAAACAGGGACCATTGTCAGAAGGGAAGAAGGTGACTATTCATTGTTATCAAAAATGACTTAGAATCGATCATGTTGTGATATTTTGAAATATAAAAGTCAATTGATTGTCCATAATATCGCTATTCTATTTTTTCAAAGAAACGTTTGCACAAGCTTGATTTGAACACACAACCCGTGAGTTGATAGTTGGGCACGTAGACCAGTAGGCTACAAGGGAAGATGCATGAAGAGAGAGGCGAAACAGCCCTACACAGCCCTGTCGCAGTACACGAATATAATCATATCGTTATTAAATTCTTTAGATACGCGATTCCATATTATATTAGCAGAAAAGCTTAAAACTACCACTTTTTCACATTTATTTCACATGCTAGTTATATACTTCGATGCTTAAAATCGTTAGGGAGAAATGGAATACCAGCGTGTATTTTTCCTTTAAAGTACCGATTCCTTTAATCTGACTGGCTGACACCCCTCTGAAGTCGTTCCATAAAATCTGGTATACGGAAAAGAAAGCGTTGCTACATACAAGTATCTTTTAATACTGTCTTTGCTGTGCTCTTGAGGATCCTTGTGATATTTTGAGCTCTAGTTGAATGATAAGTGTCGCATTTTAAATCATTTTCGTAGTTAGAAATTATGAAACGCCCTGTTAAAAGCAAGGAAGTTTTTATGCCCGTTGAAGTAAAACAAAATGCCTGACAAAGTATGGCTTGGACAGATTCCGAGTGCTTGTACAAATGTGCTAAAGAAATTATACTTTGAGTATACAGCTTGTCCAAAGTCATCCATTATTAATACTATTAGTAATATCTTCGGTAAAGGCTTTGATGCATAAAAATTTCTGATAAAGGTAGGTTGTGTACTTTTGTCCAACTGAGCAATCTTGCATTCATAAAATATACCAACATTTTAATGACTGATGATTAACATGCTGTAATACACAGTTCAAAATTAAAAGCTCAAATGCAGTACATGAGAGGTTAAGCTCCCCCTGGCGGTTTTACAAGGTGACGCCGGATAGTTTCCGGGATGACGTCAAATGACGCGATTAACCGCGTGATACTGCGTGACACCGCGAAACGCCCACCGGGGTATGCCGCGAAATACCCCACCCATTTTGAATTGCTGCATCTGTAATACCTTGTGATACATGCAAGTCATCTGTAAACGAAGATGTAATTACAATAAAATTGGCAATTCACAGAAAACCACAACTTGTATAATATTATTCCTCGTTATCAATGATCAATTAAAGGATTTGAAGAAACAGCAGCAATAGCAGATGATTTTGGTTTTGAACCCATCTTTACACCTCAATAATCCATTTGTCCTCAAAAAAAGAAAAGACGCATATTTTGAGTCTCATAATTATATGTGAATATGTGAATAACAGTTTAACCCCAAATGTCTGTAATTGTGATTCTGTTAAAATTCAAAAAAGCATCTATCAATAGTAAGAAATTATTAAGAAAGTAAGAAATTATGTTATTTCATAAACTGTAAAACATGTAGACATTTACAGGTTATATCCTTTGCTTTGTCTTTTAACACAAGTGTTCAGGATCCAAGCCCATGTTCGGACGGTTGTGTTTCTCTTGTAATCATCAAATGTCATTATTTTGTCCTTCAGTTCTTTCTCGAGTTGTACCATGGATATTTTATACCATCGATACTTTTCATGCTCTTTTGCATTTTCCTTCACATACGGAAAAAAACTCAAGGCGTTCTTGTCACTGTGCTACACAGTACAGGACACGCAGTGAGTAATTCGCGCAGCTTTCAGAGGAATCCAGAGGGAGGACTCTTAATGCAAGGAGCTGTTTTTTTTTTCGCATTAATCATTATTAACCAGAAACAGCTGCACAACTGGTTGCATTTGTGATTATGTCACTTCTCTGCTTCAGCAAGGTCAATAAAAGACTCTGAAAGTAGTAGAGAAAAACTGAATTAAAATCATATTAGCAATTCTGAGTGATATCTGCATACAGGCAATCCAATAAGAACGTTGAAATCTTTGAATGTCATCTTTCTATATATTGCGCTGCTTTTTACTTGGAGTAAAACTATTGGATTGAAGGGTTAAAATGTATTGTTGTTATTTGGAGAAATCAATGAACTCGTGATTTTATATGTTTTAAAAGACGGTCATGCGCACAGAAAAAAGACAGTGCTGATTATTTTTCTGGAGACGGAGCACTGATGACCTATCCGAGCCAATTGATAAAGCCCACCCAGTGGATACTCTAGCAGAACATGGAAGAACGTTCACCATTGTAACCAAGGCAACCACAGGAACAACATCAAGAAGCACAATCAATTCCTCATTTAAATCTTTCGTGTAAGGTATGCGATGTGAAAGCATGAAGTAAATCCCCTGATCTCTTTTGAACATGGACAAGGTATTTCTGATGGAGCGCAATGAGCAAAGATTTAATAAGCTACTCCTGCCGATGATTCAGCTTAAAGAAGTAAAAGCTTCACAAACAAAAGCAGCTCGCTACCACAGCCAATATTAAATGTACTTGGTGGCACATTACCATTTGCACTGGCTCAAAAGTGGTCTCGGCAGACGTTGTTCCCTACGTAAAGCTGAAAGCGCCAAAGAGCATTTCCATTGAGAAAAAAAAATCTTTCTTGATGTTAAACATAGAGAGCCTGCCTTTTAGAATTCTCCCTCTAAACACCTTGTGCAGCCTCCCGACAGACTAACAAAAAGCGCCTTTTCACCAACTCAATTTATAATACGCCCCTCAAAACTCACAACCGAATAACAATCCATCCGTATATTTGATTTCCAAGATCCATTCAAGGCAACTTGGGTCTTCGCAAGCAAATAATTTCAGGGAAGAAACTCAGTTTAGTCAACTACTGGTGCATTCAGCACACCACTTGCTTTCGCTTGTCAGGGTGGCCGAGTGGTCTAAGGTGCCAGACTCAAGGACATGTGTCTTTCCAGCTGGCTTGGGTGTTCTGGTCTCCAAATGGAGGCGTAGGCTCAAATCCCACTCCTGACAGCTTCCGTTTTTACCTCTCTTGAATTGTTCCAGTGCTAGCTGACAGTGAATGACTGAAATATAAAAGCAGCAGAAGAAAGCAAGCAACTCAGTGCAATTTGTGAGTATTCTGCACTGTTAAAATGCACAGGTTTTCATACTTTTTGGAATTCGTAGCTCAAGAAGTGACTCCTGTTTCATTTTCTATTCACCAACTCGATTTGCATTCCGCCCCTCACACCTCACAACAGAATAACAAACGGCTTCATGTGCCACAGCATTCCCCTGTAGATTCGGTTTGCACTATGAATTAGGCGACCCCGAATGAAATATTTTAGTGTTGGCTCAAATGTGAGGAATTTCATGAACCCTCAAAAAGGAATGCTTGCAGAAAATGCCAGCAATTCAAAGCGTGTAGGCAGCATGAACAGACCAATTCTGCAATTTCTTTTATCGCGGGCGGTGCTTTCCGAGTCGATGGCTCTGCATTAGAAATGAGAAGTGCTGAACTCTAAACACGTTCTTGCCATTACTGCTACTCCTGCTGCTACTCCTTCGTCCTCGAAAAAAGAAAAGACAGGCATGTTTTGAGTCTCAAAATGATCTTCTGGATCCACAAGAAACATGTACATTTGATTGATTCCGCAGTATTTTGGATGTACTGTACTTATAACTTCCATCGAAGAGAGATTTCATCAGTTGCATGAAATTGAAACTTTCGACTTTTTGTCTGGTATTGAAAATATGTTTTAAAAAAGCCATAAACAATTTTCTAACAAACAACTCATGAATTATTGCCAGGATCTATATTTAGCGTTCGGTAGTGATAACACTGCTGATATTGATTGAGTAGAAATCTATGATGTATTGACAGCTTTATCTGAAGCGAGAAGTCCTAGAACGCCATCTATGAAGTTTAAGGATTCATACCAAGAAATGCCTTTTGTTTCCCACCCCAACTGCTGCTTTTGCTTTACACATTATGTGAACATTACCAGTTTTGGTAGCTTCTGGGCACGATTTTCCTAAACTGAAACTTATTACAAAATTCTTTAAGATGAACCATGTCCAAAAATTGTAAATCAGGACTAATTTTAATATCAAATGAAATCACTACAGAGGAAAAGGCTTAACTGAAATATGAATAAGACTATGCAAGCCTGAAAAATAGAACAATTCAATTTATAGAACTTATTTTTTTATTTTTTGAGAGATGGGCTCACACACCGGAAGACACTAACGTTTCTCTTCGTTAGAGTATGTGAATAACAGTTTAACCCCATTTGTTTGTAATTGTGATTCTGTTAAAATTTAAAAAAGCATCTATCAATAGTAAGAAATTATCAAAAAAGTAAGAAATTGTGGTATTTCATAAACTGTAAGACATGAAGACATTTACAGGTTATATCCTTTGCTTTGTCTTTTAACGCAAGCGGTCAGGATCCAAGCCCATGTTCGGACGGTTGTGTTTCTCTTGTAATCATCAAATGTCATTGTTTTGTCCTTCAGTTCTTTCTTGAGTTGTACCATGGATATTTTATACCATCAATACTTTTCATGCTCTTTTGCATTTTCCTTCACATACGGAAAAAAACTCAAGGCGTTCTTGTCACTGTGCTACACAGTACAGGACACGCAGTGAGTAATTCGCGCAGCTTTCAGAGGAATCCAGAGGGAGGACTCTTAATGCAAGGAGCTGTTTTTTTTTTTTCGCATTAATCGTTATTAACCAGAAACAGCTGCACAACTGGTTGCATTTGTGATTATGTCACTTCTCTGCTTCAGCAAGGTCAATAAAAGACTCTGAAAGTAGTAGAGAAAAACTGAATTAAAATCATATTAGCAATTCTGAGTGATATCTGCATACAGGCAATCCAATAAGAACGTTGAAATCTTTGAATGTCATCTTTCTATATATTGCGCTGCTTTTTACTTGGAGTAAAACTACTGGATTGAAGGGTTAAAATGTATTGTTGTTATTTGGAGAAATCAATGAACTCGTGATTTTATATGTTTTAAAAGACGGTCATGCGCACAGAAAAAAGACAGTGCTGATTATTTTTCTGGAGACGGAGCACTGATGACCTATCCGAGCCAATTGATAAAGCCCACCCAGTGGATACTCTAGCAGAACGTGGAAGAACGTTCACCATTGTAACCAAGGCAACCACAGGAACAACATCAAGAAGCACAATCAATTCCCCATTTAAATCTTTCGTGTAAGGTATGCGATGTGAAAGCATGAAGTAAATCCCCTGATCTCTTTTGAACATGGACAAGGTATTTCTGATGGAGCGCAATGAGCAAAGATTTAATAAGCTACTCCTGCCGATGATTCAGCTTAAAGAAGTAAAAGCTTCACAAACAAAAGCAGCTCGCTACCACAGCCAATATTAAATGTACTTGGTGGCACATTACCATTTGCACTGGCTCAAAAGTGGTCTCGGCAGACGTTGTTCCCTACGTAAAGCTGAAAGCGCCAAAGAGCATTTCCATTGAGAAAAAAAAATCTTTCTTGATGTTAAACATAGAGAGCCTGCCTTTTAGAATTCTCCCTCTAAACACCTTGTGCAGCCTCCCGACAGACTAACAAAAAGCGCCTTTTCACCAACTCAATTTATAATACGCCCCTCAAAACTCACAACCGAATAACAATCCATCCGTATATTTGATTTCCAAGATCCATTCAAGGCAACTTGGGTCTTCGCAAGCAAATAATTTCAGGGAAGAAACTCAGTTTAGTCAACTACTGGTGCATTCAGCACACCACTTGCTTTCGCTTGTCAGGGTGGCCGAGTGGTCTAAGGCACCAGACTCAAGGACATGTGTCTTTCCAGCTGGCTTGGGTGTTCTGGTCTCCAAATGGAGGTGTAGGCTCAAATCCCACTCCTGACAGCTTCCGTTTTTACCTCTCTTGAATTGTTCCAGTGCTAGCTGACAGTGAATGACTGAAATATAAAAGCAGCAGAAGAAAGCAAGCAACTCAGTGCAATTTGTGAGTATTCTGCACTGTTAAAATGCACAGGTTTTCATACTTTTTGGAATTCGTAGCTCAAGAAGTGACTCCTGTTTCATTTTCTATTCACCAACTCGATTTGCATTCCGCCCCTCACACCTCACAACAGAATAACAAACGGCTTCATGTGCCACAGCATTCCCCTGTAGATTCGGTTTGCACTATGAATTAGGCGACCCCGAATGAAATATTTTAGTGTTGGCTCAAATGTGAGGAATTTCATGAACCCTCAAAAAGGAATGCTTGCAGAAAATGCCAGCAATTCAAAGCGTGTAGGCAGCATGAACAGACCAATTCTGCAATTTCTTTTATCGCGGGCGGTGCTTTCCGAGTCGATGGCTCTGCATTAGAAATGAGAAGTGCTGAACTCTAAACACGTTCTTGCCATTACTGCTACTCCTGCTGCTACTCCTTCGTCCTCGAAAAAAGAAAAGACAGGCATGTTTTGAGTCTCAAAATGATCTTCTGGATCCACAAGAAACATGTACATTTGATTGATTCCGCAGTATTTTGGATGTACTGTACTTATAACTTCCATCGAAGAGAGATTTCATCAGTTGCATGAAATTGAAACTTTCGACTTTTTGTCTGGTATTGAAAATATGTTTTAAAAAAGCCATAAACAATTTTCTAACAAACAACTCATGAATTATTGCCAGGATCTATATTTAGCGTTCGGTAGTGATAACACTGCTGATATTGATTGAGTAGAAATCTATGATGTATTGACAGCTTTATCTGAAGCGAGAAGTCCTAGAACGCCATCTATGAAGTTTAAGGATTCATACCAAGAAATGCCTTTTGTTTCCCACCCCAACTGCTGCTTTTGCTTTACACATTATGTGAACATTACCAGTTTTGGTAGCTTCTGGGCACGATTTTCCTAAACTGAAACTTATTACAAAATTCTTTAAGATGAACCATGTCCAAAAATTGTAAATCAGGACTAATTTTAATATCAAATGAAATCACTACAGAGGAAAAGGCTTAACTGAAATATGAATAAGACTATGCAAGCCTGAAAAATAGAACAATTCAATTTATAGAACTTATTTTTTTATTTTTTGAGAGATGGGCTCACACACCGGAAGACACTAACGTTTCTCTTCGTTAGAGTATGTGAATAACAGTTTAACCCCATTTGTTTGTAATTGTGATTCTGTTAAAATTTAAAAAAGCATCTATCAATAGTAAGAAATTATCAAAAAAGTAAGAAATTGTGGTATTTCATAAACTGTAAGACATGAAGACATTTACAGGTTATATCCTTTGCTTTGTCTTTTAACGCAAGCGGTCAGGATCCAAGCCCATGTTCGGACGGTTGTGTTTCTCTTGTAATCATCAAATGTCATTGTTTTGTCCTTCAGTTCTTTCTTGAGTTGTACCATGGATATTTTATACCATCAATACTTTTCATGCTCTTTTGCATTTTCCTTCACATACGGAAAAAAACTCAAGGCGTTCTTGTCACTGTGCTACACAGTACAGGACACGCAGTGAGTAATTCGCGCAGCTTTCAGAGGAATCCAGAGGGAGGACTCTTAATGCAAGGAGCTGTTTTTTTTTTTTCGCATTAATCGTTATTAACCAGAAACAGCTGCACAACTGGTTGCATTTGTGATTATGTCACTTCTCTGCTTCAGCAAGGTCAATAAAAGACTCTGAAAGTAGTAGAGAAAAACTGAATTAAAATCATATTAGCAATTCTGAGTGATATCTGCATACAGGCAATCCAATAAGAACGTTGAAATCTTTGAATGTCATCTTTCTATATATTGCGCTGCTTTTTACTTGGAGTAAAACTACTGGATTGAAGGGTTAAAATGTATTGTTGTTATTTGGAGAAATCAATGAACTCGTGATTTTATATGTTTTAAAAGACGGTCATGCGCACAGAAAAAAGACAGTGCTGATTATTTTTCTGGAGACGGAGCACTGATGACCTATCCGAGCCAATTGATAAAGCCCACCCAGTGGATACTCTAGCAGAACGTGGAAGAACGTTCACCATTGTAACCAAGGCAACCACAGGAACAACATCAAGAAGCACAATCAATTCCCCATTTAAATCTTTCGTGTAAGGTATGCGATGTGAAAGCATGAAGTAAATCCCCTGATCTCTTTTGAACATGGACAAGGTATTTCTGATGGAGCGCAATGAGCAAAGATTTAATAAGCTACTCCTGCTGATGATTCAGCTTAAAGAAGTAAAAGCTTCACAAACAAAAGCAGCTTGCTACCACAGCCAATATTAAATGTACTTGGTGGCACATTACCATTTGCACTGGCTCAAAAGTGGTCTCGGCAGACGTTGTTCCCTACGTAAAGCTGAAAGCGCCAAAGAGCATTTCCATTGAGAAAAAAAAATCTTTCTTGATGTTAAACATAGAGAGCCTGCCTTTTAGAATTCTCCCTCTAAACACCTTGTGCAGCCTCCCGACAGACTAACAAAAAGCGCCTTTTCACCAACTCAATTTATAATACGCCCCTCAAAACTCACAACCGAATAACAATCCATCCGTATATTTGATTTCCAAGATCCATTCAAGGCAACTTGGGTCTTCGCAAGCAAATAATTTCAGGGAAGAAACTTAGTTAAGTCAACTACTGGTGCATTCAGCACACCACCTTGCTTGTCAGGGTGGCCGAGTGGTCTAAGGCGCCAGACTCAAGGACATGTGTCTTTCCAGCTAGCTTGGGTGTTCTGGTCTCCAAATGCAGGCGTGGGTTCAAATCCCACTCCTGACAGCTTCTGTTTTTACCTCTCTTGAATTGTTCCAGTGCTAGCTGACAGTGAATGACTGAAATATAAAAGCAGCAGAAGAAAGCAAGCAACTCAGTGCAATTTGTGAGTATTCTGCACTGTTAAAATGCACAGGTTTTCATACTTTTTGGAATTCGTAGCTCAAGAAGTGACTCCTGTTTCATTTTCTATTCACCAACTCGATTTGCATTCCGCCCCTCACACCTCACAACAGAATAACAAACGGCTTCATGTGCCACAGCATTCCCCTGTAGATTCGGTTTGCACTATGAATTAGGCGACCCCGAATGAAATATTTTAGTGTTGGCTCAAATGTGAGGAATTTCATGAACCCTCAAAAAGGAATGCTTGCAGAAAATGCCAGCAATTCAAAGCGTGTAGGCAGCATGAACAGACCAATTCTGCAATTTCTTTTATCGCAGGCGGTGCTTTCCGAGTCGATGGCTCTGCATTAGAAATGAGAAGTGCTGAACTCTAAACACGTTCTTGCCATTACTGCTACTCCTGCTGCTACTCCTTCGTCCTCGAAAAAAGAAAAGACAGGCATGTTTTGAGTCTCAAAATGATCTTCTGGATCCACAAGAAACATGTACATTTGATTGATTCCGCAGTATTTTGGATGTACTGTACTTATAACTTCCATCGAAGAGAGATTTCATCAGTTGCATGAAATTGAAACTTTCGACTTTTTGTCTGGTATTGAAAAGATGTTTTAAAAAAGCCATAAACAATTTTCTAACAAACAACTCATGAATTATTGCCAGGATCTATATTTAGCGTTCGGTAGTGATAACACTGCTGATATTGATTGAGTAGAAATCTATGATGTATTGACAGCTTTATCTGAAGCGAGAAGTCCTAGAACGCCATCTATGAAGTTTAAGGATTCATACCAAGAAATGCCTTTTGTTTCCCACCCCAACTGCTGCTTTTGCTTTACACATTATGTGAACATTACCAGTTTTGGTAGCTTCTGGGCACGATTTTCCTAAACTGAAACTTATTACAAAATTCTTTAAGATGAACCATGTCCAAAAATTGTAAATCAGGACTAATTTTAATATCAAATGAAATCACTACAGAGGAAAAGGCTTAACTGAAATATGAATAAGACTATGCAAGCCTGAAAAATAGAACAATTCAATTTATAGAACTTATTTTTTTATTTTTTGAGAGATGGGCTCACACACCGGAAGACACTAACGTTTCTCTTCGTTAGAGTATGTGAATAACAGTTTAACCCCATTTGTTTGTAATTGTGATTCTGTTAAAATTTAAAAAAGCATCTATCAATAGTAAGAAATTATCAAAAAAGTAAGAAATTGTGGTATTTCATAAACTGTAAGACATGAAGACATTTACAGGTTATATCCTTTGCTTTGTCTTTTAACGCAAGCGGTCAGGATCCAAGCCCATGTTCGGACGGTTGTGTTTCTCTTGTAATCATCAAATGTCATTGTTTTGTCCTTCAGTTCTTTCTTGAGTTGTACCATGGATATTTTATACCATCAATACTTTTCATGCTCTTTTGCATTTTCCTTCACATACGGAAAAAAACTCAAGGCGTTCTTGTCACTGTGCTACACAGTACAGGACACGCAGTGAGTAATTCGCGCAGCTTTCAGAGGAATCCAGAGGGAGGACTCTTAATGCAAGGAGCTGTTTTTTTTTTTTCGCATTAATCATTATTAACCAGAAACAGCTGCACAACTGGTTGCATTTGTGATTATGTCACTTCTCTGCTTCAGCAAGGTCAATAAAAGACTCTGAAAGTAGTAGAGAAAAACTGAATTAAAATCATATTAGCAATTCTGAGTGATATCTGCATACAGGCAATCCAATAAGAACGTTGAAATCTTTGAATGTCATCTTTCTATATATTGCGCTGCTTTTTACTTGGAGTAAAACTATTGGATTGAAGGGTTAAAATGTATTGTTGTTATTTGGAGAAATCAATGAACTCGTGATTTTATATGTTTTAAAAGACGGTCGTGCGCACAGAAAAAAGACAGTGCTGATTATTTTTCTGGAGACGGAGCACTGATGACCTATCCGAGCCAATTGATAAAGCCCACCCAGTGGATACTCTAGCAGAACGTGGAAGAACGTTCACCATTGTAACCAAGGCAACCACAGGAACAACATCAAGAAGCACAATCAATTCCCCATTTAAATCTTCCGTGTAAGGTATGCGATGTGAAAGCATGAAGTAAATCCCCTGATCTCTTTTGAACATGGACAAGGTATTTCTGATGGAGCGCAATGAGCAAAGATTTAATAAGCTACTCCTGCCGATGATTCAGCTTAAAGAAGTAAAAGCTTCACAAACAAAAGCAGCTCGGTACCACAGCCAATATTAAATGTACTTGGTGGCACATTACCATTTGCACTGGCTCAAAAGTGGTCTCGGCAGACGTTGTTCCCTACGTAAAGCTGAAAGCGCCAAAGAGCATTTCCATTGAGAAAAAAAAATCTTTCTTGATGTTAAACATAGAGAGCCTGCCTTTTAGAATTCTCCCTCTAAACACCTTGTGCAGCCTCCCGACAGACTAACAAAAAGCGCCTTTTCACCAACTCAATTTATAATACGCCCCTAAAAACTCACAACCGAATAACAATCCATCCGTATATTTGATTTCCAAGATCCATTCAAGGCAACTTGGGTCTTCGCAAGCAAATAATTTCAGGGAAGAAACTCAGTTTAGTCAACTACTGGTGCATTCAGCACACCACTTGCTTTCGCTTGTCAGGGTGGCCGAGTGGTCTAAGGCGCCAGACTCAAGGACATGTGTCTTTTCAGCTGGCTTGGGTGTTCTGGTCTCCAAATGCAGGCGTGGGTTCAAATCCCACTCCTGACAGCTTCTGTTTTTACCTCTCTTGAATTGTTCCAGTGCTAGCTGACAGTGAATGACTGAAATATAAAAGCAGCAGAAGAAAGCAAGCAACTCAGTGCAATTTGTGAGTATTCTGCACTGTTAAAATGCACAGGTTTTCATACTTTTTGGAATTCGTAGCTCAAGAAGTGACTCCTGTTTCATTTTCTATTCACCAACTCGATTTGCATTCCGCCCCTCACACCTCACAACAGAATAACAAACGGCTTCATGTGCCACAGCATTCCCCTGTAGATTCGGTTTGCACTATGAATTAGGCGACCCCGAATGAAATATTTTAGTGTTGGCTCAAATGTGAGGAATTTCATGAACCCTCAAAAAGGAACGCTTGCAGAAAATGCCAGCAATTCAAAGCGTGTAGGCAGCATGAACAGACCAATTCTGCAATTTCTTTTATCGCGGGCGGTGCTTTCCGAGTCGATGGCTCTGCATTAGAAATGAGAAGTGCTGAACTCTAAACACGTTCTTGCCATTACTGCTACTCCTGCTGCTACTCCTTCGTCCTCGAAAAAAGAAAAGACAGGCATGTTTTGAGTCTCAAAATGATCTTCTGGATCCACAAGAAACATGTACATTTGATTGATTCCGCAGTATTTTGGATGTACTGTACTTATAACTTCCATCGAAGAGAGATTTCATCAGTTGCATGAAATTGAAACTTTCGACTTTTTGTCTGGTATTGAAAATATGTTTTAAAAAAGCCATAAACAATTTTCTAACAAACAACTCATGAATTATTGCCAGGATCTATATTTAGCGTTCGGTAGTGATAACACTGCTGATATTGATTGAGTAGAAATCTATGATTTATTGACAGCTTTATCTGAAGCGAGAAGTCCTAGAACGCCATCTATGAAGTTTAAGGATTCATACCAAGAAATGCCTTTTGTTTCCCACCCCAACTGCTGCTTTTGCTTTACACATTATGTGAACATTACCAGTTTTGGTAGCTTCTGGGCACGATTTTCCTAAACTGAAACTTATTACAAAATTCTTTAAGATGAACCATGTCCAAAAATTGTAAATCAGGACTAATTTTAATATCAAATGAAATCACTACAGAGGAAAAGGCTTAACTGAAATATGAATAAGACTATGCAAGCCTGAAAAATAGAACAATTCAATTTATAGAACTTATTTTTTTATTTTTTGAGAGATGGGCTCACACACCGGAAGACACTAACGTTTCTCTTCGTTAGAGTATGTGAATAACAGTTTAACCCCATTTGTTTGTAATTGTGATTCTGTTAAAATTTAAAAAAGCATCTATCAATAGTAAGAAATTATCAAAAAAGTAAGAAATTGTGGTATTTCATAAACTGTAAGACATGAAGACATTTACAGGTTATATCCTTTGCTTTGTCTTTTAACGCAAGCGGTCAGGATCCAAGCCCATGTTCGGACGGTTGTGTTTCTCTTGTAATCATCAAATGTCATTGTTTTGTCCTTCAGTTCTTTCTTGAGTTGTACCATGGATATTTTATACCATCAATACTTTTCATGCTCTTTTGCATTTTCCTTCACATACGGAAAAAAACTCAAGGCGTTCTTGTCACTGTGCGACACAGTACAGGACACGCAGTGAGTAATTCGCGCAGCTTTCAGAGGAATCCAGAGGGAGGACTCTTAATGCAAGGAGCTGTTTTTTTTTCGCATTAATCATTATTAACCAGAAACAGCTGCACAACTGGTTGCATTTGTGATTATGTCACTTCTCTGCTTCAGCAAGGTCAATAAAAGACTGAAAGTAGTAGAGAAAAACTGAATTAAAATCATATTAGCAATTCTGAGTGATATCTGCATACAGGCAATCCAATAAGAACATTGAAATCTTTGAATGTCATCTTTCTATATATTGCGCTGCTTTTTACTTGGAGTAAAACTATTGGATTGAAGGGTTAAAATGTATTGTTGTTATTTGGAGAAATCAATGAACTCGTGATTTTATATGTTTTAAAAGACGGTCGTGCGCACAGAAAAAAGACAGTGCTGATTATTTTTCTGGAGACGGAGCACTGATGACCTATCCGAGCCAATTGATAAAGCCCACCCAGTGGATACTCTAGCAGAACGTGGAAGAACGTTCACCATTGTAACCAAGGCAACCACAGGAACAACATCAAGAAGCACAATCAATTCCCCATTTAAATCTTCCGTGTAAGGTATGCGATGTGAAAGCATGAAGTAAATCCCCTGATCTCTTTTGAACATGGACAAGGTATTTCTGATGGAGCGCAATGAGCAAAGATTTAATAAGCTACTCCTGCCGATGATTCAGCTTAAAGAAGTAAAAGCTTCACAAACAAAAGCAGCTCGCTACCACAGCCAATATTAAATGTACTTGGTGGCACATTACCATTTGCACTGGCTCAAAAGTGGTCTCGGCAGACGTTGTTCCCTACGTAAAGCTGAAAGCGCCAAAGAGCATTTCCATTGAGAAAAAAAAATCTTTCTTGATGTTAAACATAGAGAGCCTGCCTTTTAGAATTCTCCCTCTAAACACCTTGTGCAGCCTCCCGACAGACTAACAAAAAGCGCCTTTTCACCAACTCAATTTATAATACGCCCCTAAAAACTCACAACTGAATAACAATCCATCCGTATATTTGATTTCCAAGATCCATTCAAGGCAACTTGGGTCTTCGCAAGCAAATAATTTCAGGGAAGAAACTCAGTTTAGTCAACTACTGGTGCATTCAGCACACCACTTGCTTTCGCTTGTCAGGGTGGCCGAGTGGTCTAAGGCGCCAGACTCAAGGACATGTGTCTTTTCAGCTGGCTTGGGTGTTCTGGTCTCCAAATGGAGGTGTGGGTTCAAATCCCACTCCTGACAGTTTCTGTTTTTACCTCTCTTGAATTGTTCCAGTGCTAGCTGACAGTGAATGACTGAAATATAAAAGCAGCAGAAGAAAGCAAGCAACTCAGTGCAATTTGTGAGTATTCTGCACTGTTAAAATGCACAGGTTTTCATACTTTTTGGAATTCGTAGCTCAAGAAGTGACTCCTGTTTCATTTTCTATTCACCAACTCGATTTGCATTCCGCCCCTCACACCTCACAACAGAATAACAAACGGCTTCATGTGCCACAGCATTCCCCTGTAGATTCGGTTTGCACTATGAATTAGGCGACCCCGAATGAAATATTTTAGTGTTGGCTCAAATGTGAGGAATTTCATGAACCCTCAAAAAGGAACGCTTGCAGAAAATGCCAGCAATTCAAAGCGTGTAGGCAGCATGAAGAGACCAATTCTGCAATTTCTTTTATCGCGGGCGGTGCTTTCCGAGTCGATGGCTCTGCATTAGAAATGAGAAGTGCTGAACTCTAAACACGTTCTTGCCATTACTGCTACTCCTGCTGCTACTCCTTCGTCCTCGAAAAAAGAAAAGACAGGCATGTTTTGAGTCTCAAAATGATCTTCTGGATCCACAAGAAACATGTACATTTGATTGATTCCGCAGTATTTTGGATGTACTGTACTTATAACTTCCATCGAAGAGAGATTTCATCAGTTGCATGAAATTGAAACTTTCGACTTTTTGTCTGGTATTGAAAATATGTTTTAAAAAAGCCATAAACAATTTTCTAACAAACAACTCATGAATTATTGCCAGGATCTATATTTAGCGTTCGGTAGTGATAACACTGCTGATATTGATTGAGTAGAAATCTATGATTTATTGACAGCTTTATCTGAAGCGAGAAGTCCTAGAACGCCATCTATGAAGTTTAAGGATTCATACCAAGAAATGCCTTTTGTTTCCCACCCCAACTGCTGCTTTTGCTTTACACATTATGTGAACATTACCAGTTTTGGTAGCTTCTGGGCACGATTTTCCTAAACTGAAACTTATTACAAAATTCTTTAAGATGAACCATGTCCAAAAATTGTAAATCAGGACTAATTTTAATATCAAATGAAATCACTACAGAGGAAAAGGCTTAACTGAAATATGAATAAGACTATGCAAGCCTGAAAAATAGAACAATTCAATTTATAGAACTTATTTTTTTATTTTTTGAGAGATGGGCTCACACACCGGAAGACACTAACGTTTCTCTTCGTTAGAGTATGTGAATAACAGTTTAACCCCATTTGTTTGTAATTGTGATTCTGTTAAAATTTAAAAAAGCATCTATCAATAGTAAGAAATTATCAAAAAAGTAAGAAATTGTGGTATTTCATAAACTGTAAGACATGAAGACATTTACAGGTTATATCCTTTGCTTTGTCTTTTAACGCAAGCGGTCAGGATCCAAGCCCATGTTCGGACGGTTGTGTTTCTCTTGTAATCATCAAATGTCATTGTTTTGTCCTTCAGTTCTTTCTTGAGTTGTACCATGGATATTTTATACCATCAATACTTTTCATGCTCTTTTGCATTTTCCTTCACATACGGAAAAAAACTCAAGGCGTTCTTGTCACTGTGCTACACAGTACAGGACACGCAGTGAGTAATTCGCGCAGCTTTCAGAGGAATCCAGAGGGAGGACTCTTAATGCAAGGAGCTGTTTTTTTTTCGCATTAATCATTATTAACCAGAAACAGCTGCACAACTGGTTGCATTTGTGATTATGTCACTTCTCTGCTTCAGCAAGGTCAATAAAAGACTG
Source organism: Lepisosteus oculatus (assembly GCF_040954835.1). NCBI lineage: Eukaryota > Metazoa > Chordata > Actinopteri > Semionotiformes > Lepisosteidae > Lepisosteus > Lepisosteus oculatus. Next base: position 54,687,681 of record NC_090709.1, on the reverse strand, counting down.
AAAGTAGTAGAGAAAAACTGAATTAAAATCATATTAGCAATTCTGAGTGAAATCTGCATACAGGCAATCCAATAAGAACATTGAAATCTTTGAATGTCATCTTTCTATATATTGCGCTGCTTTTTACTTGGAGTAAAACTATTGGATTGAAGGGTTAAAATGTATTGTTGTTATTTGGAGAAATCAATGAACTCGTGATTTTATATGTTTTAAAAGACGGTCGTGCGCACAGAAAAAAGACAGTGCTGATTATTTTTCTGGAGACGGAGCACTGATGACCTATCCGAGCCAATTGATAAAGCCCACCCAGTGGATACTCTAGCAGAACGTGGAAGAACGTTCACCATTGTAACCAAGGCAACCACAGGAACAACATCAAGAAGCACAATCAATTCCCCATTTAAATCTTCCGTGTAAGGTATGCGATGTGAAAGCATGAAGTAAATCCCCTGATCTCTTTTGAACATGGACAAGGTATTTCTGATGGAGCGCAATGAGCAAAGATTTAATAAGCTACTCCTGCCGATGATTCAGCTTAAAGAAGTAAAAGCTTCACAAACAAAAGCAGCTCGCTACCACAGCCAATATTAAATGTACTTGGTGGCACATTACCATTTGCACTGGCTCAAAAGTGGTCTCGGCAGACGTTGTTCCCTACGTAAAGCTGAAAGCGCCAAAGAGCATTTCCATTGAGAAAAAAAAATCTTTCTTGATGTTAAACATAGAGAGCCTGCCTTTTAGAATTCTCCCTCTAAACACCTTGTGCAGCCTCCCGACAGACTAACAAAAAGCGCCTTTTCACCAACTCAATTTATAATACGCCCCTCAAAACTCACAACCGAATAACAATCCATCCGTATATTTGATTTCCAAGATCCATTCAAGGCAACTTGGGTCTTCGCAAGCAAATAATTTCAGGGAAGAAACTCAGTTTAGTCAACTACTGGTGCATTCAGCACACCACTTGCTTTCGCTTGTCAGGGTGGCCGAGTGGTCTAAGGCGCCAGACTCAAGGACATGTGTCTTTCCAGCTGGCTTGGGTGTTCTGGTCTCCAAATGGAGGCGTAGGCTCAAATCCCACTCCTGACAGCTTCCGTTTTTACCTCTCTTGAATTGTTCCAGTGCTAGCTGACAGTGAATGACTGAAATATAAAAGCAGCAGAAGAAAGCAAGCAACTCAGTGCAATTTGTGAGTATTCTGCACTGTTAAAATGCACAGGTTTTCATACTTTTTGGAATTCGTAGCTCAAGAAGTGACTCCTGTTTCATTTTCTATTCACCAACTCGATTTGCATTCCGCCCCTCACACCTCACAACAGAATAACAAACGGCTTCATGTGCCACAGCATTCCCCTGTAGATTCGGTTTGCACTATGAATTAGGCGACCCCGAATGAAATATTTTAGTGTTGGCTCAAATGTGAGGAATTTCATGAACCCTCAAAAAGGAACGCTTGCAGAAAATGCCAGCAATTCAAAGCGTGTAGGCAGCATGAACAGACCAATTCTGCAATTTCTTTTATCGCGGGCGGTGCTTTCCGAGTCGATGGCTCTGCATTAGAAATGAGAAGTCCTGAACTCTAAACACGTTCTTGCCATAACTGCTACTACTGCTGCTACTCCTTCGTCCTCGAAAAAAGAAAAGACAGGCATGTTTTGAGTCTCAAAATGATCTTCTGGATCCACAAGAAACATGTAAATTTGATTGATTCCGCAGTATTTTGGATGTACTGTACTTATAACTTCCATTGAAGAGAGATTTCATCAGTTGCATGAAATTGAAACTTTCGACTTTTTGTCTGGTATTGAAAATATGTTAAAAAAAACCATAAACAATTTTCTTACAAACAACTCATGAATTATTGCCAGGATCTATATTTAGTGTTCGGTAGTGATAACATTGCTAATATTGATTGAGTAGAAATCTATGATGTATTGACAGCTTTATCTGAAGCAAGAAGTCCTAGAATGCCAGCTATGAAGTTTTAGGATTCATACCAAGAAATGCCTTTTGTTTCCCACCCCAACTGCTGCTTTGGCATTACACATTATGTGAACATTACCAGTTTTGGTAGCTTCTGGGCACGTTTTTCCTAAACTTAAACTTATTACAAAATTCTTGTAAATCAGGACTAATTTTAATATCAAATGAAATTACTACAGAAGAAAAGGCTTAACTGAAATATGAATAAGACTATGCAAGCCTAAAAAGTAGAACAATTCAATTTCTATAACTTATTTTTTAATGTTTTGAGAAATTGGCTCACACACCGGAAGACACTAACGTTTCTCTTTGTTAGAGTATGTGAATAACAGTTTAACCCCAAATATTTGTAATTGTGATTCTGTTAAAATTCAATAAATCGTCTATCAACAGTAAGAAATTATAAAGAAAGTAAAAAATTGTTTTATTACATAAACTATAAGACAATGAAGAGAGTTTACTTCGCTTTTGTTCTTTTGACTTAAGCGTTCAGGATCCGAACCCATCTGCGGACGGTTGTGTTTCTTGAATCTCTTGTAATCATCAAAAGTCGCTGTTTTGTGCTTCAGTTTTTTCTCGAGTTGTACCATGGATATTTTATATGATCAATACTTTACATGCTCTTTTGCATTTTCCTTCACATACAGAAAAAGTTCAAGTTGTTCATATCACTGTGCTGCACATTTACGCTGGACCACCTGTAACAGTACAGGACACACAGTGAGGAATTCGTGCAGCTTTCAGCTCAGTGCGGAGTCCAGAGGGAGGACTCGCTCACTGAATGATCTCTCAGGAAATCCCGGGTGAGATTCAAAAGGTAAACCTGGCTCTCATGAACACGAGCAAAGAGTTCTCACTCAACAGAAGATTTCGATGTGAGTACAGTTATATAAAACACCTGAAGATGCCAGGGATTGAACCCCGGTCCTGTGGAGCAGTAAGTGACTTGTAGCGCTGACATAAGAGATACTTACATAAAGTGCTTTTACTGACCATATTACAAATCACAGGAAGTAAGGTCTTGAAACATTGGGCAGTAGTGGGATTTAAACCCACGCCCCTGAGAGAGTGGAGCCTAAAATCCAGCATATTAGACCATTCAGCCACACTACCTCTGGCCCCTTCTCCTTTCCTCTCGTTGCTGAGTATAGGTGCCTTCATGCAATTGAGCCAGGTTTGAATCCCAGCCAATGCATCTCCAAATCTTTTCAAATGAATCTGTGATCTTGTAGCACATCCTCTGAAACCAGCAATCGAAATTGGAAACGTCTTCTTCAACACTGAAAAGCTCAATTAGGATGAAGCAGTAATACACAGGACAGCAGTACCATATGTGTTCTTGATTGATTCAGACTCGTTCTCAGTGGTTCTTGCTCACCAAATAACTAAAAAGCTGAGGAAGAACGCTACGAAAAATACTAATCAAAATACAAAATAATAATCAGTATTAACCAGAAACAGCAGAAAAACTGGTCACAATTGTGATTATGTCGCTTCTCTGCTTCAGCAAGGTCAATAAAGGACTCTCTGAAAGTAGTAAAGCACTAAAGCACTGCAAAACTGAATTCAAAATCATATTTGGAATTCTGAGTGGTGCCTGCTTACATGCAATCCAATACGGATGTTGTCTTTAAATAAGAATTCTCTATGTTTCCCTGCCTTTTCCCTGGAGTGAAACTATTGGATTGAAGGAATTCTTATGACAGGTTTACAAGGTGCCGTTGATATTTGGATAAGTCTATGAACTCGTGATTTTTATATACTTTAAATAACGGCCATACACACAGAATAAAATGACAGTACTGATGATTTTTCCTGAGATGAAGCACAGCTTATCTTTCCAAGACTGCTTATAAAGGCAAGCCAGTGGATACTTTAGCAGAACATGGAAAAACGTTCAGCTTCGTAACCAACAAATTCCCCATTTAGATCTGACATCTGAGGTATGCTTTGTGATTGCTTGAAGTGAAACCCACAATCTCTTTTGAACTTAGACAATTATTTCTGATGGAGCGCTATGCGGAAAGACATAATCAGCTCTACCCCTGAGGATGACTCGACTTGAAAATGCAGAACATTAACGTTTCACAGAAAAAAGGAGCACAACCGACATTAAAATTGAGGGCGCACTGTGATTTGCACTGACTCAAAAGTGATCTTGGTAGACAAACTTCCCTGCTGAAGGTGGAAACGATAATTTGTGTTAAGAAGAAGAAGCACTTTTTTCTCCCTGCTTTGATGTTAAGCTGATAAAGTAGCTTTTAACACATTGCTCCACTTGGTGGTTGTAACAAAAACTCCTAGCAGCAGTGGGATTCAAGCCCACGCCCCAAAAGAGACTGGAGCCTTAATCCAGCGCCTTAGACCACTCGGCCACGCTACTCGCTGTGCACTGTCTCTTTGTCACATTACTTGCCCGGAGGAAGCCGGGTGGGTTTTGCTCTTGTCGCCCGAATTAGTGGCGTTATGACCGTGGAACCGACTTCACCTGCTTTTTCTGAGATGCTTCCCCTCTCATGGCGAGATCTCTACTTCTTTAACACCTCTTGATAAAGATCTTCTGTTGAGCAGGTTTCAGACCTCTGCAAACAGCACCCTTGATGTCATTTTATTATTACAGCAGCCGCATCCGGAAAGTTGTGTCTTTTACGTTTTATTTGAACAACAAAACTACATACAATACAAACAAGAGCACATATAACGTATCAAGAAAATCGTCAGGGGCGCATGCTATAATACAATGACACTTTATGAAAAACGATTACACAAAGTAAATAAAGATAAGGTCCGCACAGCTTGTTCTTACATTTCGAAAGAGTCCGTAAATACCCCTTTACGTCTATTTTGAACTGTTCAAACGTAGGACTCTTCCCAGACCATTTCACTTTATACCACATTCCTAAACGAGGATGCTTCTCCTGTTTTAGAACTATTTTGGGCGGTATGGCTTATACAACACACCCACAGTATTCTAATGGTGGACTGCAGATCTGTGCTATAGTTCAGTCGAATTCAAAGGATCCAGCAATCGTACTGGATTTGACTGGGATTCTGAAATGTCTCTTGCAAAAGTATTCGGGTTTGCTTGAACCTTTGATAAAAAAAGTGATCTGATCTGAAACTACCCAGCTTACAATCTCTGAGGTAGTTGTCACTAAACTCGGACGTGATGTGGCACACATGTGCCGTGTGCCTTTACTTTTGTAAAAAACTGGTATCGGGAAAAGTTTCTTAATATTTCTTTTGATTAGCATGCAAGAAAATGTAATCATTACCTATGGAATTTCTCGCCAGCGTGGAGTTTGAATTCACAACCTTGAGACTCAGTGTTCAAGAGTCACAGAAGAGGTCAGCCTGGTCTTCAGTTTGCCAACGATAAGCTCCGGCAGTGCTCCTCTGTAAAGCAGATTGTTCGGATCGGTTATGTGGGAAGGCACTTCGATACTAAGATCGTTTGCAGCACACGCATGTTCCCCCTTCACGCAAAAAACATAGACGAAGGAAACTCTCTTGTCTTGGGCTGCTGACTCCCAGATTTAAAGCGCTCTGGGTGCCAGCTATGTCTCTAACAAGCACACTATAAAGACAGGAATTACACTTTGCTCACGTCACGCATGGAATGGCGAGGCTACTTGTTCCAATATTATCTAGTCTCACCTCATATGGTGCCGATTCCTGGTTTTCATTTAAGAAAGAGCACTGCAAACACCGTAAACAGTGCAAAACGTGTGATGAAAGAAGTCTTTTCCCCCCTTTGTCTAAAGCGGAACACAGCGGAGTCATGCCGAGGGTTGTGAGATCAAGATTTCAGTGGAGCACTGTCGTCTACGTCTTTAGCTACATGAGTTGGACATCCTCTTGTACAGGGAAAGCAGACTGAGATCCTCTGACATGAAATGTGACAGATAAAAGCCATTTCTCATCCTTTCTCTTAGTGGTGGAACTATCGCATGTAAATGAGGCAACTTGCAAGGCGAGCAGGCTCGGTGCACACCGAACGCAGATGTCTCAGAGCAGTTGAGACGTGTCCAAGTGGCTGTCAAAGGACAGCACTTTGCCGGCGCCGTGGCTAAGTTGGCTAAAGCGCCTGTCTAGTAAACAGGAGATCCTGGGTCCGATTCCCAGCGGTGCCTTTCTTCCTGTCTTACTGTACAGAATTTATCCTTATGGGCAAATCCCATGCCTTTTAATTCAGGTGAATGCAAGTGTTCGTTTCCTTTCTGGAACAACTTGTTTTGAAAGAAATCTATACAGCTTGCGAAAGATGAAACACAAATCTTGCTTATCAGTGAAGAAGAGGTTCTCCCAGCAGGCCAGCTAATACCAGCAAAGTTTTTTTTTCACCCTAACCCAGAGAATGGAGAAAAGAGAGGCGCCTGTGGCTCTGCAGTGTAATCAGTTCGCGAGTTCGGCGGTTAGCTGAAAGAGTGGTAAATGGAGCTCGCCCCAGCCCGTCCTTATTCTTTTAAAAAGGATAAAAAATTAACTTTGCCGCCATTACTACCAGCTTTAAAAGACTGCCATGGGCACAGAAAAAAACACACTACAGATGACTTTTCTGGAACCGAAGCAGAGATTCCTTCACGAACCAACTGATAAAGCTCAGCCAGTGAATACTGTTAACAGAATGTGAAAGCACGATCAACTTTGTAACTGCAACCACAGGAAAAACAGCAAGAAGCAAGCTCCATTCCCCATTTAAATCTGTCGTGCGAGGCATGCTTTTTGCACGCATGAAGTAAATCCCACGATTGCTTTTGAACTTGGACAAAGTACTTCCAAAGGAGCGCTATGCGCAAAGATTTAACAAGCTCAACCCCCGCCGACGATTTGGTGTGAAGAAGCAGAACATTCAAGTTTCACAGACAGAAGCAGCACGCCAGCACAGCCAAAACTAAAACGCAGGGCACACTACGATTTGCATTGACACAAAAGTGATCTGGGCAGACGTCGTTCCCTGCAGAACGCAAAAAGTGGCAAAGCGCTTTTGGGTTGAGAGGACGCAAGAAGGTTTTTGTTTTGTGCCTTGATGTCAAGCTGAGAAAGTATCTTTAAACACTTTGCTTAGTTTCTCGAGAGACTGCCAAAAAGCAGTTCCCTTCGTCTGAAGCCAGCTGAAAGGGGGTCTCGACAGAAGCACCTGGCAGCGGTGGGATTTGAACCCACGCCCCCGAAGAGACTGGAGCCTTAATCCAGCGCCTTAGACCGCTCGGCCACGCTACCCGCTGTGCACTGTTTCTTTGTCTCATTACTTGTCCGGAGGAAGCCAGGTGGGTTTTGCTCTTGTCGCCCGAATTAGTGGCGTTATGACCGTGGAACCGACTGCACCTGCTTTTTTTGAGATGCTTCCCCTCTCATGGCGAGATCTCGACTTCTTTAACACCTCTTGATAAAGATCTTCTGTTGAGCAGGTTTCAGACCTCTGCGTACAGCACCCTTGATGTCATTTTATTATTACAGCAGCCGCATCCGGAAAGTTGTGTCTTTTACGTTTTATTTGAACAACAAAACTACATACAATACAAACAAGAGCACATATAACGTATCAAGAAAATCGTCAGGGGCACATGCTATAATACAATTACACTTTATGAAAAACGATTACACAAGGTAAATAAAGATAAGGTCCGCACAGCTCGTTCTTACATTTCGAAAGAGTCCGTAAATACCCCTTTACGTCTATTTTGAACTGTTCAAACGTAGGACTCTTCCCAGACCATTTCACTTTATACCACATTCCTAAACGAGGATGCTTCTCCTGTTTTAGAACTATTTTGGGCGGTATGGCTTATACACCACACCCACAGTATTCTAATGGTGGACTGCAGATCTGTGCTATAGTTCAGTCGAATTCAAAGGATCCAGCAATCTTACTGGATTTGACTGGGATTCTGAAATGTCTCTTGTAAAAGTATTCGGGTTTGCTTGAACCTTTGATAAAAAAAAGTGATCTGATCTGAAACTACCCAGCTTACAATCTCTGAGGTAGTTGTCACTAAACTCGGACGTGATGTGGCACACATGTGCCGTGTGCCTTTACTTTTGTAAAAAAATGGTATCGGGAAAAGTTTCTTAATATTTCTTTTGATTAGCATGCAAGAAAATGTGATCATTACCTATGGAATTTCCCGCCAGCGTGGAGCTTGAATTCACAACCTTGAGACTCAGTGTTCAAGAGTCACAGAAGAGGTCAGCCTGGTCTTCAGTTTGCCAACGAAAAGCTCCGGCAGTGCTCCTCTGTAAAGCAGATTGTTCGGATCGGTTATGTGGGACGGCAATTCGATACTAAGATCGTTTGCAGCACACGCATGGTTTCCCCCTTCACGCAAAAAACATAGACGAAGGAAACTCTCTTGTCTTGGGCTGCTGACTCCCGGATTTAAAGCGCTCTGGGTGCCAGCTATGTCTCTAACAAGCACACTATAATGACGGGAATTACACTTTGAGATCCTCTGACATGAAAAGTGACAGATAAAAGCCATTTCTCATCCTTTCTCTTAGTGGTGGAACTATCGCATGTAAATGAGGCAACTTGCAAGGCGAGCAGGCTCGGTGCACACCGAACGCAGATGTCTCAGAGCAGTTGAGACGTGTCCAAGTGGCTGTCAAAGGACAGCACTTTGCCGGCGCCGTGGCTTAGTTGACTAAAGCGCCTGTCTAGTAAACAGGAGATCCTGGGTCCGATTCCCAGCGGTGCCTTTCTTCCTGTCTTACTGTACAGAATTTATCCTTATGGGCAAATCCCATGCCTTTTAATTCAGGTGAATGCAAGTATTCATTTCCTTTCTGGAACAACTTGTTTTGAAAGAAATCTATACAGCTTGTGAAAGATGAAACACAAATCTTGCTTATCAGTGAAGAAGAGGTACTCCCAGCAGGCCAGCTAATACCAGCAAAGTTTTTTTTTCACCCTAACCCAGAGAATGGAGAAAAGCGAGGCGCCTGTGGCTCTGCAGTGTAATCAGTTCGCGAGTTCGGCGGTTAGCTGAAAGAGTGGTAAATGGAGCTCGCCCCAGCCCGTCCTTATTCTTTTAAAGAGGATAAAAAATTAACTTCGCCGCCATTACTACCAGCTTTAAAAGACTGCCATGGGCACGGAAAAAAACACACTACAGATGACTTTTCTGGAACCGAAGCAGAGATTCCTTTACGAACCAACTGATAAAGCGCAGCCAGTGAATACTGTTAACAGAATGTGAAAGCACGATCAACTTTGTAACTGCAACCACAGGAAAAACAGCAAGAAGCAGGCTCCATTCCCCATTTAAATCTGTCGTGCGAGGCATGCTTTTTGCACGCATGAAGTAAATCCCACGATTGCTTTTGAACTTGGACAAAGTACTTCCAAAGGAGCGCTATGCGCAAAGATTTAACAAGCTCAACCCCCGCTGACGATTTGGTGTGAAGAAGCAGAACATTCAAGTTTCACAGACAGAAGCAGCACGCCAGCACAGCCAACATTAAAACGCAGGGCACACTACGATTTGCATTGACACAAAAGTGATCTGGGCAGACATCGTTCCCTGCATAACGCAAAAAGTGGCAAAGCGCTTTTGGGTTGAGAGGACGCAAGAAGGTTTTTGTTTTGTGCCTTGATGTCAAGCTGAGAAAGTATCTTTAAACACTTTGCTTAGTTTCTCGAGAGACTGCCAAAAAGCAGTTTCCTTCGTCTGAAGCCAGCTGAAAGGGGGTCTCGACAGAAGCACCTGGCAGCAGTGGGATTTGAACCCACGCCCCCGAAGAGACTGGAGCCTTAATCCAGCGCCTTAGACCGCTCGGCCACGCTACCCGCTGTGCACTGTCTCTTTGTCTCATTACTTGCCCGGAGGAAGCCAGATGGGTTTTGCTCTTGTCGCCCGAATTAGTGGCGTTATGACCGTGGAACCGACTGCACCTGCTTTTTCTGAGATGCTTCCCCTCTCATGGCGAGATCTCGACTTCTTTAACACCTCTGGATAAAGATCTTCTGTGGAGCAGGTTTCAGACCTCTGCGTACAGCACCCTTGATGTCATTTTATTTTTACAGCAGCCGCATCCGGAAAGTTGTGTCTTTTACGTTTTATTTGAACAACAAAACTACATACAATACAAACAAGAGCACATATAACGTATCAAGAAAATCGTCAGGGGCACATGCTATAATACAATTACACTTTATGAAAAACGATTACACAAGGTAAATAAAAATAAGGTCCGCACAGCTCGTTCTTACATTTCGAAAGAGTCCGTAAATACCCCTTTACGTCTATTTTGAACTGTTCAAACGTAGGACTCTTCCCAGACCATTTCACTTTATACCACATTCCTAAACGAGGATGCTTCTCCTGTTTTAGAACTATTTTGGGCGGTATGGCTTATACAACACACCCACAGTATTCTAATGGTGGACTGCAGATCTGTGCTATAGTTCAGTCGAATTCAAAGGATCCAGCAATCTTACTGGATTTGACTGGGATTCTGAAATGTCTCTTGCAAAAGTATTCGGGTTTGCTTGAACCTTTGATAAAAAAGTGATCTGATCTGAAACTACCCAGCTTACAATCTCTGAGGTAGTTGTCACTAAACTCGGACGTGATGTGCCACACATGTGCCATGTGCCTTTACTTTTGTAAAAAACTGGTATCGGGAAAATTAAAGTCGAAACCCAAAACAGTAACATATTTAAGAGTAAATGCCTCCTAATAGCTAGCAAGCGCTCCTAGTTAGTAAGGTTGTTTGTGTCCCAGCCTGTCACGCGGGAAACCGGGGTTTGATTACCGACGGGGAGACAGCTAGTTTTTTTATGATCAGATTCCAGTCTTTAATGCTGTGTGTGAGAGTTTACGTAACTTTCCTTTTCTCACATTTTCTGACGACTATTCCGAAGGAGCGCCCTATCAACTCCTAATACTTTTTAAAAATCTGCCTGCATGTTTGATTAGTTTTGTTTTACTTAGAAAAAGTTCAATATTGATCATAACTAAAGAAAATTATGATCAGAAACAAAAACAAAATGTTGAAGATGCAACTCGATCTTGAATCAGAGCTGGGTGACATGGGCTTCTGTTCTGATATGGTTGTACGAGAAACAGGAGGAATCTCTTCTCTCCTATGGAACATGAGCTGAATCAGGAATGAGACATGTCATATATCAACGCATGACCTACATCGTAAAACTAAAATAAAAACTAACATTAAGTTATCAGAGACATCCATTTATATACAAACAAGAGACAGACAAAACAATAATTCTACATTAACTTGTCCTGCACTGATCAGACTAATTGAAATGGTCTGATTCAGAGCCTGTGCAGCTCGTGCTAATACAACAACGACAGTATTGAACCCTCAGCACCATACTGACTACTGAGCACAAGTTCAGCTGCTCTCCAGCTTTGTTACGCACGTTTTTTTATTGCAAATGGAGCTGATCTCCAGACAGTACAGTGTTAGTCAGCAGCCTCTACTAGTAATACATCGCCCCTGTCCAAAATCTCTAGGTAAAAAAAACACATTTTATACATTTGTCTGTTTAAAGATATAATCTCTTTAAAAAAGACAAAGGGTTTGTGTGTCAATTGTTTCGAATTAATTTCGAACGCAAAGAAAAGTAGTTTTCTTCCAAGAAATCACACATTTGTCGCATCCTCCATACTATACTTCTCTCTTGTAGTAGTAAAGCATTTTGATTTAAACTGAACAATATATTAAATGTTTCATCTATACACTTACGATTAACATAGGCAGCCTTGAACGGATTGCGGAAATCAAATATACAGATGGATTCAGAGTGTGCTTTCCAACTTTTGTGTAACATTTTCCTTTGATAGGTCGGAGTTGTTTTTAAAATCTGGATTAAATAAAAAGGAGTGACGTCAGTGTAAAACAGCTTTCCTTCATGGGGAACAACGGTTGTGTTCCATATTTCTAATTATTTTGGTTTCAAGATAGCAATTTAGTATGAAACATAAAAGCCAGCTGGATAAATCTGTTACACGTCATTTACAATGGTCTTTCAACTAATAGCCCGTGCAGGGATCAAACCCCAACTGTTGGTATGAGTTGCGTAAGGCTCTGCAACGTGCAGATGAGAAACTAACCTCCGCTTCTTCATTATATACACAGTGAGCTATATATGCGGTCTTACTGCCCCCTACGGGCTCTGTATTTGATTGCGGTACAAGACCGGCCATGGAGAAATGAAGTGAAGAGGGTGTGTTCATTAAAAGGCTCATAGCGTCCCAGGGAGGTCTCAAACCACCACTCTTTTGGTTAATAACCGAACCACAAAGACTCATGTACAGCTTAACACTTCTCGGTCTCAGTGAAAGTGATACACTCCATCTTAAAGGAAAATCGCCAACAGTGGCCGATATCTATTGGAATTTTTTTCATTCTATACTGCAAAGGGATGGACATATAAGGTCAGCAGGCTTGGGGAATTGGACCTTATGGTGAAGGCTGCGGGCTCAGCATCAGCAGAACCTGATCAGTATCGGTTGACTCCGATATACTTTGACAACTTAACTTCTGGATTTAGAGACATTTACCTTAGTGTCGGTATACTAAGATGTTTTGGTAACGAGGAAGGAGGGACAAAGCAAATTCGCAGAATGTGTGCTATTTTTAGTCCTCACATGCCAGAGGGTCAATATTAAAAAAAAATGTAACAGTATAATCTCTTGTACTTCACAATTTAATAGTGTCTGTTACATTGTGTCTCACACCTCAGTGTCAGACCTGTGAGACGAGCTTGTAATCAGGAGGGAGGGCCATAGCAATTCAGCAGAAATTGCATTCATCTTTTCCCAATGCATTCTTACATGCCATTTTCTCACATGCCATGCTCAGAGGGTCATATTTTTAAAATGGTATCATAAAATGTCCTGAAGTTCAGGATTTTGACAGTCTGTTATATTGTGTCTCACACCTTGATGTCAGAAATATGAGACGATTTTAAAATCAGGAGGGAGGGCCCTAGAAATATAGCAAACATTGCATTTACCATTTGACAATGTATTCTCTCATGCCATGTTCAGAGGGTTGTATTTAAAAAACGGTACAGTACAATGTCCTGAAGTTCAGGATTTTGATAGTCTTTTCCATTGTCTCTCACACATCTGTGTCAGAATTTTTAGACATTTTTATAACCAGGAGGTAGGTTCGATCACCCTCTGCTCATCCTCAGTTAACCATATAGTCTCATATACCATGTTCTAAATGTCCCATTTAAAACTGCTATATTAAAATTTCTTGTAAAATGCAAGAGTTTGAGTCTTTTTATGAACAGAAGGCAAGGTCGTGGAAAATATGCAGAAAGTGCCAGTGAATTTACGTTTTGCCTTTGTCTTATTTACTCGTGGTATAACATGCCAGTTTGTTTTATTGTGAGTTGTGTTTCTGAAATGTGTTTCATACAAAAATGCAATTTGGACAGTCTCTACTTACATATTCCCCTTTACTGAGGAAATATACAGTAATACATCCGCATAAGTATTTTAAAAAATGACTGTAGAGAGCCATCTACAGGCGAAAGACGACATAACATCACAGCAGCAGCATTTAATATGAAACGAAAAACGCAAAGCAGCAGCTGGCGAATAAGAAGCCAACTTCAGCCTCGTTAATGCAATAGCATTAGGTGAGGTGGAAAAATATTTCTTGCTCTGAATCTTAACATTTTTATAGGAGGTGTTCTAGGACTTCTTGCCTCAGAAAAAAAAACTGCCAGATATTTCTACTCCATCAATAGCAGCAGTGTTATCAGTACTGAGCCCTAAATGTAGGTCCTATCATCATATAAAAAGTCGAAAGTATCGACTGCATTCAACTGATAAAATGTATCTTCTATGAGAGTTATATCTTTATCCAAAATACATCGGAAACAAATTTGCACGTTTTTTGGGGGGGATCCTGAAGACTGAGACTCAAAACTTTTTTTTCCTTCTTTCCAGGAGGAAGGATTATTCAGATGCAAACATTGTCCCAAAATCGATATACTCTTCAATGATATTCAAATCCTCCATCTGAATGTCGATATTGAAATATGATATCGTACAAATTGTGGTTTTCTTTTTAAAGCAAATTTTATGCTTTAAATTAAATAAATTGTATTTATTATGAATGTGCCGGAATTTTTTCAGTACTTTAGAGGGTTCTGCCATTTTAGATGTTATGCTGTTCCTGTCTGATTTATCAAATGTGTCATTTAAATCTCCCGTCATTTCTATATCAGCATGAAGGCCTTGAAGTAAAGATTGCAATTCATCCAAAAATGCAATTCATCCAAAAAAAGTTTCCCACTGATGATACATACAAGGAAATGAATGTACATTTTCCCCCCAAATCAACAAATTTAAAATCAAATACCTCCCTCATCTGCAGGTGGAGAGAATAATGTCAGAATAAATACAGGTTTAAAAGTCAGAAGCATTGATAGTGCTATTTTAAAATGACACTAAAATGCTCACAATATATTAAAAAGCTCTGTAAAATAATAAAAAAAATAAAACAAGGTAAAAAGAAATAATACACAGTTATAAAGCTCAGGAATTATCAATGGGAAGTTACAATGGGTTGATATGATTTAAAAAATAAAATGTTTGAAAAAATCCACTTACAATATGCTAAAAATGGCAAGAATGCTTAAAACAGGTGTGTAAAATTTTAAAAAAATAAATAAAACAAGTTAAAAATAAATACTAAATGGGTTTAAAATTCAGGAATGTGATTGGTCAGATGCTTACAATGAGTGTTGCTGGTGTTTCGTGTGATTTACCGAAATGAAAAAAATATTCAATTTAAAAACGGCAAGAGCTCGTATGAAAAAAAAGTTCTTAAGTATCTTTGTTGTAACAGCTGCGCCAGAACTGGTGTATTCATATACATCAGAAAAGTAGCTGAACTTGACTGGTTTATATTCAGTTATATGCACTGGGGACGAAAAGGAGACTTACATGGATTTTATTAGGTTTGAGGAATCAGAAAATTAATTTTTACATGTTTATGCCTACGAGCAGAAATAACTTCCTGCTTTCAGCACTTTTATTGTTTTTGCTTGTAACCTCGAACAGAGAAACCCAGTACTGACTCATAGAAACGCCCCGGAGTTTCTGTGTTTCTGGGATTTAAGAGGGATGTACTGTATGAAGACAGTAAAGGGAGTTTTTTTTTTCCCGCTGTAGAGTATGAAGGCGGTTTGATGAGTCTGAAGGGAGGAGACACGCATTCCGCACGGGGAGCGCAGAACAACGAGTTTCACCTGCAGCTCGCCGAGTCCTGTCCTATATAACCCCTGAGCCTGGGACACACTGAGTCTCTAACCAGTGTTCGAGATGTAAAGGGTTGAACCCAGAAGTCGAGAGTGGAGTTTTTGTATAAGTGTAAGATTAAGGGAATAGGGTTTTGGTGGGTTTGGTGCACAGATGAGGTTTCGGTTTAGGTTTAGTTTGCTTTTGACACATTTGTAACGGCCATGGCAGCCTGTAGAGTTGGCATGTGCTGTTACTTTTGCGCACGTTTGGTGTATAAGGGTGGTGAGGTTTCGGCTCACTCGGGTGATATTTCATGGTTGGACTTTTCAAGGAAGGTGTTACAGAAAGTCAAATGATGTCAAATGCTTAATCACTTTGCTGAAGGGAATTGGTTTTGACATTAGTTTCAATCGGTGAAGTTACTGGAAGAATTCTGGATGAAAATAGAGGAGGAAAAAAAGATGTGGGCCTGATTAGAATGTTTGAATGGCAGAAGCTGATGGATCTTTCTAATGTGGTGTGAGCCTGGTCAGTACCTGGATGGGAGACCTCCTGGGAAAAACCAAGGTTGCTGCTGGAAGAGGTGTTAGTGGGGCCAGCAGGGGGTGCTCACCCTGTGGTCTGTGTGGGTCCTAATGCCCCAGTATAGTGACGGGGAAACTATACTGTAAACAGGCGCCGTCCTTCGGATGAGACTTAAAACCGAGGTCCTGACTCGCTGTGATCATTAAAAATCCCAGGGCGTTTCTCGAAAAGAGTAGGGGTGTAACCCCGGCGTCCTGGCCAAATTTCCCATTAGCCCTTACCAATCACGGCCTCCTAATAATCCACCTCTATGAATTGGCTACATTACTCTGCTCTCCTCCCCACTGAAAGCTGATGTGTGGTGAGCGTTCTGGCGCAGTATGGCTGCCATCACATCATCCAGGTGGATGCTGCACACTGGTGGTGGTGGAGGGGAGTCCCCATTACCTGTAAAGCGCTTTGAGTGGAGTGTCCAGAAAAGCGCTATATAAGTGTAAGCAATTATTATTAATTAATAGGACTGTGATTGTTCGCATGTTTAATGAGATGGTGATGAAGGAAGATGTTTTGACATGGTTGTCTAAGTATTGTTTAGTGAAAGGTGAGCTTCAGAAAGTCTTAGATGATAATGGCATCTGGAACTGTGCATGGAGAGTACCTGTTTCATTGCATGAAGACAAAAAATGGTTATGGTGGATTTAAACACATTCCTTCTTTGATTGGATTAGGTGAAAATAGAGGCCTTGTGTTCTACCAAGGGCAGCCAAAACCGTGCAGGAGATGTGGGGAGCTGGGTTACTTTGTGGATGCCTGTACAAAAGTGGTGTGTGGTATGTGCAAGGAAATTGGACATGCATATACTGAATGTACAAGCGTGAGGAAATGGAATCTCTGTGAGTGTGAAGGTCATGTGTTTAAAGACTGTCCAAATTCCTTTGCAAATAAAACAAAACTGGGAAGACCAATGCAAAAACGGGAAGAGTTTGAAGAGGCTTTTAGGGCTGGAGCAGTGGTTATGGATCAGGAACTGGATGTGGTTGATGTTGAAGAAAGTGGTGAAAAAGAGAGCGAGGGTTCAGAATGGAGTGAAGGGGATGAGGGGGAGGTAAAAGAGAATGATGATGTTGCAAAAAGTGAGGTGGAATCTGAATTGATTGGTAGCATCTCTTCCAATAGCCTGCCACCTGTGGAGACTGAAAGTGCTCAAATGAAATGTACAGAACAGAGGGTGCAGTCTGAAAGAGACATTGGATTTAGAAAATGATTTAACTCCGAGCAGTAGAGTGAGGGAAGATCATTTTCCGAGTCCTCAGGTAGGTTCTCCCATGGGTTTAGATGTCTCCAATATATGTGATCTTACTGACCAAGCTTTAGAACCAGAGACTCAAGGAGGGCAGGTGGAGAAATATCCTATGGAGACAATTAAAGCAAAAGGGGGGGTGTCACCTACTGAATGATTGTAGCCAGAGCTTTAAGTCTCCCCTGGTCCTACTTAAGTATGGCTCTTAATATTGTGTCAATAAATGTGAGAAGCATTCGCTCTAAGTTAAGGGCAAGGAATATACTATAATTTGTGAGGAAGGTAAATGCTGATATTGTGTTGTTACAGGAGTGGGGGTTACCCTTTAAAAACTGCTAAAGGATATGGATGAACTGTGGACATTGGGCCCATCAATCTGGAGTGGGTCCAAAGAAAATAAATCTGATGGTATAGCTGTTCTAACTAAAAATAAGATGGTAGAGGTACGTCAGCACCTTGTAGTGAAACCAGGGAGAGCACTGGTGGTGTATCTGGGTTTCATGAATGTCTAATTTAAACTCTTAAATATATATTGTCTGAGTTGCTCCCATGACAGACATGTCCTAATTCAGGAACTGAGTATATTTATTGGGATGGGAACCAGTGGTTTTAGCTGGGGATTTTAATTCTCTTTTAGAAAGAGAAGGCAGAATGAGGGGCGAGAGACGGGTCTAATTTGATAAATCATCAATATTATTGCAAACATTATGTAAAGATTTTAAACTGAAAGATGGCTTCAAACTTCATAGTCAGGGGAGGGCAGGTTTCACATGGCACTAGTCTAATGGGAACCAAGCCTCACACATTTTGTTTTGATACGTGATTTTACTTGCACGACCGCAGGCCTAACCCCTGTTTTTTTTTCTCTGACCATTGTCTGCTGTCATGTACAATTTCTATTCCAACAGCTGTTACTGTGGGGAAGGGTGTGTGGAAGCTCGATATTTTGCTTCTGGAAGGTGAGGAAGTGACGCACAGGTTCAGGGAAAGATATAAGGAATGGCGGTCTTTGTATGACCTGTTTGACACAAGAGCACAGTGGCCGACCCTGCGCTCTGACCCCCAGCTTCTCTCCCTGTCTGTGTGTCTCATGGAGTTAGAAAGACTACAAGCTGTGCAAACTTTTAAATCTGTAACATAATTTCAAGGGTGTATGATAGATCATTCACAAGATCAAATGGCTGTTTATTATTGTAAGAACTGTAGTTCACTACTGTTCTTTTGACTCTTGAGCTTGCATTATACAGCCGTTGAGTGCATTTTGAACCTAAGAGATATCCAACTGATTCAACCTGTCTGATGAATGTTAAATGGGTTGTGACTTTTGGCAAAGTTTTTTGCAACATTATTTGTTTCATGAATACCATTCATCTCTATAACAATTTTCCTGCACCCTGAACATATGTTTTAAATTGCTTGATCCCATTTGGTGCAACCTTTCCGTTGTACTCTTAATGTGTTGTTTGCATTAGGAGTGTGTTAAATAAGCAGAAAAGAAGCCCGTTTCTTCTACTGCTTCTGATCTTATACAGTGGTCAGAATCTCTCATCCAAAAGCTGATGAGTGGGAGGGGGGGGGAATTAGTGCAATTAAATTAGATCAATTAAAGGACAACAACCAGAAACACTGGTTCTCAGACTGAACGCATTCTCCTTCAATAATCTTTTTTACCAACAGGTGAGTGGAGTTGCCATGGGCACCAGAATGGGACCCAGCTATGCCAATATCTTTGTTGGCTGGGTAGAAGAACGCTTCTTCGCTTCCTACACTGGCTATGTCCCTGACCTCTACAAGCGATATATTGATGACTGCGTCAGTGCCGCCACATGCTCCAACGATCAGCTTAAGTGCTTCCTGCACCATTTCACCAACTTCCACCTGTCCCTCAAATATATGGTTAACATATCTTCCACTACTCTTCCGTTTCTGGACATCAACTTCTCCATCAACTACCCCAGACTCTCCACTTCTGTTTATTACAAACCCACGGATTCACACAGCTATCTCTTGTTTTCACCCCAAACATACTAAAAATTCTCTCCCTTTTTCACAGTTCCTTCGGCTACAACAAGTATGCAGTGACGACATCGACTTCCAGAATCAAATCCTCAAAATCTACTCCTTTTTCATCAACAGAGGATACCCCAGCAGTGTTATTGACAGGGCCCTTGCCCGAGCCAAAAACACCCCTCGGACCATCAACCCAATCAGGAACTCCCACCATAACAACCGCATTCCTTTGGTGCTTCCCTAACACACTTCCTATCCCCAGGACTGTTAACGACAACTTTTCCATCCTACAGGATGATCCCTCCATTGGGGCCCTCTTTTCTGACCGCCCCATCATCTCATATCGGCAATCACCTAATCTGCGCAACCTTCGTGTTCACAGCTCCCTTGACCGCTCTCAGCAACCATCCACACCAGGTACTTTCCCCTGCAACAGAGCTCGCTGTATCGCCTGCAAGTACACATCCAACACCACACTCATTCAAGGCCCCTCAGGACAATTCTGAATCACCCAGATGGCATCTTGTACCTCCAGCAACCTTATTTACTGTATCTCTTGCAGTAAATGCCCAGTTTCTCTCTATATTGGAGAAACAGGAAGGAGACTTGGAGACCGCTTCAGAGAACATGTCAGGGCTGTGAAGATTGAAGATCTCTCCAAAAACCACTGTTTCTCATTTCACCTCTGATGGCCATGACCACTCTAATCTCTACGTCTGTGTTCTCAAAGATGGTTTTCTGAACTGATAAATTAGTAAGACTACTGAAACCAAACTTATCCTGCAGCTAGGATCACACCTTCCCCCTTCTCTAAACGACAGACTACTATTCTACTAAGTTTTTCTCCATTCATTGGAAGTTTCATTTCACACCTCTCAACACCTTTTCTGACTTCACACCTCTTGATTGGCCTCTCTTTCTGTCCCCTGCTCCCGCCTCTCACCCCTCCTCCCTCCCAGCCTTTGTTCTCCCACTACATTACCTTTGCCTACTGCCTTCTCTCTCTCACACCTGAAGAATGCTCCACGGCCGAAACATTGTTTTCTCTCTTCTTTTTTTCAGCATGGAATAAACCTATTACTTGTTCCTTAACAACCGGAAACAATATCTTCGGTCTTTCCAGAGCTGTAAGTAGTCATTCCAAGTTTATTAACTTGTCTCTGTGCTTGTATGTACTCTTCAATAGCCACTAATGTTATTTACAACAGCTATTTTAAAAAAGTAAATTTGCATTCTTTTGGACTTCTTTCTAAAGAATTGGCACATTTGGCAGCGCGGTGGCTCTGTGGCTAAGGATCTGCACCTGTGGCTGGAAGGTTGCTGGTTTACATCCCACGGTCGGCAGAGGAATCCTACTCCATTGGGCTCCTGAACAAGGCCCTTAACCCCAACTGCTCCAGGGGTGCCGTATAAATGGCTGACCCTGCGCTCTGACCCCCAGCTACTCTCCCTGTATGTGTATCTCAAGGAGAGCAAGCTGGGGTATGCAAAATAGGAATTCCTAATGCAAGAAATTGTATATGGTCAAAACAGTGATCATATCTTATTGGCACATGGTAATCTCCAAGGAACAAGTAATAGGTTTATTCCATGCTGAAAAGAGAAGAAGAAAACACAATGTTTTGACCATGGAGACTTCTTCAGTT
Organism: Lepisosteus oculatus; assembly: GCF_040954835.1. Taxonomy (NCBI): domain Eukaryota; kingdom Metazoa; phylum Chordata; class Actinopteri; order Semionotiformes; family Lepisosteidae; genus Lepisosteus; species Lepisosteus oculatus. The sequence continues at coordinate 54,666,985 of NC_090709.1, read as the reverse complement.
ATGATTTGATTTTTTACAATCATACCCACACAAACTTTGGAATTTTTAAAAATCTTGCAAACACAACCCAGATATGTTGACTTTTAAAAAACAAAAACAATTTGGGGGTATTTTTTTTAAAGAAACACATACTTCTTTTCTAGTTTTTTTTATGTGGCTTTGACTGCCAGAAATCCTCAGTGAAACGGTATGCAGATCCTATGCAGATGCAGGAGCAAGTAGTTATTGAGACAGGTGAACAATCCAGAACGTCAGGTGAGATTGTTAGGTGAAAGGTAGATCGAAATACTTGAAGTACAGAGAGAAGCAAACAATCCAAATCGGAAGGTGAGGTCTAAGGTCCAGAGGCAAAAGGGAGTTCAGAAACCAGTAAGCGAGATTCAGAGTAAACGCGAGGTAGAGCTCTCAAAGAGAAGACTCAATACCGAGTAGCGGGAAGCGGGTTTGGATGGTTAAAAGAGTGCTGCTTGCCGCACAGTAGAGCATGTGCTGGTGGATTAACACATGTTATTATTAACCCGCTGCTGGTACTGGTTAGTTCTTTTGTGAGTTGATCTCCCCGGGTTGGTGGTCGTGACATTGACAGAATGCTGTTTTGTGATTGATGCTATATCAAAATATAGGGTCCCTCAAAAATTAAACACAGAAATAAAAACATTTAATGGACTTGTACATCTGTTGGGTATTGAATTTCAATTATGTTTCCACTTCATTCAGATGTGTTCCCTATTTTTCAGATTGTTGGCAATGCCACATGTTAAAGGAGGACAGAGAAGTAGGAGGCCAGAGCTGTGGTCAAGGGCTGGTGGAGTAGGGAGTGAGATCAAAGAATTTCTGAAGTTTTCTAAGATAGAAAAAAAAATTAGGTGGCATGACAATATGTGGTCAACACTGTCAAACAGAGTCCTTGGAGAGGATTGCTCCAGCAACAAGAAATGGTTATCAGTGATTTGGCATGAAGATAGAAAAAAAGTAAGAATCCAAGTGCTTAGGGCGCAGAAGGAGGTGAGTATTGGTAAGGATTCACAACCAGATGACAGTACACAATCTATAGTCCATATTTCAAGTCAAAGTGAGGGACATAGTTTGGAAGGCAACACAGAGCTCAGAAGTTCATCAGGAGATACAGAAGATGCATGGGCTGCACACGGCAGCACAGACAGTGGTGACATGTTTGAAGGAGAAAAAATCTGTGTAGAATCAGAAAAAAAGCCTGAAGAGCACAGTGAATATTCCCAGGGGGAAAGCGTACCTGGGACATCACCTCAGGATAAAAAGGGATTAAGAAAGATTATGTCTGTGCCTAAAACTTTCCAAGTATGTCTGAAGGCTGAACAATGGAGAATAATACCACCTTTAAAAGGTACATCTAAACTAAGATGATCATGGACCCATATCTTATATAGAGAGTTCAGGAAGATAAATCCTTGCTGCCCAATAGCCTTCAAATACCAATACATCAGGAAAGAGAACAGTAGAAAAAAAAACTTTTTTATAATTATAGCAGTCTGTACTTTCAGTTCCTACCTTCAGTACCTTCAGTTCAGTACTTTCAGTTCCTGTAGTGTAAAATACACAATGACAACAAGACACAAACCAATGGGCAATGATGACATCACAATTGATGTTGTACGAGTAGGGCAAATACAACACAGTGAAAGGGAAACACAATTTCGACAGGCACGTCAGCCTTATCGTTGAAAGATTGCCCGTGCCCTCACAAAAGGAATCAGCAATGTGTACTAGAGGCAGCTGAACAGAACTCCGCTTGCTGAAATTGCAGCAGCCAATTTATCTAGGGCTCACAAGCAAGTATTAAACTTGCTCGGCAAGTTCGGCATTTCATTTATTCTGCGGAAACATCGTATCGGAATGAACTGCCCGAGATAAAAGAGTAATTGCGGCTTCAGGTTGTTTTTACAGAGCATTGCGTTGTTCTGTTCATGCTGACTACATGCTTAAAAGTAGTCATTTACTGCAAGCGTTGCTTTTCCAGGTTTTTCTGAAATTCCTCGCATGTGAGCCAGCACTAAAATATTTCATTCCCGTCGCTGAATACATCGTGGAAACGGTATTTGCAACAGAATGCTGTCACACATGAAACCTCTTTGTTATTCGGTTCTGAAGTTTGAAAATGAAAATAAAACGGGGGTCACTTCATAGGCTTGAAAGAAGTCCAAGCAGCATAAAAACCCATGAATTCTCACAAATTGCATTGTGCAATACTAATCACTGGCGACAGTTATGTTCTCTGGCTATTGAGACTCCCACATTGCAAGTTTTTTTTGAAGACTTTGAAACAGGAATGGGTGGGGTTTGAAACCACAATCTTCAGTTTAGGAATCCAACGCCTTACCATCTGGCCACTGCAACTTTGAGTAAACATGGGAATAATGTTGTTCAAATTATTTTTTTTCTGAATCTGGTTTACATCGCCTGGAGGTAGCAACAACAATAAAAGGGATACTTAACAAGGAGATACGCTGTAGCAGTGTGACTCCAACAGATGCTCCTGAAGCGGCTGGAGGTTTAAGCCAGCTCCTTAGAGCGCTCGGCCGCGTTACTATCAACAGCGGCTCTTCAGCTCTTGTTGTTTGACCTAGTGGTTTTATAAGGCGTGGAAACGACCGCAACTTCGTTTTCTGAGATGCTTTCTCTCACGTGGTAAAATCTCAACCTCTTTGACATCTCTGGCTATAGTTTTTCTGTAGAGCACATCTGCTTATAGTGCCCTTGAAGGCATTTTATTTTTACAGGAAGACGCATTCCATAACAATCTCCCCTGTTTTAGAAATGCTTCATAAGGCGTGTTTGATTCAATGGACAAACAGTATACTAATTGTACAATGCAGATCTATGCGGCATTCGTATTGGATTTGAGTGGGATTCTGAAATACTTCTTGAAAAGGTATTCAGATTTTCTTGAACCTATAATAAAAACACAGACCTGAAACTCCCTAGCTTCCAATCTCTGATGTTGCTGTCCTTAAACTCGGACGTGATGTTCTGCAGACGTGCAGTGTCCCTTTACTGTCGTTGTTTTCAAAACGACCTCCGTTGTCGGGCGCAGTTAATGTGGAACTGGCCTGACTGCACAGGAAAGTACAGAATGATAAAATGTTTCTACGGCTCAAAATGTCCCTTTAGACCCTCGTCATGTCTCTTTGAGGAACAGGTAGGTAGAGAGGTTTAACAGATGCACATGATGTTTCACACGGGGTGTTACCTGTTGTAGTGTTTCAAAAGATGTGTTAGCGGACCACAGATTATCTTGAAAAGATTTGGGTTTGCACTGGCTGGGATTCAAACCTGACTCAATTATTTGGAAGGCGCCTGTACTACCAACGCACTTCTGAGAAGCACCTGCAAATTATCACAATCCTCTCTCTCACCTACAAAGTTATGGAGACACAGACGTCCAATGAAAGCTCAAGGCTCCACTCAAGGCTTTATTCACTCAAGCCTCCACTCTTTTGTTGTGATGTCATTTTAATTAATATTAGCTTTGATAAGGTGTCATTTTTGCCTCTTAAAGGTAAAGTCTGCTCCTTTCTTCCTGGTATAGAAAGAACGTGTTCCATCTTTGTTTAAAAACACCACTAAAAGTAAATTATTCAGCTCTACCGCCTGTGTGCATTGACAAGACATCTCAAAAGGACATATTAAATAAGAACACGATCCTTTCTGTTACCATTCCTGTGGTTGGGGCGTCGTTTCACCCTTTTACGTTAAATCATCAGCACTGCTGTTTTTCTATGCATAGTTTAATCAAGAGCACTTAAAAGATGCAAAAAGCTTTCAAATAAAATAGAATTGAAAGACAGTCGAGTAAGGAAGTAGAAAAAAAGCACTCCCCCATCTGGGAATCAACCACCGTCGCCCATGTAACTGGATGCAAAAATAACAGATTAATTTGTGCCCAGTCTCTTGAAGCTTCGATGCGATTATTTTTCCTTCCTTATTTTTTAATTCCTATGAATTTACTCTGTAGTAGAAGAAACGCGAAAGTGGGAAACTGCAGGCATTCTTCATGAGTGGTGTGATCAGTGAGCATTTGCACATCTCTAAGTCTGTTCCATAACCTTTTTCATCGGGGATGTAGCTCAGTGGTAGAGCGCATGCTTTGCATGTATGAGGTCCCGGGTTCAATCCCTGGCATCTCCGGGTGCTTTATATTACAGTACTCACATCGCAATCTTCTGTTGAGTGAGAACTCTTTGCTTGTGTTCAGAGAGAGGCAGGTTTACACAATTAAATGCAGGCACACTCAACGTGTTGCAGAGTTGCGCTGCTGTTTTAAATGTACCTCTTTTAGTTCTGTTAAATCCTAAATTATTTGAACTAATAATATACTATAATAATATACAGTAAATATACTGATCCACATAAGAAGCGCTTTCGGTTTCTGATCATTTTTATTGAGCGCTGCTCTAAACTTTACATTTGCTCGGGCTAGTTTTCCCCATGAAAAAAAGACATATCCCTAACATAGAATATGGGAATATGGAATATAGAATATGGAGATCATCTCCAGCTTTGAGCTCAACTACAACAAGAAGTCATGCTAAATGAAGTATAGTAAGTAGACATCGCCAGACAACAGAACGAGAGAGTAGAAGGCAGGAATATATCTGTGTAGTTAATAAAATAGTTAAAACAATATAAAAACGTCTCTTTATTAAGACACACAACATGGCGACGAGAGATGAATGCTTGACGGACTCAAAGCGAGCAGAACACTGCAGATTTTAGTTCTCTTGCTGGTAGAAACGAACTTTTGAATTTTCGGACTTTTCGTTTAGCTTGCGCCATGGAAGATATGGCAGCCGCACCAAGAAGCTTTGCTTATGCCCAGCTTTTTCCACCGCCTCTACTGAACCTCGGAGCTCCGGATTTGTATACGGAATACAAGATATGGAGTCGTACAGATTTTTTTTTTAAATAGCCAGTGGATCTACAGAAGCTTAGGATGCCGTGAGACGTGCTACATTACTGCACTGTATCGGGGCTCCAGTGCAGCGGATTTTCGCCAACCTCCCTGTAGAAAAAGGTACATATGAACAGACTGTAGCTGCCTTAGACGCTTACTTTACACCGCGGAGAAATGTGGTTTTGGAACGGCATAAATTTAGGCAGAGAACTCAGTCTCAGGACGAATCTGTTGATGTTTTTGTGACTGTACTAAGAGAACTGGCTAAATCGTGTGACTTTGGAGTATTGGAAACTGACATGTTAAGAGATCAACTTGTGGAAAAATGTGCACATAAGAGACTATAAATTGCTGCAGGAGGAAGGGCTGACTTTAGAAATTGCTCTTACAGTCGCTAGAATTCATGAAGCAGCTCAAGCAGAATCAAGAATGCTTTCTGACCACAGTGACAAAGTGACACTGAACGGGGCGCTCGCTCATACTTTACAAACAAAAGCCGAGCAGCAGGGCGCAGTCATGCTAGAGAAATAGAAGAACAGGGGACGGCTGACATTACATGTTACAGGTGCGGACTAACAACGCACAAAGCAGATGAATGCGGAGCGTGAACAGCAAAATGTCTACACTGTAAGAAAACAGGACATTATGCACGAGTGTGTAGAAAGAAAGACGCTTCTCATCAGGAAAATAAATTTAATACAAATAAGGAAGGGACAAAACTGCGAGCAGTTCAAGAACCTTCTTCAGACACAGATGAATTTGTTAATTCCACTGACCCTGAAGGTAAAGAAACTGTTCAAATAAATGGCCAAGAGATAAAAATGGTGATAGATACAGGAAGTCAAATAAACTTCATTGGAGTAGAACTTTTCAAGAAAGTGTTTGCACACAGAACTAAACCTCAGCAGACTAAGAAGAAAAATTATGCCTATGCACATATGAGTCCACTTAAGTGTGTTGGCTACTTCGAGGCACAGCTGAAATGGCAGAAAAATGTAATAAAGGACAAAGTCTTTGTAGTTGAAGGAAATATAGAAGTGTTGTTGAGAAGAAAAGCATGTTTTGATCTGAAGATTCTGAATGTAGGAGACACTGTCAATGCGGTTGACCAGTCTTCAGAGAGGTTTAAGCGGTTAGCACAGGAATATGAGTCACTCTTTAAAGGCTTAGGACAGATCAAGGGGTTACAGTCACAAGGTTACAGTAGATGAGAAAGTTTCACCAGTAGCTCAAAGTCTGAGACAAATACCCTATCCAATGATAGAAGCTGTTAATCAAGAGTTAGATAAAATGTTGGATGATGGAATTATTAAAGACGTGAATGAAGGTGCAGAATGGATCTCAAATATTCTGATAATACCTAAAAAAGACACCAAGGAAGTGAGACTGTTTGTGGATCTGCGAGAAGTGAATAAAGCAGTTATCAGAGAGAGACATCCAGTACCAATGGTTGGCAGCATATTGCAAGCAGTGCAAGGAGCCAAAGTTTTTGCAAAGTTAGATGTTCGAAAAGGATTCTGGCAAGTTAAGTTGGCCCTGGGATCAAGACACCTTACTACCTTCACCACACACAGGGGTTGTTACCATTTCAGAGTAGTTGCTTTTGGCTTGTCTAGTGCCCCAGAGGCCTATCAGAAGGCTATGGACTCAATGTTGTGTGAAATGCCAGGTGTTTTATGGTATATGTATGATGTTGTAGTAAATGCGGAAAATGAAGAACAACTAGAACAGAGGCTCAGGCAAGTATTCCAAAGATTCCAAGACAGAGGCTTAACTTTAAATAAAGATAAGTGTATATTTGGCCTGAAAGAGATCGAGATACTGGGACATTTGGTCACTGCAGAAGGAATAAAACCAGACCCGAAAAAGGTGGCAGCTGTTTGCAGTGCACCGAGACCTGAGAATGTTGCGCTTCTGCACTTGTTCTTAGGCACTTGTGGATTTTTGATTAAATTAATTCCTAATTATGCAGATATATCAGAACCCCTTAGAAAACTAACGAGGAAAGGACAGAAGTGGGAATGGACATCGGAAACTGAGAAAGCCTTTGCCGAGTTGAAAAGAGCACTTGTAACTGAACCGTGTCTGGCATACTTCAAACTAGATGCGCCACCAGTAGTGATCAGTGACGCGAGTCCTGTAGGACTTGGAGCAGTATTGCTACAAAGACCAGAAGAAGCCAGTGGCATATGCAAGTCGCTCACTTACCCCAACAGAAAGGCATTACTCGCAAATAGAGCATGAAGCCTTGGGTTGTGTTTGGGCAGTGGAACATTTTAGGACATATTTATGGGGAGGCAAGTTCACACTTCAAACAGATCATAAACCCCTCATTTACATGTTCAATCCCAAAAAGGCAACATTGTTACCACCCAGGATACAAAGACTTGGATTGAGATTACGGCCATATGATTACAAAATTGAACACATAGTAGGGAAAACCAGTGTCGCAGACTCATTGTCACGTCTTCCTTTACCAGACACAGAAGACACTGGTTATGTAGACACCTATGTTGATAGAGTGCTTTCAATCAGCACTTATGAACTGCATGCACTGACATTTGAGGAACTTAAGCAAGCCACAAACGAAGATGACACATTGAAATTGTTGATGTCCATATTGGAAAAAGGACAATGGCCTAATCCAATTCCAGAAGAACTTCAGCCATACCACTGGTGTAGGTTGGAGTTATCTACATATGATGGACTGCTTTTAAGAGGACAGAGGATTGTGTTACAGAAAACAAAAATCAGACAAGCATTGAAAATAGCACATGAGACACATCAGGGTGTGGTTCGTACAAAACAGTACCTGAGAAGGAAATTTTACTGGCCCAACATGGACAGTGATGTTGAAAGACTAGTCAGGAATTGTTCCACTTGTGTGTTGAATCAGCCATTGTAGGAGGATCAACCTCTCCAACCACTTGAATTACCACCAAGGCCTTGGACAAAATTGGGCATTGATCTGGTAGGTCCCATTCAGAATGAATACATATTGATTCTCACAGACTATTATACCTCTTACCCTGAGGTGGTAGTTGTATCAGACATATCTTCAGCCACAGTTATTAGAGAGCTGATGAACATCTTTGCATGATTTGGTTATCCAATAGAGGTAGTAACAGATAATGGCAGGCAATTCATAGGACAGTTGTTTGAATAATTTCTGACTAACTGTGGAATTAAACACATCCGTGCATCACCTTACTATCCGAGCAGTAATGGCAAAATTTAAAGATTTAAATTTTGCCATTATCACAGATACCTGAAAAAGGCCTTGAGAGCAGCTGCGACAGAAGGAAAAAAAATGGAGAGAGGAACTCCCTAAGATTTTGCTGGCTTATTCATCAACACCTCACAGGGCATCTGGAGAAACCCCAGCTAATCGTATCTTTGGACGTGATATCCGGACTAAACTACCAAACGTGGAAAAGAAAGAAGAAGAGCCAAGGGACATTCAAAAGACAAAAGATTTCCATAGACATCATGAGGAGTACGCACACAAAATGAAATTATATGCAGACGAGACACATCGATCAAAGGGATCACAACTTCAAGGTCGGTGATGTAGGGTTTGTAGCTGGCCTAGACAATGGTAAATTGGATGCCAAGTTCAAAGACACTCGCTATATGTTATTGAGAAACAGCTCTTGTAAGTCTTTTGAGTTAGTGAATGTGGAAGATGGCTAAAAAATAATGAGAAATGTAAAACATCTTCGACACGCTCCTCCATTGGACCATGATTTTGAATCTGCAGAAACAGAAAATGCTGAGAATACTGGACTTTCTGATGTGCAGGAAGTGCCGAGTTCCCAGACAGTGGAGAGTACATCCATAGGAGAGCCAGTAACTTTGCCCAGAAGTGAAGTAACAACCAGAAGTGGCAGGGTTATCAGGAAACTGGCTCATTTCAGAGACATTTAAAAATATAAGACTTGCACAGCTCTCCAAATGTTAAATTGCCCTATTTTGTTTGTGTTATCTATGTACAGTAGATGTTGCTTAGACTGCTAGAAATGAGGTGATATTTAGAAATGACTTAAGTAGAAATTGAACTAAAATTTGAGTTGGAACGCATAGAAATAGTTGAAAAATAAAGTTGTAGGTGTTGAATAGAAATGGAAGGTTTTACATACATTTTGTTGTAATAGTTAATAACCGTTTACTGCTTGTTGATATAGAATTGTTACAATTGTATGGTAAAGTTATGGACTTTAAAAATAACAAAGGAAGGGATGTAGTTTAGTGAGTAGACATTGCGAGACAACAGAACGAGAGAGTAGAAGGCGGGAATATATGGTGTAAGGGCGTGATCTGTGTAGTTAATGAAATAGTTAAAATAATATAAGAACGGCTCTTTATTAAGATACACAACAGAGATATTTCAAACTTGATGGGAAATTAATTTTTTGACACAGAATCAGATTGAAATAACACAGACGACCGGGATATGTAATATCACTTTAAATCTCTGAAAGTCACAATCAGTTTGACACAAAGTACACAAGGAGTCTTGTCTGCACTAGAGTTCAACGAACAGTCAGGCAGGCTCATAGTTCCTATTAGCTGTAGACCTCCACTAATTAAGACTGTAGACCTGAGGAGTTACTCTGCACCATTGAGTAAGATAAATGTTTAAGGGCTTTTTCTGGTTTTGAGTCTCTGTAAGAGGCGAAGCAGACTTGGCTCTTGAATGCAGGAGAGAAATCCAGAGGATTCCTACCCACCCCCCCATGCAGGAAGGCCAATGTGCAGGGTGTGAATCCACACTCTGTAGGGGAATGTTGGGCTCTGTGGACACTGTGGACAGAGAGTCAGCACCAGGAATGGCTACTGGTGGATATTTCTTCATTACTGAAAACTCTGCCAGATGCTGTAGCACCCCCTGGCGTTCACCCATCTGCACAGCGCACAGTGGTTCCCTTGTCTGCACTGGTGCACCCTGTAGCTGTGGCCATAGTCAAGACAGGACACCTGAAGATAAAGAGTGCAGTGCCTCTCTCACCAGCCGTGGCTCAGTGTTTGAGAGGATAGGTATCACTGTTATGGCCTGTTCCTCTTGATCCGCTCGTAGACGTCTGACGCTGCTCTACCCACCCATACACTGGCCGTAGTGCCGACTATAGTTCCTGTGGCGATCCCAGCCTGCACAGTTATAGCGCCCCCGACCAAGAAGGCCCCAGCCACGCCTCCAGCCACACCCCCAGCCACGGTCAGCACAGGTATGGTCACCACACAGCCCACAGTCAGGCCAAACTTGATCTGATAGATCTGCAGGAACTTCTCACTCTTAGTGGCTGTGTACTCGCAGAGCTCCTCAAACTCCCACTGGCTGACTTTGTCCTTTACATAGTCCAGCAGTTCTGTCTTCTTTACCTCCAACATCTCCCTCATCTTCTTTGGACGTTTCAGCATGTTATTGCTCTACAGAACATTGAGGGGTAAGTACACTTCAGAGTAAAGGATAGCTCCATATATCTTTTGAACATTCCAGTACACCCCAGAAACAAGCAGAAGACTGCTCCAGAACACCCTGGACACAAGAGCCTATGCCAGAACACCCCGGACAAAAACAGAATGCAAATGTACACAAAGAAACAAGGAGTGTCCATCAGGACAGCCCAGAATGAAGCAAGAGGTACCCCAATTAAACTCCCACACACATCTATAAACTCAAAATATTCCCACACAATCATATATTTACCTGCTTATGCAGAAAGCCATCAAATTCCTGCTGCGCCTGCAGGAGAATTAACTCCTTCAGGAACTTCTCTCGCTCAGAGCCAAGGAACTGTGAGAGCTCCTGGAAGTCCTGCTGACTGACTTCACCCTGCACATGGGACAGCAGCTCTACCTCCTTCTGTTCTACAGTCCTCCTCATCCCCTGTGTGGGGACGGGCATGATACTTCTCTGAGGAAACAGAGCACAGGTTCACTTTAGAGCAGAGGGCATCACACTACACCCTCTGAATTGCACAGGGCTCCCAGAAACAAAAAGGAGCCAACCCCAAAATACCCCAGAAACAAGCAGAAGACATCCCAGTGGCATCCAGTAAAATACACAGACAATGTGACTTACAAACACTCTCTCATACCCTCCTTGTTTGTCACACTCTCACAGCCTCCGTGTTTCTAACTCTCACATGCTTCTTGTTTCTCATACTCTCACACCCTCCTTGTTTCACACACTAATACACCCTCCTTGTTTCACACACTCACACCCTCCACATTTCTCATACACACTCCTTGTTTCTCACACGAACACACCCTCCTTGTTTCAAACTCACACCCTTCTTTATTACTCTCACACCCTCCTTGTTTCTCACTCTCACACCCTCGATGTTTCTCACCCTAACACACACACCCTCCTTGCAAGACTTTAACATATCAAAGGATCCTCAGTTCCTCGCAATATTGTCTGCAAGGTGAACCTTTGTAGGGATGTCTGAGAACATTTTTGGGTAATGTTTCTTTCTTGAGGTTTGGGAGCGAGCCATAAACTCTACTGGAGCTTTCAGAGGAGTAAATGGTTTTCTGGAGGTCAGGTTGTCTCAGTATCTAGGACACATAGAGCGCAGAGACAGTAAGATCTGACTTCAAGCAGAACCTTTTCAAATCTTAGGTTCTTTTAAAACCCTGTGTGACAGAGGGATCTCTTTCACCGTCCACGGACGGTACAGTACACAACACACATTATCCCACAAGTTACACCTGTATTGCATCCACTTTCCTGTCAGTTAGCTAGCTATTGAGGGTGCACCCTTGTGGCTTGGCTGGCAGTTTCCCATTTCATACATGCAAAACATTACCAGAATTTATTTTGAAATCGGTTTCCTGTTATCTGTAGTAAATCAGACACAAACACAAACTCTGAAGGGCTAACGTTATATTTTCTGTTTATTTGTACTTTATTTGTAGCTGTGTGAGAGAGCTGATAGGGGCTAAGTGTGTTGGGACTCCTTGTTTGTAATTATCAGAGGAAGGGCTTATTATTTTTTGTGTATATTTGTTTCATTTCTTTACTTTTCCACTATATATAATTGTTTGTTGGTTTGTGGGGAGCACTGTCCTAATAAATCATCACTTTTGCACCTAAGTGCTATTGTGGCCGAGCCATTGTTCTGTTTTAAAATAACTAACTTGGGCACCCCTCCTGCCCTCCCTGTGACACCCTGCTCCCTGATATTGTGACAGAAAAGAAGTAGGATTGCTTTGTAGTAACAATAATGGAAAATAAAGAAATTCTTACTGATCATAACTGATAATTCTGTTGCTGCATGCTGTAGGTCAGAACCAGTAGGTTCTTGAAAAACCTCTAGCAGTCACAAGACTTTAACATTAGGGGAAAGAGAAACACAGAGAGGACATTGCTGCACAACAGCTTGAAAGCAGGAGTGTGAAAACATCAAATCTTGAAAAAGATGAGGGGACCCATGGTTAGTATCGCTGTCTCGCGCCGCTGGTGCCTTCATTTCAGTTCTGGTCCTGGGGCTCTATCTGGGTGGAGTTTGCATGTTCTCCTGTGTTCATGTGGGTTTTCTCTAGGTGCTCCTGTTTCCTCCCAAAGTCCAAAGACATGCTGGTAGATAAACTGGCTTCCCATGCTGGGAGTACCCTGTCTTCTGCCTGCAATCTAAAAATGCTCTTGGAAAACTAGTTTACACAAATGTTGTTGCGTGGAACCTTATTATTTTCTGTGACCCCTAATGTAACATTTATAATGTGCTGGCTGTCTTTGCAGTTTAGTTAATACATTTGATGTTGTTTTGTAATATTTTGCAGAGTCTATATGTATTTGCCCTTCATTGTAGTATTTCGTCTCCGAATAATAAACTTCAAAAAAAGAAAACAGAAGGATTATAAGTAGAACACACACACACTTCTTGTTTCATACTCACACCCTTCTTCATCACTCTCACACCCTTCTTCATCAGTCCCACACCCTCCTTGTTTCTCTCACACACAGCCTCTCAACCCTCCTTGTTTCACACACTCACACGCTCTCCTTGTTTCTCTCACATAGTCTCACACCCTCCTTGTTTCTCTCACACACTCTCATGCCCTCCTTGTTTCTCACACACACTCTCACACCCTCCTTGTTTCCTCGTTTCTCACTCTCATACCCTTCTTCTTCATCACTCACAGACCCTCCATGTTTCTCACTCTCACACACAAACCTTCCTTGTTTCTCATTCACAAACCCTCAAAGAAAAAAACTCAGTCTTCACTCAGCTTTCCAGACAAGCTTGTCAGAAGATTGTCAAACAGAGATCTTTAATTCAATATTCTGAAGGGGAGCATATCACAGAGAATGGGTTTCTCCTAGCACTCAGTAAGATATGCTCAGTTAACTGAAGTTACACTTTCCTTATTATACATTAAAAGTAGGCTAGACTTTAACATATTAAATAAATATACAGGGAAAAGACAGTGTCAGAAGTGTTTCAAGCATAAACAAAACAGGACAGGAAGATGCCATTTGTCTCTACTTGAATACAGGCTTTAGTTGCAGAAAGACTTCGGTCTTAGGTGCAAACAGAAAACCTTTCCTGTGCATCGTCACTGTCTAGACCCATGTCACTCAGTCTTCCACACCCTCCTTGTTTCTCCCCTTCCCCCCTCCAGTTTCTTATATGCACACACACACACACACACACACACACACTCTCACACTCTCACACACACACTCACCTGCTCATTCAGAAAGTTGGTGAATTCCTGCTTCTCCCTCATGATGATGAGGAGAGTATATTCTTTCAGGAATGTCTCACGCTCAGAGCCCAGGATCTCCAAGAGTTTCTGGAAATCCTGCTGACTGACTTCACCCTGCACACGGGCCTTCAGCTCAGCCTCTTTCAGCTCCACAGTCCTCCTCATCCCCTGTGTGGTGTTGTGGATGATCATTCTCTGAAGAAAGGGGGAGCAAGGTCAACAAGCCCAGGAGTTCAAGCACACACACACTCTCTGACACCTTTATACTAACATTGTCACACACTTTCACACACTGTTACCTGCTCATTCAGAAAGATGGTGAACTCCTGCTTCACATGCCGGAGAGTGAGCTTGTTGAGGGCATGGATTAGCTGGAGGAGGAAGCAAAGGAGTTACCGATTTAACTGACATTGATAGAGATGTTCTGGAATGAAACACACATTTCAAGGAATGTTCTATCCTGACAGGCTGAACGAACTGAGTCTCTTTATTCTGAAGGAACTGAAAACAGGAACAGAGAACAGTTGAAAAGGTTTTCTGGGTCAGCAGGGAAGAGAGGGACACACCTCTGCAGGAGAGGAAATTCTGTATGTGCTTGTGAGAATCACTTGTGCCACTTCCTGTGAAGACAAGAACAAGTTCAGTGTGGTTTCGTTGTGTAGTGTGGGGTCACAGCTTCACAGTTTCCATCACAGGCTATGCAGGTGTTAGTTAGCCCCAGTTCTGTCAAATTGGGACTGACACCTACACAGCTTCTTCCCCCAGGCCATAACTCTTATAAACAAGGACACTTCTCTCATCCCTCCTCTGTGATCAGCTGTACATCTTCATTTGTAGTGCAAAAACAAAATCTACAGATAAAAAGTGATATGTACAATTTAACGATACACACAGTTAAGTAATAAAATGTAAAATTAATACTGTGTTTATTTACAGAAAATATCAGTAGCATGTGCCATTAAATATATATATAGAGATATTACTTTTATGTTATTGGAATTTATGTCAATACCTGCACCAAGAGAAATTTATTGTACATTTTGTAATTAATGAATAAGGTTTCTGAATTCATTCTCAATAATTGACAGACAACACATCAGAACAACTAACAGTTCATATCACACTGTATCCACTGTATGGCTTGTAGTATATAGGGCTTTACTGCACTGTACTGGTTTTTAACTTTTTAACATGATCTTTGATGTGTTTTACCCTAGTGGTGTATTGATGGCTGTTGATTGGTTCAATGAATAATGTCTTACCTTGAATATCTCTGCCAGTGTCTTTCCTGTCACAGTTGACTGTATTGTCTGCAGGACCTGGACAATGTGGTTGATGTACTCTTTCAAGCAGTGCTGAAACTGTTCATTCATTTCTTAGAAAAACACGAGAAAACAAATGAGTAATAGAAGCTAGTCTTGAATTTAGACTAGACTATTAATTTTTGCTATTCACAATCCTCACAAACTCTGACACATGCAACCCAGTGGATTTCCTCAAAATGAACACTAAACCACCAACCAGATGTCACACTCCTTTATAAGCTCTTTGGGGTTTCTTTTCTTTATCATACACACACTTTCCACTGAGGGTGGCAATCACACTAACCACATCATTGAGGTAGCAGGATACATAATGTTACGATCCGTGCCTCTCGGCAACGGAAGAGGCAGAAGTAGGTGTAGCCCCTATCCATCAGTTCACCTATCAGTTTTCCCATTCACCACCACACCCCCGTCTCATCCTACTTAAACACCTGTCCTTCCCTACCTCGTTGCTCAGTATTGGTTTTCCCTATCGAGCTTCCTGGTTGCGCTTCTTCTACTCTGTGTTTGTCTTGGATTTCGGCTTACGGTTTTTCCCTTTGGACTTCGGCTTTTCGGATCTCGGCTTGGATTGGTACTTTCGCTCTGTCTTGGATAACTGGCTACCTCTGGATTCTCGGATTGCTCTACGGACTACGACTTCGGATCACACTTCGGCTTCGGTACACGTTCCCTTTCAGATATCTTGCTCCCCCTGGACTCTCGGCTCGTTCCTACGATTACGGTTTACTTTCGGTTTACGACTTGGCTTTGTTCGCTCCTGCAAGTGGGTTCACTCACTAGTTCGGTCCCTATTACCGAACTCGTAACACATAAATCCATAATCCATTACATCTGGGCCCTTTGACTTCAGAGTCTCCAGTTCATCCGTTTCTCCTCACTGCTAGGAACCTCCTGCTTCCAGACCCCAACACAGAGCCTCATGCTTCTACTCCATTAGGTCACTGTTTCAGACTCAACAGGTGCCTCAGATTCCCAGGTCCACCTCCAGCCATGATGTCCTCCCCTGACGCCACCAGGTTGAGTTACAACCTGGTGGCTCACACAAGCTCACACTACCTACATCACAGAGTCTATTCGGCACTACACACTGTGCCGAGACCCAACACACTGTCCCTCTCTAACACACACTCACAACCTCTCTGGTTTCTCACTCTCACACCTTTAGGTAATGAACTCACAGCTGCCAGCGCACCACTGTGTTACACCTACGTAGCTGCCAGCTCACTTCATTGTGCCCAGCCACCACCGCACTATCTCCCAGAGGGTGCAACTAGATAGACCCCACTCGCTTCCCCGATAACAATGTATTGCCAGGGGGAGGGTCCCTCTACCACACAACCCTCTCTGATCCACACACACTAACTCACAACTCACACATACAGTGGACACGACAGCCCTTCTCTCACACACTAGCAGGATGCTGTCCCTTTAAATCTTTCTATGATCTCATAAAGCTCAGTTTCTTCTGTCAGTCTCCTCACAGACTGACGTTTTCACTCTTTTCCCCGCAGGCTATTCCTCTCATAATCCCCGCTGGAATTGTCATTCGTCTCCACCCCCTCACAAGGTTAATTCATCAGCGAATCATTCTTTATTCACTCATACTAGACATGGCGGCACACTCTTCTAACATCGTCCCGACTAGTAGCGGCTCACAGCAGCTCACAGCTGCTACTGTCAAGCTTCAGCCCGGCTCTCCCACAGCAGAGCCTCCACATTTGTCCTTTCACTACTGCAGCCACAGCCACACTATGTTCTTGCTGGATGTTCCCCCCCCTTTTAAACCACTTCTACAGCTGCAGTTCATTCACCTATTCAAGTCTGGTGTGGTTTCCATGGCAACGTGTCTTCCTTAATCCGAGTTTCCACCCTCCACACCAAACACTCCCTGCATTGTACCACACATGCTTCCAGGCCATTAACAAACTCACAGCATTGCAGAACTTTACCACCCGGAGCTACCTGTAGCTGGTTTGCTACTCAACAGTACCTCCCTGTGGTTGACCAGAACACCTGTCTACAAGATTAGGGCAGCTGCTCTGGGAGTGGAGCTTTTTTACCTTGCATGGTTCCCTGTTGACTCCAAAGCAGTCGGTCCCCAGGAAAGGGCATGAGGTGGCAGCATGGCCTCTTCTCCCTGAGGATCCTCAGAACCTGTTTGTTTGTCCCTGACTCCTCCAAGCGCTGAAAGCACAGACAGACGTGTCGACAGGAAAGGGGTAGGATCCCATCCCTCTGTGTCTAAAATAATGCAGCTCTGAGCCTGAAGGAACAGGCTCTGGAGGGGGTTTCTTTAGTCTTGAGTCCCAAAATGACAGTCTGAAGGAAAGGAGTCTCTTTAGTCTGTAGGGTGTGTCCCACACTGCCAAGCTGGAGGAACAGAGTCTTTTTTAATCCAAAAGGAGTGTCCCACACTGACAGACTGAAGGAACTGCTTCTCTTTAGTCTGTGGCCTGTAGTTGTCTGTATGAGGCAGTGTTGTAGCTCCTGACCGGTCTAGAGTATCAGTATCTCTCTGCCTTTCTCAGCACGGGTCAGGGTTATATATACAGATGCAGCCATTCAAAATGCGCGGGCGATACCGCATTATTTTCCGGTATGCTGTATGCAGTCTACCGCAAGCTACCGGTAAATACCGCTAGTTACCGTAAATTCTCCTATAATACGACAAGCAAAATAATAGTATCCCGAATTTCCGCAAGGTGGAGCTAATAACGCTCAACCTCTCATGTTTGAGCTGTGGCCATCAGTCTTTAACGAAGATATTACTAATAGTATTAGTAATGAATGACCTTGGACAAGCTGTAAGTGTAAACTCAAAGTATTGCCCTGGTCAACATTCTTTTTTTCATTGACCGTCTTTGTAAAAGTACAGAAAATACAGAAAATGTAGAAATGCATTAGCCTGATTATGATTAAAAAACACATAATTAAACACGCGTTTGCGATTTAAATCAGAACACGATTTAAATCAATATAAATGTTTATATTGTAACGCATACTGTCCAGCCTCCATTTCTCTATAAAAATTCACTCTGTTGCACACACACACACAATAGAAGCAGGAACCGCTGTCAGAAAGGAAGAAAGTGACTATTCATTGTTATCAAAAATGACTTAGAATCGATCATGTTGTGATATTTTGAAATATAAAAGTCAATTGATTGTCCATAATATCGCTATTCTATTCTTTCGAAGAAATGTTTGTTAAAAGAAAAGTCCAGCACCAGCTGGATTTGAACACACAACCTGTGCGTTGTTAGTCACACACCTAGACCAGTAGGCTCTGTACGGGGGAACTCACATGAACAGGGAGGCGAAACAGCCTTACACAGCCCTGTCGCAGTACACGAATATAATCATACCGTTATTAAATTCTTGAGATACGCGATTCCATATTATATTCCCATTTAATCAAATTCTAAAAGTATGCTTGTTGACTCCGGTATCACGTTAGTTAAAGACTTCGAAGCTTAAAATGTTTAGGGAGAAATGGAATACTGGTGTGTATTTTTTTCTTTAAAGTACCAAGACCAGCTATATACTGTATGTTTATTTTCCAAAATTAATATCGTTTATGGCCTTCACACGCGTTGCAGTATGCTCCTATTCTTTTTATGCTCAGCTACTAAGATTTCCCTTCAGTGGTAAAATTCAATATCTAAAACGGGCACAGTAAAGACGTTTACAGTAAGTCTTTCTACGACAGACCAACGGACCACGAGTGCCCCTGTCGGTCAACCGATTACGTACCGCGTCATGATACGCGATACCGCAGCCAATTACCTGCGGTACGTGTCTGTACCGCACACTTTGAATGGCTGCATCTGTATATAAGGTCCATAGTATTTCTCCTACCTGGATGATTCTCTCCAGATGTCGGAATCCTCCAGACTGTCCAAATTCCCGAGTTTGTGTCCAGTCCCGCACCAGGAAATCAAACCCCTTTATCAGAGATTGAGAAAGATCTCATATCAGCTCACCTCACAAAGTCATGAAATCCTAACGATTTCTATAGATTGAAGAGCCTCACTTGCTGTCCTACAGTACAGCTCAAGTAATAATGTGCATGAGAATGATTGAAATAGATTAAATGGCCAAACCAACACTGAAGTAGCTGTCTCTGCACTAACTGCATTTCTAATATAAAACCCTGGGTAACTCTAAATTTCCTTAACTTAAACTACAACAAGACTGAAGTCATGTTGCACCTGTGTAACATTAAGGTAAAGCCAGTGTAGTAGCCCTATCTGTGGATAGCAGTGTGCTGGAATTTCAATCAAAATTGAGGAATTTAGGAGTGATCCTAGCTTGACTTCCTAACCAGGTGCACGTGATCACATTACCCCTGTCCTGGAGTCCTTGCACTGGCTTCCTGTCAGGTTTCTTGTTGATGTCAAAATCCTTTTGCTCACCTATAAGGTTCTGCATGGCCTGGCACCTCAGTAACTGTCTGAACTATTAACACCCTACTCCCCACCTCGCAACCAGTTAAAACAGGCCCTGGTCTGCAGGTGATAAAAGAGATCTGATCTTTTTTTGTGTTCACTGCACTCAAGAGTAAATTTCATACCTGAAAATGCTTCAGGTTAAAGGCTCCTTCACCCTTTTGTGCCACAAGATACAGCAGCTGCAAACAGAGTAAACACAAGCCAGCTGTGTCTCAGAGACAGAGAAAGAGAAAGTCATACTGTAGGTTCTCTCTGTTAAAACTGTCTGTAATTGCAGAGTTAATTGTTTCTGTTTTGGCAACAGTGTAGTTTACCACTCATGCCAATAATCCTGAGAAGAATTTGAATCTGTCAGACAGTCTGACAGAGACACAGGCACTCATAAAAAATAAACATGGATACACATATAAAACAAATATACACATATAAAACAAATATACAAATACAATCACATACACAGGCAGACACACATGGGGAAAGATAGGACTGGCCTATTTATATAGCCCTGTGAGGAAAACCAGGCAGTACAGAGCATCACACACAATAGCACCTCGAGTCATGCAGTGCTGTGCTCATGCCACACGTCACCAGCAGGGGGCAAACTCATACCCCGGTCAGAGAGACCCAGCACTGCAATTGGTCCACAGTCCCAGTTGAAGGACCTGTGACACTGAGAGGTTCCCGGTTTTAGCCCCCCACTGCACCACAGCTCCCTTGTGCAGGTGCTATGTGGCACATCAGGGGATAAGACCGTGGCTGGGTGCTGTACCTCCAGGTATTCCAGGTCTGTTTTCTTCACATCAGCATGAACGTTGAAGATCTGGGAGAGAGGACAGGGGAGACGTCACCTCTCCAGAGCACAGCAAGGGGTACAGAGTCATCAAGGAAGGTGGGACAGGGCCACGCAATTCTCACCATATGTGAGCTGAGAAAGACGCTCAGGGCAGACAGCTTCACACTCAGCTCCGTCTCCCGCAACAAATCCACGGATCCCTCAGTGTCCACCAGGAAGACAGCCAACTGGACAGAGGGGACAAAAACGGAATGTTCTGATCAGAGATGCAGTGGTCATCTGTCTCCTCTTCCCTTCCGGTACCAACACAGAGCTGATAGAGCTTTACACAAAGGGTGGTGAGAGTGTGGAACAAGCTGCCCAGCCAATGGCTCAATGGCCTACTAACTACTGTACCAATCAGACTGGATGGGAATGACCTCCTCTTATTTGTCTGGTGATTTGATGCACCAAAACCTTCCCATTCCTGAGCAGAGAATGCCACACAGATGCCCTGAGTGTGGACAAGTGGGTAACAGGGGCTGGTGAGGGTCAGTAGAGCTCTCATTCCTGCTTAGTCAGGATGCCTGCAGGGTCTGTGAAAGACTCTCTGACTTAGTTCAACCTGCACCTGTCTGAGTCATACAGTTGCGCCCCCTACAACAGATGAATTCCCAGCTTGCCCAGCCCTTGCCTTGCCCTCCTGTGTCTCCAGAAACAGAGGCCGGCTCCAGATGAACACACCCTTCGTCATGGTCTCAGTTCCAGGCTGCCACTCGAACCCTCGCAGAGGCTCATCGTCACTCATCCAGATGTCCTGTGTTCACAGGTAAAAGAGCATTCACAACCATGGTCATAAGACGGGACTTTACTCAGAGAGTGGTGGGGGTGGGATGTCAGGGCTGTATGACACTGCTTTATACAGAGAGCGGAGGGGGTGGGGTGCTCTCACCATTTTAGACAGTTTGCGCAGGAGGTAGTTGAGGAGGAAAGACTTGCCCTTCCTCCTCTCCCCGACAATGGCCACCACACAGAGTGGAGTCTCCCTTACATCTGAGCGCAGGAAACACTGCCGAAGCACATTCTCTTTCAACAGGAGGGAGCCATCAGGACTGACATGGACCAGCTGAATGGGCTTGCCAGAGCCCTGGAGGTGGGAGACAACATTTAGAACTGAGACCAGGAGGCATTTAACTTTACACAGAGGGTAGTGGAAGTGTGGAGCAGAGTGCTGATGCCCACTGGACGGGCATCTCTCTCTGACATCCCCCAGGTCAGAGTGCTTGCTGTTGCACCAGGAGCACAGGGCATCTAAAGTCTACCCATCTCACAGTGTATACTGTGCACCTGCCACACCAGGATTCTCCAGCAAGTGTATCTGGGTTTCAAAATGTTCCCCGTAGCCTGACTGTCAGGAAAGCTTCTAATGGAAAAAGAGACGCAGCCTCTGTGTCACCCTGCAGCCCTCGCAGAAAACAATACTACAACTCACCTCCTCTCTCTTGACTGTGCTCGCACGCTCACACACCTTGTGGCATTGGGGACAGGTGACCACGAGGTCGACCCAGAAGGACTCGATGCAGTCTTGGCAGAACTCGTGGCCACACTGGATAATCACTGGCTTGGAGAAACTGCCCAAGCAAATGGAGCACTGAGGCTCAGACAACACGGAGCTTCCTATGTCCTCCTGCTCGAGATCAGGAAACAGAGAGCTCTCTACTGCCTCCTGCTGCTGATCGGACATCAGGCAGGCCGAAGACATGCTGGAGCAGAGGGAAGAGAGAGACCGAGACACAGTCAGCAGCCAATCCACAGCCAAAGACAGAAAAGGACTTGGATGGCAGGACCAGCTGTCCTGGAACTGAGTTGTCTTCTAAACACATTATTATGATTTTAAGTTTAAATCATAATAATACCTTTTTTCTGATGGGCACTGAGAATTCCCCATTGACTGTCCCAAGTCACAATAATCCTGTTAAGACAAAGATAAAAACAAGAACAAGGACCAATTCAAGTACGATAGCATTTATAAATACACACACTGACAGATCAGAGCAGTGTAACATACAGTATCGATGACACACTGACAGATCAGAGCAGTGTAACTCACAGTATCAATCACTGACAGCCCACAGCAGTGTAACTCACAGTATTAATTACATACTGACAGATGAGAGCAATGTAACACACAGTATCGATCAAACACTGACAGATCAGAGCAGTGTAACTCACGGTATCAATCACTGACAGCCCACAGCAGTGTAACTCACAGTATTACATACTGACAGATGAGAGCAATGTAACACACAGTATCGATCACACACTGACAGATCAGAGCAGTGTAACTCACAGTATCAATCACTGACAGCCCACAGCAGTGTAACTCACAGTATTACATACTGACAGATGAGAGCAATGTAACACACAGTATCGATCACACACTGACAGATCAGAGCAGTGTAACTCACAGTATCAATCACTGACAGCCCACAGCAGTGTAACTCACAGTATCAATTACATACTGACAGATGAGAGCAATGTAACACACAGTATCGATCACACACTGACAGATCAGAGCAGTGTAACTCACAGTATCAATCACTGACAGCCCACAGCAGTTTAACTCACAGTATTACATACTGACAGATGAGAGCAATGTAACACACAGTATCGATCACACACTGACAGATCAGAGCAGTGTAACTCACAGTATCAATCACTGACAGCCCACAGCAGTGTAACTCACAGTATCAATTACATACTGACAGATGAGAGCAATGTAACAATCAGACACCGACATTTACTTAGCAGTGTAGCAGACAGCAGTGATCACACACTGAAAATCAGCAATATTTAACACTGATCACATTACTAAGTATTTATGTTTCAGATACAGGTCCAGTATTTTCACAGTGTTAAATAGATTTTAAATTTCTCTGAAGCCATAATAGGCTCTTGAACCAAGAAGAAGTATAGTAAGACAGTAATAATAAGAGGAACAGCCACACAGAACTCAACACCACACAGTCCGTCCTATAATAATAATATTTGCTTACACTTAATATAGAGCTTTTCTGGACACTCCACTCAAAGTGCTTTACAAGTAATGGGGAATCCCACTCCGCCACCAGTGTGCAGCCCCACCTGGATGATGATAATAACTTCAGCTCTGCTAGTCTAACACATCTGTACGATTTGCTCTAATTTCACTGGGCTGTACTGAAATACCACAGCTGTCTGGGCTCTCCTGATCCCTGTCTGTGTGGATGAGAAGATTTAATTTGTATTACTCACCAAAAGCAGCAGCTCCTTTTTCAGCAGAGTTGAAGTGAAAGTGAAAGATGTTCCATTTAAGGAAATTAGAACTATCAATTGTGAGCTGCTCACTCAGAAGGGTTCACAGAAATTGTTATGAAAGACTCTACTGCTAGAACACTTTCGGCCCGACAGTCTTCTTTTAAATTCTGATCTCACTGGACTTTGTTGCATTGGACCTGTTTTATACCCCAATTACACTGGGCTTCATTGCACTGGACTGTGTTTTTACCCTGGTCTCATAGGTTCTACTTCATTGCACTGCATTTTTACTCTGATCTCATAGGTTCTACTGCACTGTGCTTTTGTCATAATTTCACTGGGTTTACTACACAGACTGGGTTTTTACCTGAAATCACTTGGTTTTATTGCATTACACTGTGATTTTATCCTGATCTCTTTGGGCTTTACTGTACTGTACTGTGAGGATGTGGTCTGTTTGACTGGAGAGCAAACATAAATCATACTGACAGATCAGGGAATTAATATACTGATGTAACCTGAAATATTAGCCACCAATCAACACATTTGGCTTCCATCTCATGTAACTAAAATTTGTTGGCTGTGGCCTCACATGATTTTAACTTGTGAATCACTTGACTTCCAAGAAAGCACAAGGCAGCATGCTTTTTGTGTATTGAAATTCTATGTAACACTTCCAGGGTTATATATCATACTTAGCCTAATAAATAGATGTAATGTTTTGGATGTGATACCTAGCTTTGATGATTATTTGGATTCAACATTCATGAAATGCTATGAGCTGTAACAAAGTAGTTGGCACAGTTGGTATGTAATTCTTACATAATTTCCACCACTGGCATTATTCTGTTCAGTTTTACTTCTACTGTAGCTTTTAGATGACTAGCATTTTTACCCCCTTGAAGAAGTCAAAGATAATGAGAACTGCTTTTTGAGGTTTCAGGAGTATGAGGAAGTGCAGGTAAGCAGAAAACAAAAGGCTGGTTTTCAAGAATGTCACTTACAGATAAGGGTAGTATCAGCTGATTGTGGCAAGTCTGTTTATGCAGTTTTGCAATGCCATAGTCCCTGTAATGATTATGGAATGCATTGTCCTCTGTGAAACCAGTGCAGCAGTAGTAATAATAGCAATTGTTTGTAAACTATACCTTAACATTTTATTAATAGTGTTATGAATAGTTACAAGCAATCACCTTGTCTTGACGTTTACTATTTCCCCAATTTCGTCTGCACTACCTAAACTGCAAATCCCTTCTCCTAAATGGAGGACACACATATCTCCATTAGCAGGGCGATGTAACAGGTATGTAATGCATTGCCTGGGCATACTGTCAAAGTCCCTAAATAATGTTTAAGAAAACAAAAAACTACCTGATCTGTCAAATACTTTATCACAGTTAACTTTAAAACAAGGGTCTCCAACACAAGTTCTTGAGAATTATTTAGAATCAGTTGTATTGTGTTACAAACATGATGATAAGTTTCATTTATCTAATGAATTATATATAAGTGATAAAAAAATGAAAAAAATGAATAAAAGAATCAGAAAGAACCATAACTCCTAGTTGTGGAAAATATGTTGAGGCGAGCTGACTGTGTTCATCCCTGCCACAACCCTGGAGCAGGTCATCTTTCGGATAGTGCATCCTAGGAAGTGACTAGATATAACAACAGAAAGAGTTAACTGTGGTTCTCCCTTCAAGACTAATACACTAACTGCTGTGTCTATGTCCCTATCCTTCAGACATCTGAGAAAATACCTTTGATTCCTTACTGGTGGAGAATCTTTACACTTCCAAATGTTGCTAAAAATGGTTGACATCTTAATTGGGCTTAACAAGGTGGCTGAAACAAAGCCATGATGCTGGTCACAAAACCACCCATAAATTAAAAATAGTTTTTTTTTACATATTCCCACTCTATTTTAGACTTCCATAGATTGTGTGCAAGGATCAGGAAATTTGTTGTGAGAGAGAGAGATGGAAAAGGAGAAGGGCAGGAGATAATCCTGACAACCCTGAAGATATACATAGTATAAGAAAGTGTTTTTCACCCCAAGACGAACTCCCTCATCCCCTGAGAGTTCCAGTACAAGAGTACTCAGAAGGGTTCACAGAAATTGTTATGAAAGACTCTACTGGTAGAACACTTTCGGCCCGACAGTCTTCTTTTAAATTCTGATCTCACTGGACTTTGTTGCATTGGACCTGTTTTATACCCCAATTACACTGGGCTTCATTGCACTGGACTGTGTTTTTACCCTGGTCTCATAGGTTCTACTTCATTGCACTGCATTTTTACTCTGATCTCATAGGTTCTACTGCACTGTGCTTTTGTCATAATTTCACTGGGTTTACTACACAGACTGGGTTTTTACCTGAAATCACTTGGTTTTATTGCATTACACTGTGATTTTATCCTGATCTCTTTGGGCTTTACTGTACTGTACTGTGAGGATGTGGCCTGTTTGACTGGAGAGCAAACATAAATCATACTGACAGATCAGGGAATTAATATACTGATGTAACCTGAAATATTAGCCACCAATCAACACATTTGGCTTCCATCTCATGTAACTAAAATTTGTTGGCTGTGGCCTCACATGATTTTAACTTGTGAATCACTTGATTTCCAAGAAAGCACAAGGCAGCATGCTTTTTGTGTTTTGAAATTCTATGTAACACTTCCAGGGTTATATATCATACTTAGCCTAATATATAGATGTAATGTTTTGGATGTGATACCTAGCTTTGATGATTATTTGGATTCAACATTCATGAAATGCTATGAGCTGTAACAAAGTAGTTGGCACAGTTGGTATGTAATTCTTACATAATTTCCACCACTGGCATTATTCTGTTCAGTTTTACTTCTACTGTAGCTTTTAGATGACTAGCATTTTTACCCCCTTGAAGAAGTCAAAGATAATGAGAACTGCTTTTTGAGGTTTCAGGAGTATGAGGAAGTGCAGGTAAGCAGAAAACAAAAGGCTGGTTTTCAAGAATGTCACTTACAGATAAGGGTAGTATCAGCTGATTGTGGCAAGTCTGTTTATGCAGTTTTGCAATGCCATAGTCCCTGTAATGATTATGGAATGCATTGTCCTCTGTGAAACCAGTGCAGCAGTAGTAATAATAGCAATTGTTTGTAAACTATACCTTAACATTTTATTAATAGTGTTATGAATAGTTACAAGCGATCACCTTGTCTTGACGTTTACTATTTCCCCAATTTCGTCTGCACTACCTAAACTGCAAATCCCTTCTCCTAAATGGAGGACACACATATCTCCATTAGCAGGGCGATGTAACAGGTATGTAATGCATCGCCTGGGCATACTGTCAAAGTCCCTAAATAATGTTTAAGAAAACAAAAAACTATCTGATCTGTCAAATACTTTATCACAGTTAACTTTAAAACAAGGGTCTCCAACACAAGTTCTTGAGAATTATTTAGAATCAGTTGTATTGTGTTACAAACATGATGATAAGTTTCATTTATCTAATGAATTATATATAAGTGATAAAAAAATGAAAAAAAATGAATAAAAGAATCAGAAAGAACCATAACTCCTAGTTGTGGAAAATATGTTGAGGCGAGCTGACTGTGTTCATCCCTGCCACAACCCTGGAGCAGGTCATCTTTCGGATAGTGCATCCTAGGAAGTGACTAGATATAACAACAGAAAGAGTTAACTGTGGTTCTCCCTTCAAGACTAATACACTAACTGCTGTGTCTATGTCCCTATCCTTCAGACATCTGAGAAAATACCTTTGATTCCTTACTGGTGGAGAATCTTTACACTTCCAAATGTTGCTAAAAATGATTGACATCTTAATTGGGCTTAACAAGGTGGCTGAAACAAAGCCATGATGCTGGTCACAAAACCACCCATAAATTAAAAATAGTTTTTTTTTACATATTCCCTCTCTATTTTAGACTTCCATAGATTGTGTGCAAGGATCAGGAAATTTGTTGTGAGAGAGAGATGGAAAAGGAGAAGGGCAGGAGATAATCCTGACAACCCTGAAGATATACATAGTATTAGAAAGTGTTTTTCACCCCAAGACGAACTCCCTCATCCCCTGAGAGTTCCAGTACAAGAGTAGTAATACGTGAAATAAAGGCGTGTTAAAAGCTGAACATAAGGAAAACACATATATTATTATAACATTGAAACATTCACCACTTTCATCTGAAAGTTGGAGATCCTGCCAGTAAGAATGAAGGTAACAGATGGAAATTGAATCCATTATTGATCTATTTAAGAATGTAAGAAAATAACTGTTTTAACTTAGAAAGTCTTGAAGAAACAACTATGTAGATCTGTTTTCCAGCTTTGTATGTCTTGGAAAAATACATGGCTTGCTACGAAAGGTTGCACAGTGAGTTTAAAACTTAAAGATAAAGAAAATAATTTTTTATTTTCAATAATTTTTCAATGTCTTTTTTAACCCACCTCCACCCCACAACTTTGGATGACTTTGTTATTTTTATTTTTGTTTTCACTCACTCATTTTTGTTCTTTATTAGACAATAACAAAAAGAAAAACGTACATTCACAAAAAAATAATCCAAAAACGTCCTACTAATATTCTTAACATCCAGTGCCATTCAAGTATGTCTCTAATGGGCATCAAAAATTCATTAAGTTTCCCCTGTTAATTATATGAAATCTTTTCAAATGTAACTTGTGATACAGCCTCTTTAATCCATTCTTTGTAAGATGGTCCTGTACTGTCCATCCATTCTCACAATATTATTTTTTAGCAATAATACAGAGAGTCAAAAAAGTAGTTTTATGTTGAATTGCTGCTTTAACCTTTGATAAATCACCAAGGATACATGTAATGGGAGTAAGTGGAATTGAGATATTTAGGTGCCTGAGAGCTTTTCCCACTGTGGAGGTCCAGAATGACTGTATGTGCTGACAATACCATAGTGCCAAGTGCAATACCAAAGTGCGATAGTGATCCTTTATGTGTGTTACATTTGGAACACATTCCTGTATTATGCCACTTATGCCAATTTTTCTGGGGTATAATAGAGTCTGTTTAAAATTTTGTACTCAAGCAGTTTGTTATGTATAGTTCTAAATGGATAACTAACATTATGCAACACAATATCACAGTCTATGTCCTCTGACCCTACACAGAGATCAGCTGTCCACTGAGATGCACACATATCAAAAGACTTCTCTGACCTTACATTGAGAAGGTTGTAAAATGTCCAAGCCTTCACTTGTATGGTAGTCTGCAATAGTTTATTGCTGTAATTATCCAGTTCTTGTTTTAATTTACTTAGCAGAAAGGGTTTAGACAGTACATTTTTAAGTTTTGAGTAATTTAAAAACAAATTCGCTGGAAGAGATGTTTGATGAGATAATTCAGAAAAGGACAACAATTTGTTATCTCTAATCACATGACCCAATTTACTAACAGCTACTTGAATCCATACTGACCAATTAATTTGTTTTGACAGTATAGTTATTCTTGGTGATCTAAATAATGGTTGATGTACAGATAGTGAAGCATCATAAAATAATATTTTTTGCAGCTTTTTAATAAGAACCAACTTCTTATTATTATCATCTTATTATATACTTCTTATTATTATCAACCAAATAAGAACTTCTTTTTAAAAGAAGAACCAATTGGTGTTTCAAGTAAAGATTTAGGGCATGCTCTGCTATAATACAAACTTTCTAAGGAGATACCTAGCTATGATGCTGTATCATGCTCAATTTGTACCCAATCCTTTTCTTTTCTGATTTAAACCACTCCTTTGCTTGAACTGAGCCAAATGCCAAGTAATAATTGTAAAAAAGGTCTAACCCACCTTAATTTCTGCTACAGTAAGTATTTCAAAAGAACAAATAGCTTTTTTCCCTTTCCAGGCCAAAGATGTAATTGTTTTATGCAGTGCCTCAAACCATTTCTTGTCAATCTCCACAGGTAGCATTTTCAGTGTATAATTTACTTTAGGTAGTATTGACATCTTGACTATATTAGTTCTACCCCACATGGAAATAGATAAGCATCTCCATCTGAGTATATCCCCATTTATTTGATTTAACAAGTCTCTTAAATTAACATCTCTGGTAGCTTTCAAGCTAGACTTTATTCTCAGCCCCAGATACCCTATCTCTGTTGTAACTCGTACTGGGTGAGCAATCTTATGATTCAATGATAATGAATTGAGATACATAAGCTCCGTTTTGCTCCAGTTGACCTTATAACCTGACATCTTACCAAAACTTTCAGCTGCTGAGATTGATTTGTGCACATCTGTTAAAAACAGTATAACATCATCATCCTATAGAGCAATCTTATAAACATTTTTATGAACACCTAAACCTTTAATCTTGACTGATTCTATTATTTTGCAGGCTAAAGGTTCGAGTGCTAAATTAAATAGTAAAGATGAAATAAGACACCCTTGTTTGGTGCCTCTATATAAACAAAAGGTTTGGATACACAGCTGTTAGTCACTATGGATGCCTGTGGACTGCGATATAAGATTCCTACCCATATACAAAACACTTTTAACACATTAAATAAGTACTTCCATTAAACTCTGTCAAGGGCCTTCTCAGCAGCCAGTGTGCATATAGCTGATGTTGATTTACTGAGTTTAGCATGATAAATCAAATTAAACATTTTTCTTGTATTATTTAAAGAATAACTATTTTTCATAACTCCTGTTTGATCTGGATGTATGGTTTTTGGTAACACCGATTAGCAAGTACTTTGGCTAGAACCTTATTGTCCAAGTTCATTAAGCTTATTGGGCGGTAGCTACTGCACAATGATGGATCTTTACTCTTTTTATATACAAGGGTTATTAGAGACTCTCTAAATGATAGTGAAGTCATGTCTGTTAACCACAAATTATTACATGTTTGCAGTAAGATTGGACTAAGTACGGACTGAAATGTCTGGTAGAACTCAGCTGTATATCCATTGGGTCCAGGTGATTTATTGTGAGAAAAGGAATTGCTATTGCTTCTTTGACTTCTGATAGAGTGAGAGATGACTCAAGTTTCTATCTTCTGTACTAAGTTTTGGGAGCTCTGTATCTGCATATCTTCCAGTGTGCTAAAGGCTTCAGATGAATATACATTTTTCAAAGAAACTAACAAAGGTTGAATTTCTTTCTTTCTGATCTTTGGTAATTGTCCCATCCATTTTCTTGATGTTGCTAATAGTATTGCACATACAGCGCTTTTTTAACCAAGCTGCAAGCATTTTCCCTGCTTTTTCCCCTTCTTCACAGAAGCTATGTTGTGCTCTGCTTAATGCTAACTATATAAGTATAAGTGTAAATATAAGTGTTTGCAAACCTTATCAATTCAGCTTCTATCGTTGTAATAAATATTGGGTCATCTAAATTAGGACCATATACATTAACAAAAGTCACTAACTTGGAGTTTCATTTACCAGTCAAACAAATAAATCTACCATCATGACACTCTATTTTACTTTTGAGTGAAAAGGGAGCAAGTTTATGAATAAGAATGTCAACAGCACCCTTTTTGGATGAAACTCCAGATCCATAAGCTTGTCCATCACAATTTCTACAGATGTGATGCACATCCTCAGTTTTCAAATGAGTTTCTTGCAGGAATACTACTTGTGTTTTTAACCTCTTCAATCTATTCAATATCTTAGAGCGTTTGGTTATACTATTGACACCTTTATTATTCCATGTCACAATGTTGAGAATTATCCATTAAACATAAACAAATACAGTGTGAGAGTGAGAGAGTATGTTACAATGTTGTATATCCCAACCACCAAAGTGATGACTGCAAAATGCTGTCTCAAGCTCCCACCCTCCATTCCCCTTCCCTTAATGATCATGAAGCTGAGAAAAAAAAACCTTTCTTTTTACTCACCCAAGTCAATCATTATACCAGTATCTAAATGTATTCTTTATTAGTATACAACTTCACAAAATAATGTACATAAACATTATTACATTTCATATCTTGAAACATATTGTACTCTGAGGGCAAGGCTATCTTTCCAAATTTCAATGTGTTTAAACAATACACAAAGCACGTAAGCTGCTTTAACACAACATAGCACAACATAGACACAAGCAGAAGAGATTATAAATTCTATCCAGTTAAATGAAATACATAGGCGTTACACCATGTAAGAGTGGGGAATGAGACGGACAGATTTCACAGACGTCTGCTCTTTATTGTGCATAACTCATAACAGACACAGAACAGCAAAAACCCGCCAAGGCACCCAAGTGCCGCAAAGTGGTAATCCCCAAAACCCAAAGTGCCACAGCATCATAAACCCCAAATGGACGCTGTGTATGACATCCCCCATCCACCCCTTCAGAAGATGAAACAAACACAGTTCTTCCAGACAGTGAAAAGCCCTGCTGGAAGTAGGGCTGGCCAGCACAATAAAAGCTATAAAAAATCAGTAATAAACACATTAAGCCAGGCTGGTCTGGACCTGACTCTGGCTGGCCATGGAGAAGGAGCTATGGGTTGCTCCGTCACAGGAACAGACGGCTCCACCGGGACTTTGACCTTTCGCCTGGGAGTCCAGAAGGGGCAGGCTCGGCCTCCACGTCAGAGTGTGTGGGCGCTGTCACTCTGCCGAGGCAGCTGGCGTGCCATCAAAAGAGAGGCAGAAGGTGGAGGGACCCAGCTACTCTGTGACCTGTAAAGGAAAAGACAAAAAGACTGCAGCTTGTGCTCCCAATTGGGCCTTCGGATCCACCTGGACAGCGATCCCAAGCAGCTTCATTCACCCTGTGCGACATGTCATTCCACCTTTCATGTGGCGCTGGCGTTCGGCCACCCTGCTGTGGGTGCGTGCCATTTTTGAGAGTCTGGATCACGCGTTCCACACACCCGTTTGCCTTCAGGTTGTAGAAAACAATGCGAATGTGTCAAATGCCTTGATCAGTCAAAAAAGACTCAACCTCTCCAGACACAAACTACGGCCCATTGTCAGCTGTGATCAGGGGAGCCCAGTCAGCTGTGTGATTTCAGGCCAGTGAGATTAGAGCAAAGCACACAGATATGTGTTAGACAAACAGTGGTGAAGTTACTATAGTACAAATGGTACCTGTGTGCTTTTCCTCTTATTACTGCGGTCTTACTGTAGACTTTTTCTTGGTTCAAGAGGCTGTTATTGCTATTCCTACAGAGAAATATAAAATCCAGTTAACATTGTAAAAATACATAACATGATCGATTCTGAGTGTTACATTGCTCTGATCTGTCAGTGTGTGACCAATACTGTGTGTTACGCTGCTCTGGGCTTTCAGTGTGCGATTGATATTGTGTGTTACACTGCTCTGATCTGTCAGTATGATTTATGTTTGCTCTCCAGTCAAACAGGCCACATCCTCACAGTACAGTACAGTAAAGCCCAAAGAGATCAGGATAAAATCACAGTGTAATGCAATAAAACCAAGTGATTTCAGGTAAAAACCCAGTCTGTGTAGTAAACCCAGTGAAATTATGACAAAAGCACAGTGCAGTAGAACCTATGAGACCAGGGTAAAAACACAGTCCAGTGCAATGAAGCCCAGTGTTATTGGGGTATAAAACAGGTCCAATGCAACAAAGTCCAGTGAGATCAGAATTTAAAAGAAGACTGTCGGGCCGAAAGTGTTCTAGCAGTAGAGTCTTTCATAACAATTTCTGTGAACCCTTCTGAGTGAGCAGCTCACAATTGATAGTTCTAATTTCCTTAAATGGAACATCTTTCACTTTCACTTCAACTCTGCTGAAAAAGGAGCTGCTGCTTTTGGTGAGTAATACAAATTAAATCTTCTCATCCACACAGACAGGGATCAGGAGAGCCCAGACAGCTGTGGTATTTCAGTACAGCCCAGTGAAATTAGAGCAAATCGTACAGATGTGTTAGACTAGCAGAGCTGAAGTTATTATCATCATCCAGGTGGGGCTGCACACTGGTGGCGGAGTGGGATTCCCCATTACTTGTAAAGCACTTTGAGTGGAGTGTCCAGAAAAGCTCTATATTAAGTGTAAGCAAATATTATTATTATAGGACGGACTGTGTGGTGTTGAGTTCTGTGTGGCTGTTCCTCTTATTATTACTGTCTTACTATACTTCTTCTTGGTTCAAGAGCCTATTATGGCTTCAGAGAAATTTAAAATCTATTTAACACTGTGAAAATACTGGACCTGTATCTGAAACATAAATACTTAGTAATGTGATCAGTGTTAAATATTGCTGATTTTCAGTGTGTGATCACTGCTGTCTGCTACACTGCTAAGTAAATGTCGGTGTCTGATTGTTACATTGCTCTCATCTGTCAGTATGTAATTGATACTGTGAGTTACACTGCTGTGGGCTGTCAGTGATTGATACTGTGAGTTACACTGCTCTGATCTGTCAGTGTGTGATCGATACTGTGTGTTACATTGCTCTCATCTGTCAGTATGTAATACTGTGAGTTAAACTGCTGTGGGCTGTCAGTGATTGATACTGTGAGTTACACTGCTCTGATCTGTCAGTGTGTGATCGATACTGTGTGTTACATTGCTCTCATCTGTCAGTATGTAATTGATACTGTGAGTTACACTGCTGTGGGCTGTCAGTGATTGATACTGTGAGTTACACTGCTCTGATCTGTCAGTGTGTGATCGATACTGTGTGTTACATTGCTCTCATCTGTCAGTATGTAATACTGTGAGTTACACTGCTGTGGGCTGTCAGTGATTGATACTGTGAGTTACACTGCTCTGATCTGTCAGTGTGTGATCGATACTGTGTGTTACATTGCTCTCATCTGTCAGTATGTAATACTGTGAGTTACACTGCTGTGGGCTGTCAGTGATTGATACTGTGAGTTACACTGCTCTGATCTGTCAGTGTTTGATCGATACTGTGTGTTACATTGCTCTCATCTGTCAGTATGTAATTAATACTGTGAGTTACACTGCTGTGGGCTGTCAGTGATTGATACTGTGAGTTACACTGCTCTGATCTGTCAGTGTGTCATCGATACTGTATGTTACACTGCTCTGATCTGTCAGTGTGTGTATTTATAAATGCTATCGTACTTGAATTGGTCCTTGTTCTTGTTTTTATCTTTGTCTTAACAGGATTATTGTGACTTGGGACAGTCAATGGGGAATTCTCAGTGCCCATCAGAAAAAAGGTATTATTATGATTTTAACTTAAAATCATAATAATGTGTTTAGAAGACAACTCAGTTCCAGGACAGCTGGTCCTGCCATCCAAGTCCTTTTCTGTCTTTGGCTGTGGATTGGCTGCTGACTGTGTCTCGGTCTCTCTCTTCCCTCTGCTCCAGCATGTCTTCGGCCTGCCTGATGTCCGATCAGCAGCAGGAGGCAGTAGAGAGCTCTCTGTTTCCTGATCTCGAGCAGGAGGACATAGGAAGCTCCGTGTTGTCTGAGCCTCAGTGCTCCATTTGCTTGGGCAGTTTCTCCAAGCCAGTGATTATCCAGTGTGGCCACGAGTTCTGCCAAGACTGCATCGAGTCCTTCTGGGTCGACCTCGTGGTCACCTGTCCCCAATGCCACAAGGTGTGTGAGCGTGCGAGCACAGTCAAGAGAGAGGAGGTGAGTTGTAGTATTGTTTTCTGCGAGGGCTGCAGGGTGACACAGAGGCTGCGTCTCTTTTTCCATTAGAAGCTTTCCTGACAGTCAGGCTACGGGGAACATTTTGAAACCCAGATACACTTGCTGGAGAATCCTGGTGTGGCAGGTGCACAGTGTACACTGTGAGATGGGTAGACTTTAGATGCCCTGTGCTCCTGGTGCAACAGCAAGCACTTTGACCTGGGGGATGTCAGAGAGAGATGCCCGTCCAGTGGGCATCAGCACTCTGCTCCACACTTCCACTACCCTCTGTGTAAAGTTAAATGCCTCCTGGTCTCAGTTCTAAATGTTGTCTCCCACCTCCAGGGCTCTGGCAAGCCCATTCAGCTGGTCCATGTCAGTCCTGATGGCTCCCTCCTGTTGAAAGAGAATGTGCTTCGGCAGTGTTTCCTGCGCTCAGATGTAAGGGAGACTCCACTCTGTGTGGTGGCCATTGTCGGGGAGAGGAGGAAGGGCAAGTCTTTCCTCCTCAACTACCTCCTGCGCAAACTGTCTAAAATGGTGAGAGCACCCCACCCCCTCCGCTCTCTGTATAAAGCAGTGTCATACAGCCCTGACATCCCACCCCCACCACTCTCTGAGTAAAGTCCCGTCTTATGACCATGGTTGTGAATGCTCTTTTACCTGTGAACACAGGACATCTGGATGAGTGACGATGAGCCTCTGCGAGGGTTCGAGTGGCAGCCTGGAACTGAGACCATGACGAAGGGTGTGTTCATCTGGAGCCGGCCTCTGTTTCTGGAGACACAGGAGGGCAAGGCAAGGGCTGGGCAAGCTGGGAATTCATCTGTTGTAGGGGGCGCAACTGTATGACTCAGACAGGTGCAGGTTGAACTAAGTCAGAGAGTCTTTCACAGACCCTGCAGGCATCCTGACTAAGCAGGAATGAGAGCTCTACTGACCCTCACCAGCCCCTGTTACCCACTTGTCCACACTCAGGGCATCTGTGTGGCATTCTCTGCTCAGGAATGGGAAGGTTTTGGTGCATCAAATCACCAGACAAATAAGAGGAGGTCATTCCCATCCAGTCTGATTGGTACAGTAGTTAGTAGGCCATTGAGCCATTGGCTGGGCAGCTTGTTCCACACTCTCACCACCCTTTGTGTAAAGCTCTATCAGCTCTGTGTTGGTACCGGAAGGGAAGAGGAGACAGATGACCACTGCATCTCTGATCAGAACATTCCGTTTTTGTCCCCTCTGTCCAGTTGGCTGTCTTCCTGGTGGACACTGAGGGATCCGTGGATTTGTTGCGGGAGACGGAGCTGAGTGTGAAGCTGTCTGCCCTGAGCGTCTTTCTCAGCTCACATATGGTGAGAATTGCGTGGCCCTGTCCCACCTTCCTTGATGACTCTGTACCCCTTGCTGTGCTCTGGAGAGGTGACGTCTCCCCTGTCCTCTCTCCCAGATCTTCAACGTTCATGCTGATGTGAAGAAAACAGACCTGGAATACCTGGAGGTACAGCACCCAGCCACGGTCTTATCCCCTGATGTGCCACATAGCACCTGCACAAGGGAGCTGTGGTGCAGTGGGGGGCTAAAACCGGGAACCTCTCAGTGTCACAGGTCCTTCAACTGGGACTGTGGACCAATTGCAGTGCTGGGTCTCTCTGACCGGGGTATGAGTTTGCCCCCTGCTGGTGACGTGTGGCATGAGCACAGCACTGCATGACTCGAGGTGCTATTGTGTGTGATGCTCTGTACTGCCTGGTTTTCCTCACAGGGCTATATAAATAGGCCAGTCCTATCTTTCCCCATGTGTGTCTGCCTGTGTATGTGATTGTATTTGTATATTTGTTTTATATGTGTATATTTGTTTTATATGTGTATCCATGTTTATTTTTTATGAGTGCCTGTGTCTCTGTCAGACTGTCTGACAGATTCAAATTCTTCTCAGGATTATTGGCATGAGTGGTAAACTACACTGTTGCCAAAACAGAAACAATTAACTCTGCAATTACAGACAGTTTTAACAGAGAGAACCTACAGTATGACTTTCTCTTTCTCTGTCTCTGAGACACAGCTGGCCATAAACGATATTAATTTTGGAAAATAAACATACAGTATATAGCTGGTCTTGGTACTTTAAAGAAAAAAAATACACACCAGTATTCCATTTCTCCCTAAACATTTTAAGCTTCGAAGTCTTTAACTAACGTGATACCGGAGTCAACAAGCATACTTTTAGAATTTGATTAAATGGGAATATAATATGGAATCGCGTATCTCAAGAATTTAATAACGGTATGATTATATTCGTGTACTGCGACAGGGCTGTGTAAGGCTGTTTCGCCTCCCTGTTCATGTGAGTTCCCCCGTACAGAGCCTACTGGTCTAGGTGTGTGACTAACACCGCACAGGTTGTGTGTTCAAATCCAGCTGGTGCTGGACTTTTCTTTTAACAAACATTTCTTCGAAAAAATAGAATAGCGATATTATGGACAATCAATTGACTTTTATATTTCAAAATATCACAACATGATCGATTCTAAGTCATTTTTGATAACAATGAATAGTCACTTTCTTCCTTTCTGACAGCGGTTCCTGCTTCTATTGTGTGTGTGTGTGCAACAGAGTGAATTTTTATAGAGAAATGGAGGCTGGACAGTATGCGTTACAATATAAACATTTATATTGATTTAAATCGTGTTCTGATTTAAATCGCAAACGCGTGTTTAATTATGTGTTTTTTAATCATAATCAGGCTAATGCATTTCTACATTTTCTGTATTTTCTGTACTTTTACAAAGACGGTCAATGAAAAAAAGAATGTTGACCAGGGCAATACTTTGAGTTTACACTTACAGCTTGTCCAAGGTCATTCATTACTAATACTATTAGTAATATCTTCGTTAAAGACTGATGGCCACAGCTCAAACATGAGAGGTTGAGCGTTATTAGCTCCACCTTGCGGAAATTCCGGATACTATTATTTTGCTTGTCGTATTATAGGAGAATTTACGGTAACTAGCGGTATTTACCGGTAGCTTGCGGTAGACTGCATACAGCATACCGGAAAATAATGCGGTATCGCCCGCGCATTTTGAATGGCTGCATCTGTATATATAACCCTGACCCGTGCTGAGAAAGGCAGAGAGATACTGATACTCTAGACCGGTCAGGAGCTACAACACTGCCTCATACAGACAACTACAGGCCACAGACTAAAGAGAAGCAGTTCCTTCAGTCTGTCAGTGTGGGACACTCCTTTTGGATTAAAAAAGACTCTGTTCCTCCAGCTTGGCAGTGTGGGACACACCCTACAGACTAAAGAGACTCAGTTCCTTCAGACTGTCATTTTGGGACTCAAGACTAAAGAAACCCCCTCCAGAGCCTGTTCCTTCAGGCTCAGAGCTGCATTATTTTAGACACAGAGGGATGGGATCCTACCCCTTTCCTGTCGACATGTCTGTCTGTGCTTTCAGCGCTTGGAGGAGTCAGGGACAAACAAACAGGTTCTGAGGATCCTCAGGGAGAAGAGGCCATGCTGCCACCTCATGCCCTTTCCTGGGGACCGACTGCTTTGGAGTCAACAGGGAACCATGCAAGGTAAAAACCGGACACCTCCACTCCCAGAGCAGCTGCCCTAATCTTGTAGACAGGTGTTCTGGTCAACCACAGGGAGGTACTGTTGAGTAGCAAACCAGCTACAGGTAGCTCCGGGTGGTAAAGTTCTGCAATGCTGTGAGTTTGTTAATGGCCCGGAAGCATGTGTGGTACAATGCAGGGAGTGTTTAGTGTGGAGGGTGGAAACTCGGATTAAGGAAGACACGTTGCCATGGAAACCACACCAGACTTGAATAGGTGAATGAACTGCAGCTGTAGAAGTGGTTTAAAAGGGGGGGAACATCCAGCAAGAACATAGTGTGGCTGTGGCTGCAGTAGTGAAAGGACAAATGTGGAGGCTCTGCTGTGGGAGAGCCGGGCTGAAGCTTGACAGTAGCGGCTGTGAGCTGCTGTGAGCCGCTACTAGTCGGGACGATGTTAGAAGAGTGTGCCGCCATGTCTAGTATGAGTGAATAA
This sequence comes from Lepisosteus oculatus, assembly GCF_040954835.1. Classification (NCBI taxonomy): domain Eukaryota; kingdom Metazoa; phylum Chordata; class Actinopteri; order Semionotiformes; family Lepisosteidae; genus Lepisosteus; species Lepisosteus oculatus. Next base: position 54,627,843 of record NC_090709.1, on the reverse strand, counting down.
AGAATGATTCGCTGATGAATTAACCTTGTGAGGGGGTGGAGACGAATGACAATTCCAGCGGGGATTATGAGAGGAATAGCCTGCGGGGAAAAGAGTGAAAACGTCAGTCTGTGAGGAGACTGACAGAAGAAACTGAGCTTTATGAGATCATAGAAAGATTTAAAGGGACAGCATCCTGCTAGTGTGTGAGAGAAGGGCTGTCGTGTCCACTGTATGTGTGAGTTGTGAGTTAGTGTGTGTGGATCAGAGAGGGTTGTGTGGTAGAGGGACCCTCCCCCTGGCAATACATTGTTATCGGGGAAGCGAGTGGGGTCTATCTAGTTGCACCCTCTGGGAGATAGTGCGGTGGTGGCTGGGCACAATGAAGTGAGCTGGCAGCTACGTAGGTGTAACACAGTGGTGCGCTGGCAGCTGTGAGTTCATTACCTAAAGGTGTGAGAGTGAGAAACCAGAGAGGTTGTGAGTGTGTGTTAGAGAGGGACAGTGTGTTGGGTCTCGGCACAGTGTGTAGTGCCGAATAGACTCTGTGATGTAGGTAGTGTGAGCTTGTGTGAGCCACCAGGTTGTAACTCAACCTGGTGGCGTCAGGGGAGGACATCATGGCTGGAGGTGGACCTGGGAATCTGAGGCACCTGTTGAGTCTGAAACAGTGACCTAATGGAGTAGAAGCATGAGGCTCTGTGTTGGGGTCTGGAAGCAGGAGGTTCCTAGCAGTGAGGAGAAACGGATGAACTGGAGACTCTGAAGTCAAAGGGCCCAGATGTAATGGATTATGGATTTATGTGTTACGAGTTCGGTAATAGGGACCGAACTAGTGAGTGAACCCACTTGCAGGAGCGAACAAAGCCAAGTCGTAAACCGAAAGTAAACCGTAATCGTAGGAACGAGCCGAGAGTCCAGGGGGAGCAAGATATCTGAAAGGGAACGTGTACCGAAGCCGAAGTGTGATCCGAAGTCGTAGTCCGTAGAGCAATCCGAGAATCCAGAGGTAGCCAGTTATCCAAGACAGAGCGAAAGTACCAATCCAAGCCGAGATCCGAAAAGCCGAAGTCCAAAGGGAAAAACCGTAAGCCGAAATCCAAGACAGAGTAGAAGAAGCGCAACCAGGAAGCTCGATAGGGAAAACCAATACTGAGCAACGAGGTAGGGAAGGACAGGTGTTTAAGTAGGATGAGACGGGGGTGTGGTGGTGAATGGGAAAACTGATAGGTGAACTGATGGATAGGGGCTACACCTACTTCTGCCTCTTCCGTTGCCGAGAGGCACGGATCGTAACATTATGTATCCTGCTACCTCAATGATGTGGTTAGTGTGATTGCCACCCTCAGTGGAAAGTGTGTGTATGATAAAGAAAAGAAACCCCAAAGAGCTTATAAAGGAGTGTGACATCTGGTTGGTGGTTTAGTGTTCATTTTGAGGAAATCCACTGGGTTGCATGTGTCAGAGTTTGTGAGGATTGTGAATAGCAAAAATTAATAGTCTAGTCTAAATTCAAGACTAGCTTCTATTACTCATTTGTTTTCTCGTGTTTTTCTAAGAAATGAATGAACAGTTTCAGCACTGCTTGAAAGAGTACATCAACCACATTGTCCAGGTCCTGCAGACAATACAGTCAACTGTGACAGGAAAGACACTGGCAGAGATATTCAAGGTAAGACATTATTCATTGAACCAATCAACAGCCATCAATACACCACTAGGGTAAAACACATCAAAGATCATGTTAAAAAGTTAAAAACCAGTACAGTGCAGTAAAGCCCTAAATACTACAAGCCATACAGTGGATACAGTGTGATATGAACTGTTAGTTGTTCTGATGTGTTGTCTGTCAATTATTGAGAATGAATTCAGAAACCTTATTCATTAATTACAAAATGTACAATAAATTTCTCTTGGTGCAGGTATTGACATAAATTCCAATAACATAAAAGTAATATCTCTATATATATATTTAATGGCACATGCTACTGATATTTTCTGTAAATAAACACAGTATTAATTTTACATTTTATTACTTAACTGTGTGTATCGTTAAATTGTACATATCACTTTTTATCTGTAGATTTTGTTTTTGCACTACAAATGAAGATGTACAGCTGATCACAGAGGAGGGATGAGAGAAGTGTCCTTGTTTATAAGAGTTATGGCCTGGGGGAAGAAGCTGTGTAGGTGTCAGTCCCAATTTGACAGAACTGGGGCTAACTAACACCTGCATAGCCTGTGATGGAAACTGTGAAGCTGTGACCCCACACTACACAACGAAACCAAACTGAACTTGTTCTTGTCTTCACAGGAAGTGGCACAAGTGATTCTCACAAGCACATACAGAATTTCCTCTCCTGCAGAGGTGTGTCCCTCTCTTCCCTGCTGACCCAGAAAACCTTTTCAACTGTTCTCTGTTCCTGTTTTCAGTTCCTTCAGAATAAAGAGACTCAGTTCGTTCAGCCTGTCAGGATAGAACATTCCTTGAAATGTGTGTTTCATTCCAGAACATCTCTATCAATGTCAGTTAAATCGGTAACTCCTTTGCTTCCTCCTCCAGCTAATCCATGCCCTCAACAAGCTCACTCTCCGGCATGTGAAGCAGGAGTTCACCATCTTTCTGAATGAGCAGGTAACAGTGTGTGAAAGTGTGTGACAATGTTAGTATAAAGGTGTCAGAGAGTGTGTGTGTGCTTGAACTCCTGGGCTTGTTGACCTTGCTCCCCCTTTCTTCAGAGAATGATCATCCACAACACCACACAGGGGATGAGGAGGACTGTGGAGCTGAAAGAGGCTGAGCTGAAGGCCCGTGTGCAGGGTGAAGTCAGTCAGCAGGATTTCCAGAAACTCTTGGAGATCCTGGGCTCTGAGCGTGAGACATTCCTGAAAGAATATACTCTCCTCATCATCATGAGGGAGAAGCAGGAATTCACCAACTTTCTGAATGAGCAGGTGAGTGTGTGTGTGAGAGTGTGTGTGTGTGTGTGTGTGTGTGTGTGCATATAAGAAACTGGAGGGGGGAAGGGGAGAAACAAGGAGGGTGTGGAAGACTGAGTGACATGGGTCTAGACAGTGACGATGCACAGGAAAGGTTTTCTGTTTGCACCTAAGACCAAAGTCTTTCTGCAACTAAAGCCTGTATTCAACTAGAGACAAATGGCATCTTCCTGTCCTGTTTTGTTTATGCTTGAAACACTTCTGACACTGTCTTTTCCCTGTATATTTATTTAATATGTTAAAGTCTAGCCTACTTTTAATGTATAATAAGGAAAGTGTAACTTCAGTTAACTGAGCATATCTTACTGAGTGCTAGGAGAAACCCATTCTCTGTGATATGCTCCCCTTCAGAATATTGAATTAAAGATCTCTGTTTGACAATCTTCTGACAAGCTTGTCTGGAAAGCTGAGTGAAGACTGAGTTTTTTTCTTTGAGGGTTTGTGAATGAGAAACAAGGAAGGTTTGTGTGTGAGAGTGAGAAACATGGAGGGTCTGTGAGTGATGAAGAAGAAGGGTATGAGAGTGAGAAACGAGGAAACAAGGAGGGTGTGAGAGTGTGTGTGAGAAACAAGGAGGGCATGAGAGTGTGTGAGAGAAACAAGGAGGGTGTGAGACTATGTGAGAGAAACAAGGAGAGCGTGTGAGTGTGTGAAACAAGGAGGGTTGAGAGGCTGTGTGTGAGAGAAACAAGGAGGGTGTGGGACTGATGAAGAAGGGTGTGAGAGTGATGAAGAAGGGTGTGAGTATGAAACAAGAAGTGTGTGTGTGTTCTACTTATAATCCTTCTGTTTTCTTTTTTTGAAGTTTATTATTCGGAGACGAAATACTACAATGAAGGGCAAATACATATAGACTCTGCAAAATATTACAAAACAACATCAAATGTATTAACTAAACTGCAAAGACAGCCAGCACATTATAAATGTTACATTAGGGGTCACAGAAAATAATAAGGTTCCACGCAACAACATTTGTGTAAACTAGTTTTCCAAGAGCATTTTTAGATTGCAGGCAGAAGACAGGGTACTCCCAGCATGGGAAGCCAGTTTATCTACCAGCATGTCTTTGGACTTTGGGAGGAAACAGGAGCACCTAGAGAAAACCCACATGAACACAGGAGAACATGCAAACTCCACCCAGATAGAGCCCCAGGACCAGAACTGAAATGAAGGCACCAGCGGCGCGAGACAGCGATACTAACCATGGGTCCCCTCATCTTTTTCAAGATTTGATGTTTTCACACTCCTGCTTTCAAGCTGTTGTGCAGCAATGTCCTCTCTGTGTTTCTCTTTCCCCTAATGTTAAAGTCTTGTGACTGCTAGAGGTTTTTCAAGAACCTACTGGTTCTGACCTACAGCATGCAGCAACAGAATTATCAGTTATGATCAGTAAGAATTTCTTTATTTTCCATTATTGTTACTACAAAGCAATCCTACTTCTTTTCTGTCACAATATCAGGGAGCAGGGTGTCACAGGGAGGGCAGGAGGGGTGCCCAAGTTAGTTATTTTAAAACAGAACAATGGCTCGGCCACAATAGCACTTAGGTGCAAAAGTGATGATTTATTAGGACAGTGCTCCCCACAAACCAACAAACAATTATATATAGTGGAAAAGTAAAGAAATGAAACAAATATACACAAAAAATAATAAGCCCTTCCTCTGATAATTACAAACAAGGAGTCCCAACACACTTAGCCCCTATCAGCTCTCTCACACAGCTAAGTACAAATAAACAGAAAATATAACGTTAGCCCTTCAGAGTTTGTGTTTGTGTCTGATTTACTACAGATAACAGGAAACCGATTTCAAAATAAATTCTGGTAATGTTTTGCATGTATGAAATGGGAAACTGCCAGCCAAGCCACAAGGGTGCACCCTCAATAGCTAGCTAACTGACAGGAAAGTGGATGCAATACAGGTGTAACTTGTGGGATAATGTGTGTTGTGTACTGTACCGTCCGTGGACGGTGAAAGAGATCCCTCTGTCACACAGGGTTTTAAAAGAACCTAAGATTTGAAAAGGTTCTGCTTGAAGTCAGATCTTACTGTCTCTGCGCTCTATGTGTCCTAGATACTGAGACAACCTGACCTCCAGAAAACCATTTACTCCTCTGAAAGCTCCAGTAGAGTTTATGGCTCGCTCCCAAACCTCAAGAAAGAAACATTACCCAAAAATGTTCTCAGACATCCCTACAAAGGTTCACCTTGCAGACAATATTGCGAGGAACTGAGGATCCTTTGATATGTTAAAGTCTTGCAAGGAGGGTGTGTGTGTTAGGGTGAGAAACATCGAGGGTGTGAGAGTGAGAAACAAGGAGGGTGTGAGAGTAATAAAGAAGGGTGTGAGTTTGAAACAAGGAGGGTGTATTAGTGTGTGAAACAAGGAGGGTGTGAGAGTATGAGAAACAAGAAGCATGTGAGAGTTAGAAACACGGAGGCTGTGAGAGTGTGACAAACAAGGAGGGTATGAGAGAGTGTTTGTAAGTCACATTGTCTGTGTATTTTACTGGATGCCACTGGGATGTCTTCTGCTTGTTTCTGGGGTATTTTGGGGTTGGCTCCTTTTTGTTTCTGGGAGCCCTGTGCAATTCAGAGGGTGTAGTGTGATGCCCTCTGCTCTAAAGTGAACCTGTGCTCTGTTTCCTCAGAGAAGTATCATGCCCGTCCCCACACAGGGGATGAGGAGGACTGTAGAACAGAAGGAGGTAGAGCTGCTGTCCCATGTGCAGGGTGAAGTCAGTCAGCAGGACTTCCAGGAGCTCTCACAGTTCCTTGGCTCTGAGCGAGAGAAGTTCCTGAAGGAGTTAATTCTCCTGCAGGCGCAGCAGGAATTTGATGGCTTTCTGCATAAGCAGGTAAATATATGATTGTGTGGGAATATTTTGAGTTTATAGATGTGTGTGGGAGTTTAATTGGGGTACCTCTTGCTTCATTCTGGGCTGTCCTGATGGACACTCCTTGTTTCTTTGTGTACATTTGCATTCTGTTTTTGTCCGGGGTGTTCTGGCATAGGCTCTTGTGTCCAGGGTGTTCTGGAGCAGTCTTCTGCTTGTTTCTGGGGTGTACTGGAATGTTCAAAAGATATATGGAGCTATCCTTTACTCTGAAGTGTACTTACCCCTCAATGTTCTGTAGAGCAATAACATGCTGAAACGTCCAAAGAAGATGAGGGAGATGTTGGAGGTAAAGAAGACAGAACTGCTGGACTATGTAAAGGACAAAGTCAGCCAGTGGGAGTTTGAGGAGCTCTGCGAGTACACAGCCACTAAGAGTGAGAAGTTCCTGCAGATCTATCAGATCAAGTTTGGCCTGACTGTGGGCTGTGTGGTGACCATACCTGTGCTGACCGTGGCTGGGGGTGTGGCTGGAGGCGTGGCTGGGGCCTTCTTGGTCGGGGGCGCTATAACTGTGCAGGCTGGGATCGCCACAGGAACTATAGTCGGCACTACGGCCAGTGTATGGGTGGGTAGAGCAGCGTCAGACGTCTACGAGCGGATCAAGAGGAACAGGCCATAACAGTGATACCTATCCTCTCAAACACTGAGCCACGGCTGGTGAGAGAGGCACTGCACTCTTTATCTTCAGGTGTCCTGTCTTGACTATGGCCACAGCTACAGGGTGCACCAGTGCAGACAAGGGAACCACTGTGCGCTGTGCAGATGGGTGAACGCCAGGGGGTGCTACAGCATCTGGCAGAGTTTTCAGTAATGAAGAAATATCCACCAGTAGCCATTCCTGGTGCTGACTCTCTGTCCACAGTGTCCACAGAGCCCAACATTCCCCTACAGAGTGTGGATTCACACCCTGCACATTGGCCTTCCTGCATGGGGGGGTGGGTAGGAATCCTCTGGATTTCTCTCCTGCATTCAAGAGCCAAGTCTGCTTCGCCTCTTACAGAGACTCAAAACCAGAAAAAGCCCTTAAACATTTTTCTTACTCAATGGTGCAGAGTAACTCCTCAGGTCTACAGTCTTAATTAGTGGAGGTCTACAGCTAATAGGAACTATGAGCCTGCCTGACTGTTCTTTGAACTCTAGTGCAGACAAGACTCCTTGTGTACTTTGTGTCAAGCTGATTGTGACTTTCAGAGATTTAAAGTGATATTACATATCCCGGTCGTCTGTGTTATTTCAATCTGATTCTGTGTCAAAAAATTAATTTCCCATCAAGTTTGAAATATCTCTGTTGTGTATCTTAATAAAGAGCCGTTCTTATATTATTTTAACTAATTCATTAACTACACAGATCACGCCCTTACACCATATATTCCCGCCTTCTACTCTCTCGTTCTGTTGTCTCGCAATGTCTACTCACTAAACTACATCCCTTCCTTTGTTATTTTTAAAGTCCATAACTTTACCATACAATTGTAACAATTCTATATCAACAAACAGTAAACGGTTATTAACTATTACAACAAAATGTATGTAAAACCTTCCATTTCTATTCAACACCTACAACTTTATTTTTCAACTATTTCTATGCGTTCCAACTCAAATTTTAGTTCAATTTCTACTTAAGTCATTTCTAAATATCACCTCATTTCTAGCAGTCTAAGCAACATCTACTGTACATAGATAACACAAACAAAATAGGGCAATTTAACATTTGGAGAGCTGTGCAAGTCTTATATTTTTAAACGTCTCTGAAATGAGCCAGTTTCCTGATAACCCTGCCACTTCTGGTTGTTACTTCACTTCTGGGCAAAGTTACTGGCTCTCCTATGGATGTACTCTCCACTGTCTGGGAACTCGGCACTTCCTGCACATCAGAAAGTCCAGTATTCTCAGCATTTTCTGTTTCTGCAGATTCAAAATCATGGTCCAATGGAGGAGCGTGTCGAAGATGTTTTACATTTCTCATTATTTTTTAGCCATCTTCCACATTCACTAACTCAAAAGACTTACAAGAGCTGTTTCTCAATAACACATAGCGAGTGTCTTTGAACTTGGCATCCAATTTACCATTGTCTAGTCCAGCTACAAACCCTACATCACCGACCTTGAAGTTGTGATCCCTTTGATCGATGTGTCTCGTCTGCATATAATTTCATTTTGTGTGCGTACTCCTCATGATGTCTATGGAAATCTTTTGTCTTTTGAATTTCCCTTGGCTCTTCTTCTTTCTTTTCCACGTTTGGTAGTTTAGTCACGTCCAAAGATATGATTAGCTGGGGTTTCACCAGATGCCCTGTGAGGTGTTGATGAATAAGCCAGCAAAATCTTAGGGAGTTCCTCTCTCCATTTTTTTCCTTCTGTCGCAGCTGCTCTCAAGGCCTTTTTCATGTATCTGTGATAATGGCAAAATTTAAATCTTTAAATTTTGCCATTACTGCTCGGATAGTAAGGTGATGCACGGATGTGTTTAATTCCACAGTTAGTCAGAAATGATTCAAACAACTGTACTGTGAATTGCCTGCCATTATCTGTTACTACCTCTATTGGATAACCAAATCATGCAAAGATGTTCATCAGCTCTCTAATAACTGTGGCTGAAGATATGTCTGATACAACAACCGCCTCAGGGTAAGAGGTATAATAGTCTATGAGAGTCAATATGTATTCATTCTGAATGGGACCTACCAGATCAATGCCCAATTTTGTCCAAGGCCTTGGTGGTAATTCAAGTGGTTGGAGAGGTTGATCCTCCTACAATGGCTGATTCAACACACAAGTGGAACATATTCCTGACTAGTCTTTCAACATCACTGTCCATGTTGGGCCAGTAAAATTTCCTTCTCAGGTACCGTTTTGTAAGAACCACACCCTGATGTGTCTCATGTGCTATTTTCAATGCTTGTCTGATTTTTGTTTTCTGTAACACAATCCTCTGTCCTCTTAAAAGCAGTCCATCATATGTAGATAACTCCAACCTACACCAGTGGTATGGCTGAAGTTCTTCTGGAATTGGATTAGGCCATTGTCCTTTTTCCAATATGGACATCAACAATTTCAATGTGTCATCTTCGTTTGTGGCTTGCTTAAGTTCCTCAAATGTCAGTGCATGCAGTTCATAAGTGCTGATTGAAAGCACTCTATCAACATAGGTGTCTACATAACCAGTGTCTTCTGTGTCTGGTAAAGGAAGACGTGACAATGAGTCTGCGACACTGGTTTTCCCTACTATGTGTTCAATTTTGTAATCATATGGCCGTAATCTCAATCCAAGTCTTTGTATCCTGGGTGGTAACAATGTTGCCTTTTTGGGATTGAACATGTAAATGACGGGTTTATGATCTGTTTGAAGTGTGAACTTGCCTCCCCATAAATATGTCCTAAAATGTTCCACTGCCCAAACACAACCCAAGGCTTCATGCTCTATTTGCGAGTAATGCCTTTCTGTTGGGGTAAGTGAGCGACTTGCATATGCCACTGGCTTCTTCTGGTCTTTGTAGCAATACTGCTCCAAGTCCTACAGGACTCGCGTCACTGATCACTACTGGTGGCGCATCTAGTTTGAAGTATGCCAGACACGGTTCAGTTACAAGTGCTCTTTTCAACTCGGCAAAGGCTTTCTCAGTTTCCGATCTCCATTCCCACTTCTGTCCTTTCCTCGTTAGTTTTCTAAGGGGTTCTGATATATCTGCATAATTAGGAATTAATTTCATCAAAAATCCTAAGAAGTGCCTAAGAACAAGTGCAGAAGCGCAACATTCTCAGGTCTCTGTGCACTGCAAACAGCTGTCACCTTTTTCGGGTCTGGTTTTATTCCTTCTGCAGTGACCAAATGTCCCAGTATCTCGATCTCTTTCAGGCCAAATATACACTTATCTTTATTTAAAGTTAAGCCCCTGTCTTGGAATCTTTGGAATACTTACCTGAGCCTCTGTTCTAGTTGTTCTTCATTTTCCGCATTTACTACAACATCATACATATACCATAAAACACCTGGCATTTCACACAACATCGAGTCCATAGGCTTCTGATAGGCCTCTGGGGCACTAGACAAGCCAAAAGGAACTACTCTGAAATGGTAACAACCCCTGTGTGTGGTGAAGGTAGTAAGGTGTCTTGATCCCAGGGCCAACTTAACTTGCCAGAATCCTTTTCGAACATCTAACTTTGCAAAAACTTTGGCTCCTTGCACTGCTTGCAATATGCTGCCAACCGTTGGTACTTGATGTCTCTCTCTGATAACTGCTTTATTCACTTCTCGCAGATCCACACACAGTCTCACTTCCTTGGTGTCTTTTTTAGGTATTATCAGAATATTTGAGATCCATTCTGCACCTTCATTCACGTCTTTAATAATTCCATCATCCAACATTTTATCTAACTCTTGATTAACAGCTTCTATCATTGGATAGGGTATTCGTCTCAGACTTTGAGCTACTGGTGAAACTTTCTCATCTACTGTAACCTTGTGACTGTAACCCTTGATCTGTCCTAAGCCTTTAAAGAGTGACTCATATTCCTGTGCTAACCGCTTAAACCTCTCTGAAGACTGGTCAACTGCATTGACAGTGTCTCCTACATTCAGAATCTTCAGATCAAAACATGCTTTTCTTCTCAACAACACTTCTATATTTCCTTCAACTACAAAGACTTTGTCCTTTATTACATTTTTCTGCCATTTCAGCTGTGCCTCGAAGTAGCCAACACACTTAAGTGGACTCATATGTGCATAGGCATAATTTTTCTTCTTAGTCTGCTGAGGTTTAGTTCTGTGTGCAAACACTTTCTTGAAAAGTTCTACTCCAATGAAGTTTCTTTGACTTCCTGTATCTATCACCATTTTTATCTCTTGGCCATTTATTTGAACAGTTTCTTTACCTTCAGGGTCAGTGGAATTAACAAATTCATCTGTGTCTGAAGAAGGTTCTTGAACTGCTCGCAGTTTTGTCCCTTCCTTATTTGTATTAAATTTATTTTCCTGATGAGAAGCGTCTTTCTTTCTACACACTCGTGCATAATGTCCTGTTTTCTTACAGTGTAGACATTTTGCTGTTCACGCTCCGCATTCATCTGCTTTGTGCGTTGTTAGTCCGCACCTGTAACATGTAATGTCAGCCGTCCCCTGCTCTTCTATTTCTCTAGCATCACTGCGCCCTGCTGCTCGGCTTTTGTTTGTAAAGTATGAGCGAGCGCCCCGTTCAGTGTCACTTTGTCACTGTGGTCAGAAAGCATTCTTGATTCTGCTTGAGCTGCTTCATGAATTCTAGCGACTGTAAGAGCTCTTTCTAAAGTCAGCCCTTCCTCCTGCAGCAATTTATAGTCTCTTATGTGCACATTTTTCCACAAGTTGATCTCTTAACATGTCAGTTTCCAATACTCCAAAGTCACACGATTTAGCCAGTTCTCTTAGTACAGTCACAAAAACATCAACAGATTCGTCCTGAGACTGAGTTCTCTGCCTAAATTTATGCCGTTCCAAAACCACATTTCTCCGCTGTGTAAAGTAAGCGTCTAAGGCAGCTACAGTCTGTTAATATGTACCTTTTTCTCCAGGGAGGTTGGCGAAAATCCGCTGCACTGGAGCCCCGATACAGTGCAGTAATGTAGCACGTCTCACGGCATCCTAAGCTTCTGTAGATCCACTGGCTACTTAAAAAAAAAATCTGTACGACTCCATCCATATCTTGTATTCCGTATACAAATCCGGAGCTCCGAGGTTCAGTAGAGGCGGTGGAAAAAGCTGGGCATAAGCAAAGCTTCTCGGCGCGGCTGCCATATCTTCCATGGCGCAAGCTAAACGAAAAGTCCGAAAATTCAAAAGTTCGTTTCTACCAGCAAGAGAACTAAAATCTGCAGTGTTCTGCTCGCTTTGAGTCCGTCAAGCATTCATCTCTCGTCGCCATAAATGTTGTGTATCTTAATAAAGAGACGTTTTTATATTGTTTTAACTATTTTATTAACTACACAGATATATTCCTGCCTTTTACTCTCTCGTTCTGTTGTCTGGCGATGTCTACTTACTATACTTCATTTAGCATGACTTCTTGTTGTAGTTGAGCTCAAAGCTGGAGATGATCTCCATATTCTATATTCCATATTCCCATATTCTATATTAGGGATATGTCTTTTTTTCATGGGGAAAACTAGCCCGAGCAAATGTAAAGTTTAGAGCAGCGCTCAATAAAAATGATCAGAAACCGAAAGCGCTTCTTATGTGGATCAGTATATTCCGAGACCACTGGTGCTGCAAAAGAAATAAGAAAAGCCGAACTCAAAGCACTGTGTTGCCATTACGGGTACTCTGTCTGCAGCTGCTTTAAGAGCTACTCACACCGTGTTGCCATTAAGGTTACCTAGTTAAAAAAAACTTATCGTCACCTTTTTGAACGTGATTATTAGACACCCGTTAAATCTCCACCGAGGTTTCTTGAGAGATCGTTCAGCGAGCGAGTATTAAAAAACTACGTCGATTCCAACCTCTGCTGTCACTGTAAACTCGGACGTGATGTTCTGCAGATGTGCAGTGTGCCTTTTCTCTTGTCGTATTCAAGAGTACTCACTGTGTGAGCTCCTCACTGCGTGTTCTGTACTCTACTGTGATTTAATTTAGATGATTACGTGGAGTAGAGTGACAAGATCTACTTGAACATTTTCGGTTTGTGAAATGAAACACTAAATACACTACTGTAAATACAAGTAATGGACAATTAAAATAACCACAGTACAGCTAGAAGAGTGAAAGATAAAAGACTATTTAGAATGACATTCACAATAGACTTAAGAACAGCACAACCGCCCGAACAGGGACTTGAACCCTGGGCCCTCAGATTAAAAGTCTGATGCTCTACCGACTGAGCTATCCGGGCTCTGAAAGAAAGCTAACACTGTCGGGATCCTCGCAAGTCACGTGTCTCTTGTGCCGAAGAGCAGTCATACCTGACCCGTCTGGAATGACCACTGACAGACTTTATCCAGAAGCGACAGCACCACTCCCAGTAGAATGAGTGAGAAATACAGCATGACATGGGTAGTTAAGGGGCTCCCACAATCCATCTTTCCTCACATTACTGATTTCTTTCAATAGCATTTTGACCTTTTTTCACATTCAGATTTTTTTCACATTTAATAAAATCTTTTTATCAACAACATTAAAAAGAAAACAAAAGGAAGATTTTTTGGAACAATAATTAAAAAAAATCTTTCAATGCCTTGGTTGTATACGTGTGCACACCCTTTATAAAGGGAGTTGCAACAGTGCTGAAATTTAAAGAGCATTTCTGTAGAGAAAACAGCCTTGATGTTAAGCTTAGGGAGCCTGTCTTTTAGAAATTCTATTTCTTAACACCTTGCACAGCCTCCCGACAGACTAACAAATAGTTTTGGGAGAAATTGGCTCACACACCGGAAGACACTAACGTTTATTTACGTTAGAGTATGTGAATAACAGTTTAACCGAAAAAGTTTGTAATTGTGATTTTGTTTAAATTCAATAAATCGTCTATCAACAGTTACAATTTATTAAGAAATTGTTTTATTTCATAAACTATAAGACAATTCAGAGAGTTTATAGGTCATATCCATCGCTTATGTTCTTTTAACTCTAGAGTTCAGGATCCAAACCCAGCTGCGGACGATTGTGTTTCTTGAATCTCTTGTAATCATCAAAAGTCGATGTGTAGTCCTTCAGTACTTTCTCGAGTTGTGCCATGGATATTTTATACGATTAATACTTGTCATGCTCTTTCGCATTTTCATTAACAAACGGAAAAAGTTTAAAGTGTGTTTATGGCTGTGCTTCACATCTACACGAGAGCAGTACAGGACACGCAGTGAGGAGTTCGTGAAGCTTTCAGTTTAGTGCGGAGTTCAGAAGGAGGATTCGCTCGCTGAATAATCTCTCAGGAAATCCCGGGTGAGATTCAACCGGTGTTTTCTGCAACAGCCACGACAAGTGTGAAGCAGTCTCTGGATTTCCTGAATTTGAACTAAATTATTAGTTCAAATAATTTAGGATTTAACAGAACTAAATGAGGTACATTTAGAACAGCAGCGCAACCCTACAGCACGTCGAGTTTAATTGTGTAAACTGCATTTAATTGTGTAAACCTGGCTCTCTCTGAACACGAGCAAAGAGTTCACACTCAACAGAAGACTGTGATGTGAGTACTGTAATATAAAGCACCTGTAGATGCCAGGGATTGAACCCGGGACCTCATACATGCAAAGCATGCGCTCTACTACTGAGCTACATCCCTGATGTAAAAGGCTATGGAACAGACTTAGAGATGTGCAAATGCTCACTGATCACACCACTCACGCAAAATGCCTGCAGTTTCCCACTTTCGCGTTTCTTCTACTACAGAGTAAATTCATAGGAATGAAGAAATAAGGAAGGAAAAATAATCGCATCGAAGCTTAAAGAGACTGGGCACAAATTAATCTGTTATTTTTGTATCCAGTTACATGGGCGACGGTGGTTGATTCCCAGACGGGGGAGTGCTTTTTTTCTACCTCCTTACTCGACTGTCTTTCAGTTCTATTTTATTTGTAAGCTTTTTGCATCTTTTAAGTGCTCTTGATCAAACTATGCATAGAAAAACAGCAGTGCTGATGATTTAATGTAAAAGGGTGAAAGGACGCCCCAACCACAGGAATGGTAACAGGAAGGATCGTGTTCTTATTTAATATGTCCTTTTGAGGTGTCTTGTCAATGCACACAGGCGGTAGAGCTGAATAATTTACTTTTAGTGGTGTTTTTAAACAAAGATGGAACACGTTCTTTCTATACCAGGAAGAAAGGAGCAGACTTTACCTTTTTAGAGGCAAAAATGACACCTTATCAAAGCTAATATTAATTAAAATGACATCACAACAAAAGAGTGGAGCCTTGAGTTCATAAGATGTGTTAGTGGACCACAAATTATCTTGAAAAGATTTGGGTTTGTACTGGCTGGGATTCAAACCCGACTCAATTATTTGGAAGGCGCCTGTACCACCAACGCACTTCCGAGAAGCACCTGCAAATTATCACAATCCTCTCTCTCACCTACAAAGTTATGGAGACACATACGTCCAATGAAAACTAATTTTATTCACTCAAGGCTCCACTCTTTTGTTGTGATGTCATTTTAATTGATATTAGCTTTGATAAGGTGTCGTTTTTGCCTCTTAAAGTTAAAGTCAGCTCCTTTGTTCCTGGTATAGAAATAACATGTTCCATCTTTGTTTAAAAACACCACTAAAAGTAAATTATTCAGTTCTAACGCCTGTGTGCATTGACAAGACATCTCAAAAGGACTTATCAAATAAGAACACGATCCTGCTTGTTACCATTCCTGTGGTTGGAGCGTTGTTTCACCCTTTTATGTTCTTTTACAATATTTGCAGACAGGGCTTTATCACTCGAGTTGTACAGAACAAGTGTGCATCGGTCCATGAAAATCAGTAGTGCTGTTTTTCTATGCATAGTTTAATCAAGAGCACTTAAAAGATGCAAAAAGCTTTCAAATAAAACAATTGAAAGACAGTCGAGTAAGGAGGTAGAAAAAAAGCACTCCTCCGTCTGGGAATTAACCAGCGTCGCACGTGTGACTGGATACAAAAATAATAGATTAATTTGTGCCCAGTCTCTTGAAGCTTCAATGCGATTATTTTTCCTTCCTTATTTCTTCATTCCCATGAATTTACTCTGTAGTAGAGGAAAAGCGAAAGTGGGAAACTGCAGGCATTTTGCGTGAGTGGTGTGATCAGTGAGCATTTGCACATCTCTACGTCTGTTCCATAGCCTTTTACATCAGGGATGTAGCTCAGTAGTAGAGCGCATGCTTTGGATGTGTGAGGAACCCGGGTTCAATCCCTGGCATCGCCAGGTGCTTTATATTACAGTACTCACATCGTAATCTTCTGTTGAGTGAGAACTCTTTACTCGTGCTCAGAGAGAGACAGGTTTACACAATTAAATGCAGGCACACTCGACGTGCTGCAGAGTTGCGCTGCTGTTACTGCTACATTACTGCACTGTATCGGGGCTCCCATGCAGCAGATTTTCGCGAACCTCCCTGGAGAAAAAGGTACATATGAACAGACTGTAGCTGCCTTAAATGCTTACTTTACACCGCGGAGAAATGTGGTTTTGGAACGGCATAAATTTAGGCAGAGAAGTCTCAGGACGAATCTGTTGATGCTTTTGTGACTGCACTAAGAGGACTGGCTAAATCGTGTGACTTTGGAGTATTGGAAACTGACATGTTAAGAGATCAACTTGTGGAAAAATGTGCACATAAGAGACTATAAAGTGCTGCAGGATGAAGGCTGACTTTAGAAAGAGCTCTTACAGTCGCTAGAATTCATGAAGCAGCTCAAGCAGAATCAAGAATGCTTTCTGACCACAGTGACACTGATCGGGGCGCTCGCTCATACTTTACAAACAAAAGCCGAGCAGCAGGACGCAGTCATGCTAGAGATATAGAAGAACAGGGGACGGCTGACATTACATGTTACAGGTGCGGACTAATAACACACAAAGCAGATGAATGCGGAGAGCAAACAGCAAAATGTCTACACTGTAAGAAAACAGGACATTATGCACTAGTGTGTAGAAAGAAAGACGGTTCCCATCAGGAAAAGAAATTTAATACAAATAAGGAAGGGACAAAACTGCGAGCAGTTCAAGAACCGTCTTCAGACTCAGATGAATTTGTTAATTCCATTGACCCTGAAGGTAAAGAAACTGTTCGAATAAATGGCCAAGAGATAAAAATGGTGATAGATACAGGAAGTCAAAGAAACTTCATTGGAGTAGAATTTTTAAAGAAAGTGTTTGCACACAGAACTAAACTTCAGCAGACTAAGAAGAAATTTTATGCCTATGCACAAATTAGTCCACTTAAGTGTGTTGGCTACTTCGAGGCACAGCTGAAATGGCAGAAAAATGTAATAAAGGACAAAGTAGTTGAAGGAAATGTAGAAGTGTTGTTGAGAAGAAAAGCATGTTTTGATCTGAAGATTCTGAATGATGGAGACACTGTCAATGCGGTTGACCAGTCTTCAGAGAGGTTTAAGCGGTTAGCACAGGAATATGAGTCACTCTTTAAAGGTTTAGGACAGATCAAGGGTTACAGTCACAAGGTTACAGTAGATGAGAAAGTTTCACCAGTAGCTCAAAGTCTGAGATGAGTACCCTATCCAATGATAGAAGCTGTTAATCAAGAGTTAGATAAAATGTTGGATGATGGAATTATTGAAGACGTGAATGAAGGTGCAGAATGGATCTCAAATATTCTGATAATACCTAAAAAAGACACCAAGGAAGTGAGACTGTGTGTGGATCTGCGAGAAGTGAATCAGAGAGAGACATCCAGTACCAATGGTTGGCAGCATATTGCAAGTAGTGCAAGGAGCCAAAGTTTTTGTAAAGTTAGATGTTCGAAAAGGGTTCTGGCAAGTTGAGTTGGCCCCGGAATCAAGACACCTGACTACCTTCATCACACACAGGGGTTGTTACTGTTTCAGAAAAGTTCCTTTTGGCTTGTCTAGTGCCCCAGAGGCCTATCAGAAGGCTATGGACTCGA